>NC_089681.1:53080731-53404692 GCF_031753505.1 Anomalospiza imberbis | reverse complement strand
CAATACCTCTACCCACCTGCATCTGGGAGACCTTTTAGCATTCCTAGAGGAGATGCCATCATGCCTAACATTCAGGCTATATGGATGGCCTTGGACAAGACTATTCACTATATTCACTGTATGGGTGAGGAGCTGTAAAATGAGGTCAAAATTCAAGGTAAATGGAAAAGATTTACTATTCTTTCATATTTAAAGTTTTTTTTTTTAATGAAATCTTTGTAAGATTTGCCTTTTAAACCTCAGAAATCTCACTGCTCTACAACACTGCTGACCCGCTGTGGACCGCTGGGTATTTATGTAAGAAATCCTTTCTTTTGTCATGTTTTGGATATTGGCTTTCCTCATATGTGTGCAAACACATGTTCTTCTGAATTAGCTTAGAAAAAAAAGGCAGACCAGCTTGCAAGACTGAAGGAATCTAAGTGGTGCTGACTTTTTCACATTTCAAATGCAAATTATTTATTCAACTACACAATGCCAAATAATTAAAAAAAAAAAAACTCTGTAAAACACATTTCCACAGCTAACCCTTTTTTAAGTACCGAATGGAGCAACTATATTAAAAAGCTACTTTAAAATATTATTTTCTTAGTACTTAAGGTCATGAGGTCATTTGCATAATAAACATAAAACCAGTATTAAATAGCAATAGCTTCTTCTAAAATGGCTTTTGACACTTCTTCCTCTGATTCAAGGAACATGATAAAAATACATGCACATCATTCTAAATCATCTATAAAGTCCTAAACACTTTTTCCATCCAGATAGTCTCCATAATAAATATAAAGACAACATATAATAAGCAATAATAATACATGCAGAAACTGTGCTTATATTTTCTAAGCTTTTACATAAAGATTTGACCTAAAACACCAATTAAGATACTAGATATTCAGATGCTTACTATAAACAACAAAACCAGTGTCATGTCCAGAATTTTGGAAAGAAAACAGGAATTATCATTATGTAGGAGAGACAACCTGGCTGCAGTACCCCAACACACACTTTCAAAAAAGACTGGAGAGGAGGAGACTGGGACACTCCAAGTTATCACAATATTATAGAGTCATTGCTTTATAAGCAAATAAACTGCATTTACAAAGACAGAATAGAAACTACACAAACTTTGTCAGAAGTTATTAAATGACAACACAACACTGTAAGTTAGTTAAGCTTCATGACATCATGAATCTTCAGTATTTTTTCCCTGCTGCTTTTCCTCTCCCCAGAACCAAACTGGTTGTGTGGATATGAATGAATAGTTCACATTTTCATACGTATTACCTGAGGACCAAATATTCAAGAGAGCCTGCAATTTTCTGGGACAACTTCAGGAAATGTGTTTTTCATCCATGCATATTCAAACCACTGCTTTCTTTATAAACATTAATAGAAGTGTTGATGCATCTAAGACCTTTACACAAGAAGATACAAGCTGGCAGCAGTAGCAAAAACACAAGAGGTATGGCTTATATTAGAAATATAGATGTGAATTCAATTTTTCAAAATGATTCTTCGTTAAGAGCCAATTTTGGTTTTGCAATCCAGCAAGGAACATCATGCCTCATACCAAATTCAGGGGATAAGCTCTGCAATACAGCTGAACAACATTTGTCTTCTCTAATCATGATGCCTTGCACTTTTAAGATATACACTAATTAAAGTAGAAAAGGTCACACAACTGAAAATGTTCATGATTTGGGAAAGACTTCATAACAAAATCTTTCCTGTCTATCACTAATCTTCTATACACAGTAACTGTCACTTTGATAACGTGTCTCTGTCAGCCTGCTTGTGATTATACACAAGAAGCTTCAGCCTTTATCTGCTGGAAGAGTTCATGAGCTTTTTCTTGCAAACCTCGGTGAGACAAAGCCACAAAAGAGAGGAAGAGGAAGCAAAACCCAGCACTCCTAAGGATTACTCTGTCATCTGTTCAGGAAATAATTTCTTTGTATTTTAAGAACTTCAGATCTAACTGAAGGATTTCAGTATTGAAATTCCAGAATAAAAATATGTCTATATTTACACAGACAGGAAAAAGATGAGACAGAAAATACCACCTTGGTTCTAATCTCAATCTTTGAAGACCACCTGCAGTGTGATCTGCAGTTCTTATGTCTCTCTTTCCTCATGGGTTATCTGATAATCTTGTTATTCTTCCGATGTTTGAAACCCTAAGACCCTCTAAAGAGGGTCCATTCCTTCCTCATCCCATATAGCACCTGGAAAAAAAAGGGACCAGGAAGCATTAATTATGTCTTAGACTCTGACAACAGCCAGTGAAATGCCCTTAAAATGCTTCCACATTTACAGATAATCGGTGAGAAACTGATATGTCTTTAGTTTAGTTAGGAATTTGAAAGGATATTGGGGTTGAGCCCTGTGTTCTGAAGTCCTTCCCCAATCTGAATAATCTTCCAGGCATAACCTAGAAAGCTGCTTCCTCTCTGAATCTCTTCTTCTCCAACTTTTCTTATTATGTAGAAAACTTTTTTCCCCAACAGCCTGCTTTTTCTCAGGTATTTAATGGGTCATTTGAAAGAAATAAAAAGATGAAGAGAAAAAAATTCCTACCCTTCACATCACAGTGACTGCACAGGATCAGGAGGAAAGCCTGCATTGCAGCACAATTCTATCAAACCTTTGGGCCTTTCAAAGGCTGCAGTAATGCCTTCCTATTGCTGAAGGAGGTGGGAAAAAAAAATAATCACACAATCTAACCAGCCTGAGAACAGTGGGCTTAAGAATAAGTGTTCATTCAGCACAGATGCTGACAGAGCAGGTGAAAATAAAATGCTTTCAGAACCTTTCACAATCTATTTCTAGATCAAGTTCCCAGCTTCATATGGTTTCCTGCCACTTTGAACTACACCTTAATGTAGCTACCTCTTCAAACAGTATTCAGTATAGCAGACACAAAGAAAAACTACAGAAAGTACCAAAAAACCCCCACAACTACATATGAACCCAAGTACATGTGTTGTTGCCATTCAGCCCAGACCCAGGAAGTTTTTCCCAGGGAAACAAACCTTAACTTAAATAACTCTTACCTGCTGCACAACATAAAAAGGAAACCAACAATCTAATACCTTGTGTAAGGAAACCATATCCTTAAGCGGAGGAGCTAACATATATATATCAAAATATACTAGAAATCTCCAATAAACTCACTTCCAAGACAGCCATGCCATAGCTCTCTTTCAACAAAACCCAACAATCAGACTACAGCTACATTTATTTCCCTTCTCATATGCAGGCTTTCAGGATATATTCCTCTTTTGTCCCAGTCCTCATCTTTTCCTTTTTCAATTAGGACACTACAGATTGCAAAGGCTAAGAGGAAGCATGCCTGAGCCAAAAGAATTTTCAGTCTAAAGAAAACTAGTACAAAATGAACTTCAGAACTGCAAGTTAAGAGGAAGTTGGTCAAATTCAATGTTCAGAAAATAGAGCATAAGCTTTTCTGTGGGAAAGCTTCTCCATAGTAACTAAAACTGCAATCTGAGCATTGACTCCCTGTCAAAAATACCCTTAACATAAAAACAAAGTACAAAAGCCTCTGAAAAGCGAGAGATTTCAATGACCCAAAAAAAGAGGACAAGAGGAGGATCCTCTAAGCATTTGCAATTTCTTTGCTGCTGATCTATTTTACTAGTAAGGAATGACAGAAAAAAATATAACAAAAGATTAAACAGGTATTTAACATGTTCCAGGTAACATTATTATGGCAATTAGTAAACTGGTGGTAGTGCTTCTCCAGCAAGAGGTAGGATCAGTGCAGCTGACTCTCAGCATTACAATTAGGGATCAGAGAACTGTTCTTCCCTTAAAACTGCTAAGCTTTTAAAATTGGTCTGTATTTTTTCATGCCAAGTCTCTGCCTTGTCTTAATTTTTGAAGTATTTTAATTTCAGTCAGAACAACTCAGTTGTTTCACAAAGCAAGAGAGAAAAATATCGTGGTTAGTCCTTGTAAAAAAGACAGACTTTATAAGAAAAGTTTCAAAGACTGGTGTTTCCAAGAAAGGGTCTGGGGTAGTTTTGGATAATGAAAATACATTCTGTGACCCTCAGGATGATTTCTAAATACATCTCACACATCTTTCCAGATTGCTCATTTTTTTTAAAATATAGCTGCGATCCTAAAAGGGACTGATCTGACTGACCATACCCTCTTTCCCACCCCACAAGGAAGAACTCCTGAAGAAACGTACACCACCATGGAGAGTAAAGCAGCCCAAGGAAGCAGTCATTGTCACAACTATGACTGCCTCCTGTAAGCATCAGGACAAGGTATCATCAGAACTTAAATTTTTGCAAATATACATAGTAAGGAATCTGCTTTTAAAGAGGGGAATGTTTCTAACACCGGAGACCAAAATTCTAGTGGAACTATATTTCAAAATTTAGGTGTGCGAACTGTTTCAGCCACTAAAGTATTGCACCCTGATAAAGTGTACCTCTATCCAGAGCGATCACATTGTGCTTTGAGGTTTTTTCTTAGTATTCCCAGCATAAAGGAAACACCATACACATGCCAGTCACCAGGCCACCACAGGAATGGAAGGCACAGCCACTACCATTAACCTGGCACATCCTACAGAACGCTCCCCTGTAACAAGGACAGTAGGGAGACTAAGCTTGCTGCACCTCCAACTTGCCTTTGCCTCCTTCTGTAGGGAGGCGATAAGCATGAAAAACCCTGTTACTGTCATTTTCCCTACCATAAAAACCATAGTAAAAAGCATAGTAAATGATAGGGACAAATGAACTGTGGCCAAGAACACTCCATTAAGTCGGCACTCTGAAAGTCTCACGGTTTCTTTTTGCTTAATATTTTGTACATTACAGCAAGTTTCCCTAATAACATACAGCTCAGATTCCTACATTTCCAAGGGCTTATTAAATTAGCATAGGTAAATATGAACATTTTCATATGGAATTAAAGACAAATATTCAGAATTGCAGGTGAAAATAAAATAACATCTCACCCTGTACTTAAAATACAAGGAATAATAAACTGGATTTATTAATATTACTGAAAAATAAATTCCTTGTTCATAAATTAGGTATCTCCTAATACCTATTTTTTACCAGGAATTCTTATCCAAAATGTTGGGGGATAATGTGGAGAGAAAATCTTTCCATTTATTATGAAATTGAAAACAAACAAACAAACAAATAAAAACACAACCAAAAAAACACAACCAAAAAAAAAACCCACACCACAGGAAACTGTATTTTTTTCCCAAGATCATTAAATATAATCTTGAAACAACTACCCAACCTTCAAAGAATTTCTCTACCCTAGCTGAAACCAGGACAGAAACTTTGCTATTTTTCCTTGCAACTGATTTCATTTGAGAACTTCCTAATTGAAAACATTAGCAGAGCCAAGAAGAAAATGTGATGCAGCATAAAATCATACAAAATCAATTAAATCTATATGATTGCCAGTACATCCATTTTTGAACAATAAATTGTTTAAAATTTCAAGAAACTGCAAAATAAAATCTTGATGAATTTTCCTTAAAAATCCATGGGTTTTTTTCCTGCTCTGTACAATTTGTAATAAATTATCCTCAGCTTCAGAATAGCTTATTCCTGTGAGACTGGTTTCAGTTTCAGGATTGCAACTGTGTGGTAACCGCTTCTCTTTCTGTTGTTTTCCATTTCCAAACGTAGGCTTTGATCCCCTTGGTCTTGCTGGTAGAGCAGTCGCCTCACATACACAGTCACTCTTTGAAGCCTTCCAACAGTGCCAAGAAAGAAGCAGGCTATGGCAGCAGGCTCAGTATTCTCTGGTTATGCAACAGATTAGATCATTATCAACAAAACTAGATGCCTCCAGCAGAGAAAAGAAATGGGGAATTTGACAGCAAGTTTTTCTTTACTTTTTGTATTAAGGGTGTCTGCTCGGTCAGTTTGAAAGGAGGAAAAAGTTACCTGCAATTAAGCACTGGTCATATCAGATAAGATTACACGTCAGTGAAAAGCTCCATAATAAATATTGCTGTCACATTTACCACTCAGTTCTGTTCCTTCCTTGGCACCAAAGTTTTCCCATTCGTTGTGTAATGCAAAAGAAATATTTGGCTCAAACTAATGCCAATAATTTAAGAAGCCTGATTTAGCCACATGGATTTCATTCCCCATAGATGAATGACCATGTGGCAGTAGGATGCAGGAGAAGAGTCTGAATTCTCACATACCTGCAGAGAGAATCTGTGCTTCTTATCTATGATATATTCATTTGCCTACAGCCTGTGTATGTGGATATCCTACATATCTGTCACATTTCTGTCTTCTCTAGTTGTTCCAACAACTTTTAAATCATCAATTAAAGATATTTCAGTTCAGACTTCCACTTCAGTTAAAGGATAAAGCACCTACTGATTGGGCATGCAGTGAAGATAGAGATTTTGAGTCTTCATATACAGCAGAAGAATACATACTTAGTAATTTCTTAAGGGAATGCCTTGTATAGCTTCATCTTACAGATAATTTGGTGAAGTGCTACACTGCATGAAACAAATCCCCTGAGTCAATGAATGTATAGAGAGAAGGAGAGATCAGAGAATATCGAACAGATTAAGCAATTTACTGTTTGTATGTAAGAATTCAGTCACTGAGGCTTACAAATGCATGCAAATAAAACCAAAAGACTTTGAGAATCCTAACTAAAAGCTTTATAGATTCTACAAAAGACATTAAGAGTATTTAGATACTGGTTATAGGAAAAAAGTAAGTACAAAACAGTTTAATATAGAAAAAACTATATGGTTACTCTTAATAAGAAAGAATATTCTTATAGTGTTTCAATGTGTTAATTCTAGGTCATTATACATTTTTTAACTTAGAAAACGCTACAGAAGTTGAGTTTTGTTTTTCCCACAAAACAAGCACTAAAAGTATTGCGCATGCGGTTATATTACAAGATGAATGTAACACTTAAAATTACATTACCCAATAAAAGAAGTACTATTAAGAATGGCAGAAGTTACATGACCAGTGTAATTTGTTTACAAATGCATATTATCATGAGATCATCAGTAGCTTAAAGAAAATCTAGATATTATAAGCTCTGTGTTTTGGGCTTTACTTGCAGGAGATACTTTCCAGACATGAGATTACTCTGTTTGTTTGGTTTTTTTTTTTAATCATTGCTTATACATCTGGAAAATATTAGGTCAAATAAATTATAAGCATAATAATGAGCTCTTAGTACTCACTTGTTACTGTCCTTGCTTAATATTATAACTGAAGGATCAGAAAGCCATGTCTCCCTTTATCTCTTAAGCAATCATATAATACTTTACTGTATGACATGACTCTAAATGTATGACATGTTTCTAAAAACAAAGACCTAAATAAAATCAGGTGTTTAACTGGACTGCCCTCATCTCTATTCCATGGTCACTAATAATTAAAAACTACATATGAAAAAAATAACTGGCATTCCCCCCAAATCATGCCAGAAGAAAAATCACTGATGAGTCAAGCTAATCTGTAAGTGGGACACAAAGTATGATTCATAAGTCATTGCTTTGGGTTTAATTCTTGAGATAGAAAAAGCTCCATCAATAACATCAGACAGAAACTCAAACTTCCATTACAAAAACGTAACATTAAATTCAGTGTGGCTTTTCATTCTGAATATTTCTGTTATGTGTGTTCACCACAAGGGTTTGAAGCCACAACCAGTAACCTTCAGCAGCTCCTGCAGGCAGTGAAATCTTGCAGAGGACACTGAGTGTGCTGGGCCACATTCCTGAGCTGTCTTCTACACAGCTGCAGGGCACAATCTCTGTGTCCACCACTGGGGCAAAGGGAATGGGACCTCTCTGACTGAAACCACAACAGAACACTAACAATGGTTCGACTCAGTCATTGCTAGCATCAAGTTTATCAAAGCAGATGAGATTCACTTAATTTGTCTTTTTTTTTTTTTTTTTTCAAATGTAATATTTAGGCAAACTGGACTACAACACTAAAAAAAGGAGATGAGTCCAATGAGATGATGGCAGAGGAATCAAGAGGAACTAGAACTACCACCACTGCTTTCAGACAACAGAGAAGATACTAAGCACTATGTCAAAATTACCTCTGGGCCACAGCTTTTGTAGCAAATTGGGTTTTCAAGGGCATTCCCCCTCCTCTGCACTGTATATTTATCTCATGTCTTTCTTTCAGCCCACACCCAAAAACAGAGGCTTTGTGCAGTAATTCCATATTAGGCACAAAGGACATTTATGAGAAGAATATTTTTAATATTTAAAGTAGAGTAGAATATATACAGAATTCTAGACCAATAAAGAAACAAAAAACAAAGACCAGGGAGCCATTTTTCTTTAAGGAGGTAATAATACAGTAAAAGGATCTATAAAAACCCTCTTTCAAAACCCTGTATGACCTTACTATTCACTCACATCCTTCAAGCTGACCACTGAAAAAAATATAAAGTAACATTCATTTTCCCACTTGTTTATGGCAGTCCAAATGACAGCTCTGACACTGGAAATAGACTGGCAAAATATTTTATTTATCTTTAACCACTGCTATGAAAAATGTGAGAACTAAAAAAAAAAATTTTAAAGCCATGCTGCTATTGGACATTTCACAATTTAATCATACATCATACTTTTACAGCAGAAAACATGCAACAAGACTAAACTTCTAATATGTAGCTGGATATAAATGCATGCTGCTTTCCCTGTACTGTCAGCTAGCAGGTCTTTAAAGGAAGATTATCAAAGGCAGTCCAATAACCATGATGTGAAGACAGAATAAGTGAGCACGACCTTGAGTTCTCCCTTTGTATTTCATTGCAATTTTTTAAGTATTTTTAAATCATCCAAACAGTAAGTACTAACATGGCCACTACTGAATACACATGCTTTTGAATAGGATGATGAAAATTACTTGAATTAATGTCTTTTGGCTTATGTGCTCATTTACATTCCCCTCAGGAATAATATATTAGCAATGTCACTTCTATGAACAAGTAGGTGACATATCAATAACTATCATCTATTAATAAATACTTTACTTATTCCATGAGGTTAATCTTCATATGCACCCATGAGGCAGGAAATTATAGTCAGTATTTCCCCTGGGGATGCTAAAGTCATGTTATAGACTGTCCTAGTCCATGCAGTGATTCAGGTGTCAAAGCCATAAGTAACAAACTGTCAGAGACTCAGCCTCCTAATCCTACATTCTAATCACTGAATTCTGTCCATCTGATGAAAGAAACTATAAGAATCATGCTGCTTTATCATAGCTGAAATTTAAAACTGATATTTATTAAAAACTGTTAGAAGCTTAAAGATAAACTTGCCATTAAAAGGGGAAACAATGAAACTGCCATGATTTATCAACTGGTCTCTCCTTTGTCTTCCAAGGACATACATGTGATAACTGCTACAGAGTTATGCTCCCTCAGATTAACACAGACCTTTATTTGGAATAAATGTATTTTATAAGGAACTTGAGAATGTTTTCTTTCTTTAAATTTATTGACTTCTCTTTACCTGGCTCCTAGTCCTCAAATACTCCCTGGAATGTGAACAGAACACTTATCATATGAGATACTGCTACTGTTGCCAAGAAAAGCAGGAGAAATATTGAGTTAAAAAAAAAAAAGAGAAATGTTTTGCTGCACAACACAAATTCACTGCTCATTTCCCTAGCTTGTTTCTAATAAAATTAATAAAGCAACAAGTAGGTAGGCACTCCTCTACTTCTACAAGAATTTAGTGATTGCCTTCAGAAAGGGAAAACCCTTGTACTCACGTCACAAGCTGCAAGAGCATTATAAAAGTAAGATTCTATCTATATGTTAAATTTTTATTTCCAGCATATCTGTCTTAGCTCAGTAAATGTTTTTAAACTCACCAGGACACCGACTTGGAGAACTCCCTTTAAAACTAGTAGGAATTGCATTAACAAATCCCTTAACAAGCTTTCAGATCTCTACCTATGAGTTGAAAGAAAAATTAGGTTGCAATTCTTTCAAGATTTCAAGGAATCCAGAATGTCACTTGTCCAAACTCCCCCCCACCAAGCCCATGATATCTGCCCTTAATGTGTGCAGCAATGCATTTCTGTTATCACCCAGAATCCAGGCGGTGAGAATGTGAGAAATAGTGAAGTTCTAAAGAATTTTTAAAAATTGGTTAGGAGGTCAGCATGGAGATTTGAATGGGTTCAGGGGTTTGTGAAGATTCCTTCCATCTCAATTGTCAACTGCCTGCTCGTGCTGAACATACTGATGAGGAAATCCTCAGAGCATGCAGCAGCAGCCCACTGCAGGGACCTACGTCATTGGAAATGTTCCAGAAAAAACTTTGGTGCCTGAAGAGTTCTTTCCTTTCCACAAGTTCCTTAAGATAGAAGGAAATTAATGTGGCAAGTTCTGGTAAGCACAGACAATGCCACTTTTCTGTATTACCTCACCCAAGAACACCCACTTGCTCATTTTTCAGCTGACTGAAGACCAGCTTCTTCTAGTACAGCTATTACCTCCTACAGGGAACACCCATTTCCACTGTTGCTCTAACAATTAGAGGACAACACTAATCACTGCAAGTACTGCAGGCCTATATACCCCATCACACACACACAAAACACTGCTCATTTCTACCATGAATTTCCAGCTTAATGGGGAGTAGACAAATCAATCTTCATAAAGTCTTGAACACAGCTCTCAAAGCATATTCTTCCATAAGAGCTGGGCCAATACAAATGTTATTAAAAGCAAAGGGAAGGGGCTGGATTACCAATGGAATTGTATGTTATGAAAACCATACAAGCAAATGTCAGTCTTGAAACAACATACCAATTTAACTGTCCTCCGTGTAGGCAAAAAAGCAACCAGTAACATATTCCTTGATGAAAAACACTCCTTCTAAACTGAAAGCAAGACTAATCTGAAAATACAGGATTAAGCAGTTCACCTTGTTTTGTGGAGAGTTTCACTGAGCACAAGAAGAATATTCCCTTGTGCTTTATGCAAGGGTGTTTACAGGACAAGACTGAACTGCTGAGCCATTATTTTACTTGTGGCTCAGTAATCACTCCAAAGCAAACATGAGAGAGAATACAGCAACATATATTTTCAAAATTAATCAAATGCATAATAAATTTTAAGCAATGAAATTTTGAATTTCGTTGAGGTTACTGAAGTTCAGCTCTAGCCCTTCAGTCGATCATCAAGATTATTTACTGCCTCGCTACTAGTCAGTACTGACAGACAAGTCACCCCAAAGTCACCATCACACAGCTCAAGAGCTAAATACTTCTTCCAAAAGTAAATATTTCCAGAAGGAAAACAAAATCCTGTATATTGCTGAGAGTACAAATAAGCAAACAATACAGGAAGCTTTTCTGTTCTAAATACAACATTTTTCCATAAAGGGATATGTTTGCTCATATGTGAGAAAGGAGAATGAAAGTAAAGGTCCATTACCTTTATTTCCATATGGCGGTAGCTAATCCAGTGTATACAGCAAAATGGGATCCAACAAATCTTATCTACTAAAGTGAATGTTCTGGAATCTCCCTCTCATTCCCCTATCTCAGGAGTCAAAATTATTTTTATCTTCTAAACAAAAAATTATTCTATGCTTATGAGTGTGCACAAAATTTAAGACTGTCTCCTCATCTTTTAAATTCTTGCTTAAAAACTACCTCTTAAAATTTTCCACAATATTTCTTACTACGTAGATAAACAATTTTTCGTGCGTCAATGTCAATAGGGCAGTATTTGATATGACTTCCTCCAAAAGCAAGCCAATCACAAAAAAATGTGCAATATTTAGAAGATGCATGTGTTCATGATGCTTTATCTTCTCTTCATTTATGAGAAATTCTGAAATCTGAGCCATCCACTATAAGAAACAACCTCTAAGAACAAGAATTTAATCTACCCAAAATCCTTCTCGAGGGTCTCCAGAGAACCAGGACGACCCAGCGTTTTATGGCACAGACTCCAAACCACTGAAGCAAGCACAAGCCAGATCGGAAGAGTTAAATAAAGCAGCTAAAATTCAGCAGCATTGCGAGCTATTCCAGACTACAGTTACTGTAACCTACACTGGGTGTCCTCTGCATAAGCACCAGTGTGACTTTGTGGACTGCTGAGACTCAGTCTGTTGCAACTGGCATAAGTTGCCACAGGCGAGTAATCACAAGAAACTGACCTTGGCAAAAGCACATTTTACACTTCACTGCTGTTCAACTGTGTTATACTAAAGAGAGAGCAAGTGAGCACAAGCAGAAGGGGGAGGGAGAGAGAACAAAGGGGGATAGACAGCATAAAAGTGAATGTAGCCATTTTCAGCTTTACCTGCTTTTAAGATTTTAAGAGAAGTACATCACACCTCCAGTGCACATCACAACCTACACATAGTTACATCAATTCTGCACGGTATCATTTTTAAGCCATCAGGGTCTGAGGAAATTTTTGGAGGGGGAGGAAAAATAAAGGAGACTAAGTACTAAATTAGAAATTAATATCTAAAAAAAAATTCTCCCAACAAGGAGGAGGGAATTATAGAAGACAATTACAACTCCACATTTTCTTACCACTGGATTAATGCATAAATGAGGATTTTTAAAATGTTCCTTCTTCCTGTTTGGCTACACCTGTTGAAAGTACATTTTTGAATCAGCTGCAGCTAATAAAGCTTAAATGTATTCCAGGAGGTGTGCAGCAAGATGTTTTAGTCCTAATTTTTAATATTTCAGCTCAACCTTAACTTCAACTCTCAACAGCCTGGCAGCAATTTGCAGGAATTAGTATGGTAAAATCCCCACTGCTGAACATACAGTTGTGTCTGGCTTTTCTCAACTATCTTTGGTCTCCGATGGTTTGAATCAGTTATTTTCTGCAAAATAATTTCCTTAGTTTTTGCATTACTTTTCTTTGGTATTGATTACTGCATCTCCAAAGAAACAGGACCTGGCAAAGCAAGATGGCACAGGATCCCATCATTAGTGCTAACCCACATCCTGCCCAAATTTTACAGCAATTTTAACACAAGGATCTAACCTTGAGGGTATGCTGGGTTTCCAGGACATTTGCTGGTTGAAGCAAAACATGCAGAAGCTTTGTACGAGTTCCAAAATACCAAATCACTCTCCACTTGGGAAGTGTACAAAGTATGCAAGTCTAGACAAAATAAAATGAGACCACATGCATTTTGTATTTGCTTCCTTACCACTCTTAGGTCAGTGGCCTAAGAACTCGATGCAGCTTCTCTTCCAGATCTTGAAGTCTGCTTTTCTCCTGTGCAGACAGTTTCTCTATTCCTCATCTGGTTCCATAAATAACTCAAAACCCTGCTACAAAAGCCAGCCCTTGTTCCTCTTAAACTTGCAAACCCCTTCACATCTGTGTCTTCACAAAGTCTCCAATCCTCTACTAAAACTCCCCATCCTCCGTCTCAGTCCTCTAAATGTCATTACTACCAGTAAGCAGAAGTGACTTTTTTTGGACACAGCCACGTTGTTACCTTGAACCATTCCCATCTGACAGAGTCTTGTTATGGTATAATGACCTCCCCTGTCACTGGCCAGGGAGATACAAGACTCAGCCCTGACAGCAGATGGCTGATTCACACACACTGACGCTCAGCGACTCAACAATGATACCATCACGCCTAGCCTATAAATTATGAAAACAGCAGTTCTATGATGCATGACCTAAAATTCCAAGGGACTGAAGTATTTCCAAGTCTGAACTTCAGTTCTGGGTCAAAAAGGTGTCAGCTGTGGATCAGCAGAATTTTAATCATCTCATCAGACTGTAGCTCTGTCTCTCACAAATACATGGTGTTTGTAAGGCCCACAGGCATGCTTCCTGACACTGAGGCAGGACTCTGTCACAGAGGGCTGGATCAGCCACAGAAATACTCATTGCTTCTGTGAAGTGTGTGAGAAATTCTTGCAGGGTCTAGACAGAGAATAAACTGACGTCTGTCACATTTTTCTGACTGCACTTGGGCATAAAATAGACTTAGTAAAATTTTCATTTACTAAGTCCTATAGTAATTAGTTATAGTAGATAGAAAAAGATAAGCTAAAAAGGGCACAGTAGTTCTGCAACAATGTCTGTGGTCCCTCAGGCAGAGCAAATCTTTGCTTATACTAGGCCAAAAGTTAGCAGATATTTATATTACACAAGAGCACCCTCAGCTGAATGTAAGGATTTGACACCTCTTACTTCTTCAATGCATATCCTAAACAACAGGTTATTGAATTAGTCTCTCTTTGCAGCTCCCTCTGGGTCTCCCAAACCTCACCATATTTTAAATGTATGTGTCAATTAGTACTGCTTGAGTCATTTGACTTTATAGTTCACTAGCTAGGATCTCATTTTCAAGTAATTTTACTCATTAGGCAGAACAGAAACATTAACTGAGTCTTCCCCATCCATACAAGTAATTACCAATAGGCTGGCTACAGTGGGCATCGCCCTCCTCTTTCCTCTTCCTTCGCCACCTCCTCCATATAAGAGAATTGCCTGAAACCGGTACATTTCCTCAAAATATACAAGGGCTTTTAACATTTTTTAACATCTAAAAATTACTAGGAAGGTTTAGCTACAGAAATATATGTACGGGTAGGTAACTATACAAAGTACCCAAAAGATGACGATTTTGTGGTGTACTATGGCTGAAGTATTACTAGAATGGGATTCATTTGACCAAACTATTCCACTACTGGAAAAAGATCAGTTTGTTTGAATTACATTTACCTTTCTCAAAGTGTTTAAGAAAGAAGTCTTGTCTAGTTTCAATTCATCCAATACAACATAATGATATCCTTGAAGTCCAGAGAACCAGGAGAGTCTTGCTTTTCCTTACAGTTGTGAATATTGAATGTAATCTAGAAGAAAAAGAAAGTGGGGGAAAAAATTTTTGGCAGACAATTCATTATCTTTTCAATGGGTTAGTATTTTCAAAATCCTTACAGAAAATGTCCCTGACTCCAGAAGTTCAATCAATCAATCAATCAAACAATCACTATTTGGTTTCCAGAAAGAATTCAAAGTAGATTTATTTTTCCATGTCAAATATTCTGTCTCTCTCTCTTTACTGTCTTAAACATGAAGATATTAGAGTGAAAGGCATGATTTATTTCCTCTCCTTATTAAAAAAAAACCAAAAAAACAAAAAAAAAAAACTTGCAATTCTTTGCATATTCTGCTATAAATTTAAAATTACTATCAGGGAATTTATAATTTTTTGTTAGAACCTATGGAAGAGAGAAAGGCTACAGTTTCTCTGATGTGAAGCACTAACACACTTCATAAAGCTAGTAGCAACTCTTGAAACAGAACTAAAACTATGAAAAACATAAAATATTCTTTTCTTCTACTAGACATTTCAATTAATCAACAGCTATTGGTGAGTAAGTTAAGTACTCAGGAGCTTTGTTGAATAAGAATGTTTTAGTCTCGAAGCAGCTGTGAGAAGTTCACCAAATTTTATTCTCTGCATTGTCCTGCTGCCTCTGGAGTTTCCACTATTCTAAGGAACATCACTTTTTCTGGACAGCACACTGAGCCCGTAATTTTGCAGATACTCATTGGGTATAGTATCAGCTCAGTCTTTCTAGTTCTTTCAGTGACAGCAAGCAAACTCACGAAAGCTTTGCCTCAGATTTCACAGGCATGTGTGTGCCTCTCTCTCAGTACCCAGGCCGACGTGCCAATATGTAGGATTAAACTTTTTCCAAGGTTGAATAAGCCACCATCTGTCTATCTTGTGTGGTGCTGTGCGCCATCCGGGAGACTTGTCCCTTAGAGCATGTTTCTACCATATGTCACTCCTGAGTGATCAGTTATGCCAAGACATTTGGGAAAAAATGACTAAGTCGAGCTGGAAAACCCTTTCTGAATTCCAGAGGAGGTTTGCCAAGCCTGTATTTGCAAATAACTTCACATCCACTGGTTTTTGCATATATTGTGCATAACAATAAATAATAACCTTTACTCAAACAGACATGAGGTACCTGCCCTCCACTGTCCAGAACTCAGGGACTTTTTAATAAGACAAGGGATTCAAGCATGACACATCTCCGGGAAAAATACAATAAACTTTTACAGTGATTTTCATGATCACTAACTTAATAAAGGAAAAAAAAAAAAAGCAGATGATAAGAATATATTCAAAGAAAGACTCAGTTTGTTGTTTCAAAGCCACAACAAACCAGTAATTTCTTTCAGAATACTCAACTAAAAATACCTAAGGTAACTGAATACGAGATTTTTCCTAATTGTAACCATCCAACAATGACCATCTAAAGTGCTCACCTGCACACAAAAGTGATCACTGAAACTAAAAGTTAAAGTGATCACTGAAACTAAAAGTTAAACTGCTGATACAGTCCATGCAATTAGAATTTGTCTAATAAAGAATATGACTCTATCCTATTTTAGATTTAAAGAACCATTTTATGTTCCAATTCCTCAATTACTAAGTTAAAACTCAAGCCAAAATCATTCTTACGGCCAGCTCAAGGCTGCTCATTTACATAACTGACTTTCAAGGACACTTCATTACACAGCAATTAATACCAGCAAAAAATCCACTGGATCTGCTACCTAATGTTAAGGAAGACAGTCTTGAAAAAATTAAAAGAAGAAAGAAATTAGTAAGTCATGATTACAGCCTCCCTGAGTAAGATTAACATTGAAAGGAAATCTATTCCTAAGGGCAACAGGAGAAATATTAAATATGAGAAGCAAAATTATTGGAATTATTATATTTAGTGACAAAAGTGAGATGAGGAGCAGTACTAATGTCCAAGAGAGAACATCGACCTTTCTGTTTTGCCTTCAGAATTTGGACAATCATTGAAAAAGAGGGAAGACGTGAAACAAGGACTCACTACAGCCCACTGAGTTTTGTAGAGCATAACACACCAAAAAGCAGAAAAAGTTCATGCTAAACAAAGAAAACCACTACTGAAAAAAGGTTATTATTAAAGGAAAATGAGGTAAATTTTCACCTCAGAATGGATTATAATTTTTTTTTTTAATGTATCTAATTTAAACTGTCTCCTTATGCACAAACAGTGAAACTTGCAAAGGTGAGGATGTTGGTAACAAATTAGACTGCCAAGGAAAGAAAGTCTCCTACTGCAACATGGACTTGCTGAATGGAAAGAAGAGAGGAAAATAAATATAGACCAGCTAGACAAATCTGGACTACTTGTCTCTGTAACACACCTAATGATATTGAAGCCAGCATATTTTTTGAAAGGCTCAGCTCATTCCTGGCCCACTCCGACAGCCTGAGGCATTCACACTGTTGAGCCAAGAGAGACTGGAGAGGCTGGTTTTGCAGCACCACAACTTTCTGCTAACACTTTTTATTCCAACAAGAAACCTTTAGGGTAACATGCACCTGCCCTGATGTCCTCCTTGCTTCCTGCATCCACCTACAGGTCCAAATAACCTTCCCTTCAGGATGAAACATGATTTGCACGTAAGACTGACCAACTCAGAGGGTTGCAAATGGGGACAAGAGGGGAGGAGGGAAATTCATCAAAGCTGCCAATTAAGAAAATTCTTATTCTGGAAAAAATTTGCTCTATGAAGCCGGTCAACAGCTTCCTCACAGAAGGAGCAGCCATGCAGCTTCTGCACTGTCATCTCTTGCCAGAACTACAGCAGAAACAAGAGTTTCTCTTGAGCTTCTCAACAAGCATTGTGGAGATGCACATATATTAATAAGGAAAAACTATGGAGTGACATAAAGGGAGAAAACATTGAAATATGGACAAATATTAAATTTTTTTCTTTCCGTTTATTTTCAGCTTGGGGAGGATCCATCACCCATTTGTCCTACGCCAGTGCAGACATCCAAACAGGAATCTTATCATTCTTTGGAAATATGATGGTTTTAAATTTGGTTTAATGACTAGGAGTTCCTTGGAAATTCTTGGCACACACAGGCTGTTTTCTTTTGTGTTCCACTTCAAATATGTACTAAACCTCAACACTCTCTGTTCTCACAAACTTTTTAGGAAACTCTGAAGTCTCCTGGAATTCAAAAGCTCAGGACTCCAATAATCACATGCAAACCCATTCCTCTAGAAATAAATTCGCTCTGTGGCACAATTAAATGTTTCTGTTATATAAATGCAAAAGTTAACTGAAACATCTGCAGATAAATACAAGACTGCGACATCTCAAAGGCAGCAACAGTGAAATTTATTTCCACAGGAAACCTCATTTAGCGGGTATGACTACAGAGACAGTGTTTAAAGACAACCCTTCAAGCACAAGGACAAACCCAAACAGCAGTTATGTCCTCTGAGCCACCCATCTGCAGGGTATTTCATATATTCCCACAATCATTCATCACAATTCGCTCTCCGGTGGAGACTCTGGCCCCTACTTGGCAAGACTATTTTATTTCAGTGACCATGATGTAAGGGAGAAAATGCAGGTTGATGGGAAGCTATATGAAATGTCTCTAAAAACTGCCAAGCAGCCAGTCCTCTGACATAAAGTCCATTCTGCAAGGGCTATGGTACTGCAACATAAAAAGAGTTTGTTTTTCAAAAATGTTAATGCAATATTAAAACAATACACATTCTCTTTTCTTATGAATAATCAGTACTCATAAAGTAACTCAAAGACAATCTCTTGTGTGCCATGTGAAAGTAGCTTGGAGTTAACTTTGCTAGGGGTGCAAAAAGAGGGATTGTTGAGGCAGAGATAAGGCTTGCTTTTTCCAATCACAGAGATAAAGCAGTTTTCCTCACGCAGCTTTCCTCTTCCTCACTTCCCCCCTCCTCCACACAAAACCCAAGAAAAGCTGCCATTGCTTTAGGTCAAAGGAAAAACAGGCCCAGCTGCCATAAGCCAAACAACGTACAGGTTTGCTATCTCCCCTGCTGTTTTGGCTCGAGCTCTTCAGACTGGAAAATTCAGAAGTATGATCTCCCAAGCTTTATAAATGCCAGAACCATCTAAGAGGAAAATAGGACAAGGCCACCCCCAGGCAAGTTTGTACCAAAATCTCCTGGCTGCAAGGCAAAAATACAGTAAACATTGCATAGGGACAGACTGCTCCTCAGAAAATATTCCACAAGAACAATATAGCTTCCAAAGAAAGGCTGCTCTAAGGGGACTTCTGGAGGGAAAAAAATGCAATGTTTTAAAATCCTTGTGAGGAGTTAGCAAACTAATGGCACACTCAACGACAAATTGTTTGACAGGCAATATGCTTTTGACATTAACCCAAAGAAGAAATGTAAAAGCGACATTGAATGTTCTCTATGAAGTGGTAAAAAAGCGGGTATCCTAGAATAGTTCTGCAGTTCACTAAGGAAATTTTGCTTTTGTCTGAACAATTGATTACATGGAAGAAAACATGCAATAAAAGCAATTAATCAGCAATATCACCACCCTGTCTTTTCAGGAAGGACAATTTTAGTTAAATTTTTGCAGTCCTTGAGAGATGAACTTTGCAACTGATTACAGTATGTTTTAACGTGCTCTATACTGACTCAACCTTGAAAAAACAAGCCAAAAACAGAAGTTGAAACATCCTTTTTCCTGTGTAGCTCCAATTTGCAGTGGCAAGAAGCTAAACAACATGCTCTCCACCAGATGGCTGAAATAAAAAGAACACTCCTTCTGATTAATTAGGAAACAAATGAATCTGCTGTTAGCACAACAAGTTACCATCAGGAAACCTGGGTTCCCATTAAACTTTGATATTTGTGCTTCTCCGCAACTGTGTTCAAGAGCATCCTCAGATTTGTCTCTCATTTGAGAAGCAAAGTGTTACACACCAGTCCATCACACACAAGCATCACACCAGCCACTCCATAACCAAAAGGGGTACTGGCCCTTTTCACAGACAAGTAACACCATAGTTTTCCTAAAAGAGAAGACATCCATCACAGTAGAAACAAATTAAGGTCTCCTAGTGCTGTGAGGAGAACTGCTGGGTAAAACCACACATCCCCTGTCAGGGTCCAGTGAGCAGTGGAGGCTCATGCATGCACACCCAAGCTCTCCAGCTGGTCCTGGAAACGGAAACCCCCAGAGCAGATATAGTACAAGGAGCAAGGATGTGACAGCCCAAGCAGCAGAGGCCAGCCCATGGTTCCCTGCCAAGGGAGGCTGCCAAGGATGACTGTGAGCATCCCAAGGGAAGGTTCAGGATCCAGAGCAGGCACTGGGATGGAGAGGGATGATGGCATAACGCAGGTGGAACTTGCACAAAAGATGTGCAAGTGCGTGCACGTAGAACATGAATATAATGTTTGCTGCTAGTGAGGCGAGTGACTTTGGGAAGAAGGAAACTGAGCTTACCTGACCCAGGAAGGTGCAGATAAAAGCTCTTGGCATTGTCATTATTCCTCTGGTTTCTTTGCATGAACAACTGCTTTTTTACACCAGATGTTAAAGAAGGACATTTCAGAAGCTGGCTATGGGAAAGAAACCACCATGTTTTCAGGTATAAAGGACAATTTCGCCTTCTTTACTGATAACATGTGCGCCTAAAGAGGCACAATGCCTTAGTGAGAATCCAGGACTGCCAACTAACACACACCTCTATAATGCAGAGTATTTCTCCTATGTGCACAACTGAAGTTCTCAAACACATTAAGTGTGTTATTTTCTAAGGCCAAAGGGAATGGTGGAGACATTTATTACAAACTAAATCTAAGTCTCCTTCTTAAAATCCAAGTAAAGGTACTATATCCTATGAAGCAACTGAGAAAGCTCAGAGAGACTAGTGTAAGAAAACCCAAAAATACTTAACCACACATTAAAAAAGGGTTTCAATAATTTTATATATATAGGAAGGCCATTGAATTACACTAAATTACTGTATCTCATTTTTCCTTATAGGCTGGTGATAGTTAGGTACTCTGGGAAATACAAGGATACACAAAAATGCATAAGAGCATAGAAGACAGTAATATTTCGAATTGCACCTATCCATTACATCCGACACACAATTACAGGGGGAAAAATTACTATTTTTTGAACCTTTACAGTCAGAAAATGGACCCATGTAAAACTTCAATAAATACAATATTCTTTGGCACAGTGTTTTTAGAAGACCCATTTCTCTTCTGTTTGCTTAAGATTTACTTGAAGCCTCCTCTAAGCCTTGTGTTGGCAGAGACAGTGAACAATTAAACCTGTGTACCCTCTCCTCACCATTCACAACATTGAAGTTCTCAAGAATATCTTCTAATGTCTCTTCTCAGGATAAAGAACCCCTGTTTCCTGTGGACATAAGCCTTTCCAAATCTCTTAAAAATGCTGCTTTTTCCAAAAATTTCTTATCCTGTTATATTGTTTCTGAGCTGAGGGACATGAACTGCACATGATAAAAGATGCTGGTAAGCCATGAAAATACAAAGCGGCAAAAAGGATGCCATTTCTTTAATTCTCTATTCCTTTATTAATATTTCCTAGTATTTGATTTGCTTTTCTGATCAGTATAGTGAGCTCCAGTTTTACACTGCTGTTTATCATAACCTGGTAACTGACTCACACATGGTAACAGCTCAAAACTCATGGTAACAGCTCATTATTTTTTCCCTATTTAGACTACTTAATCCACAGTGAATTTTACCTGCCTTTCCACTACTCAGCCACCCAGCCATGTCAGCCAGTCCTCCAGTTCTCCTCTTCAATCTGACTACTATGAGCAAGTTACTATCATCAGCACACTTGCTCACTTCATCAACAAGCTCCTTTCCAGTGTACAATTTATGGGCTGAATGCACCAACCAGTCCAGCTGCTCTGGTGACTGAGAACCACTTATTCCTACCTTATTCCTCCCATCTTCTACTGACTCTTCCCACAGAGCTTGTATTCATCTTGGTAACACATCTGTAAATACTGCATTATGAAGTAAATAGTATCCTTGTTATTGACAAATTCTACATCTTTGCAGACAAGATGTAGGGGAACAAAGTAATGTAATTTTCTGCCTTTTGATTAAAAAAAAAATCCATATGCATTTGCATATTTTGAACCCAAATATCCAGGGAATTTAAAGTAAAACATTTTTCCATTATATATGGTCATAAGTAAGAAGTGGCACAAGCAAAACAACAGCAATTTCTCCTCTTGTAACTTCCACGAAGACAAGACTTTATTCAATGTTCTATCAATTTTTAACCTGAGGATCAAAAAGAAAGCAAATATTTGTTTAAAAATTAAATATTTTCCTTCTGTCTGCCAGATGTGTGGGACTGCCAGCAACTATATAGCAACAGAAAATTTTCTGAGTCTGTAAGTTACAGCTTCTCTCAAGTTTTCTCCTTGATCTTAAGCAAATTGCTACTATTCCTTACTAGATTAATTGATTAATATTCATCCCCCTAGTGGCCCATTCTTGCTGGCCATTAAGTTAATGGTGCGGTGAATAATGTCTTTCCAGCCTCCTAACCTGCCTGTTTCCTACTAGCCTACCACAAAGGGCACCTGAATTCTGAAAAGATATGACTATGATTTGTAGGAGTTAGCCATGAGAAACTGATTCTACTTGCTCCCATGTGTTCCTGCATTAACAGTAGCCACAGCCCAACCCTTAAATTATTGTCTGAAACCTGCAATGACTCCTCTCATCAAAATTCTCTCCTAACATTTATCCTAGCACTATTTGTGGCACCCTCAGCCTCTCTGATATCACCAATTCCAGACTCTTCGTACCTGGCTCATTAGCATGAAGAGTAGCCAGAAACTGAAGAACACAAGATGGGTGCTGGCACGCTCAATTTACATTACACCTCACAGCAAATAATTATGTTGTCATCAAGCTAAAAAGACCAAGAAAATAGCACAATGGAAAATTTCAACAAAATGTGGCTTCATCATTAAAATCTCTATTTGAGTTTTTTTGTTGGTTTCTTTATACAGAGAGGCAGAGAGCTCTGTAAATAGATTTGCTTAGTTTCTGCATCTGTTGCCAAATTTCCATCCTGTGGAACCAATTTTAAATAGAAAAAAGTGTCTCTTCCCATCCTCTGCTCCTTGGTGCCATTCTTATTAAGGATACAGAGTGAAAAATGAATGGAAATGAACTAGTCACAGTGGGGTTCAAATCCAAACGTTAACTTTTTAATTGCCAAAAAAATTGAGATCACTTTGATCCATAAGTCTTTCTTGCAGCTATGGAAAGTTTTAAAACGGAAGGCTGCCAACAATGACTTTGTTATAAACTAGAGTTCACAGTTGTTTTTATGGAATTTTGTC
Organism: Anomalospiza imberbis; assembly: GCF_031753505.1. Lineage (NCBI taxonomy): Eukaryota > Metazoa > Chordata > Aves > Passeriformes > Viduidae > Anomalospiza > Anomalospiza imberbis. The sequence goes on along the minus strand of NC_089681.1, from coordinate 53,381,438 downwards.
TCAGTAACTTTTAGCTCAGCAATTCTCATGAAAATATTTCCAAACCACCAACTTGGCTAAATATTTCCAGTAAAGCAAAATAATCCCTAGCTCCTAAATACAACTCTACTTCCTTTTTTAACTTCACTTTATCCTTCAGAAAACTAGTACAGCTTTAAACATGGGAATGACGGAGAGGGTAGAAAGGAGACAAAAAAAATCTAAGAACTTCAAGCAGCCTCTCATATCTCTGGGTCACAGCAGATGCAGGACTGGAAATGGAGACAAGATTTGGTAAATAATCTCCCAGATATACACAGGTATTAATAGCAATAGCGAATAAAACCAGAATCAATGCTGCAATTTGAAATAGTGCAGTACTTGCCTAGCAGAAAGCTCTCAAATAGATTTAGCCATTGTTAGCCCATGCTCACTGACAGAATTTCCACACTAATATAAAAAACATCATAAATGAGAAAGAAAATCTGATGGGTTTTGTATTGCCATGTTGTTTAGCTTTTTCAAAAAGGGAGTGTAAAGGAATCATTTATTATAACCCTTTTCGTATCCGTCAGATGTTGCATGTTTTATGTAACTATAACACATTTGGCAAACTCTTCCTACCTACCCATATGCTAGGGAAAAGCTCAAACTGTGCAAGAGAAACCTTCCTTCACAAAGTAAATTTCCTCGTAGAGAGGAACTGTGACTTAGACCTAGGGCTCCAAGGTCTCCAGGCCCTCCTCTCTCCGCGAGAACTGGTACTTCCACACAACCTAGAACTTACATATCTGCCTCCCTGGGAAGCCGAACTATCCGTCCTGAGCTCTACACTTGCCAAAACAGCAGTTGCACTGGGTCATCCCACACACCAGACCACAACACAGATGCAGTACAACCAAGGCAAGCCCTCATGCATGCCCCTACAATGGCTCTTCCAGAATGCAAGTGCCAGATGTGTTGGCCAGTGCCCTCCATCACCAGTGACCAGGCCCATTCCCCAAAGCAGAATAAAAGGACCCTGACATCCACGACTCCACCATAGGCTCCAGGGCAGCCAGCTGGGCATGAGAGTTGACCCCAGGGGCCAGTCCATGTGGGATGCACTGTTCTGCATGCAACAACCCTTGGTCTTCCATCTCAAGCACAAGAGGCCCCTACCTCTGATCTAGAACACAACCTCATTCGTCATATGTATGAGACTAAAATTTGCAAGCTTCATAGGTAGTCCTCAAACTTCTCTCTTCCAGCTTTTCCCTACAGTACATAGGGAAAATGGCAGCAGCTGTGATGAGTGGGAGCTGCCACCAGAATACCCCAGCAGAGGAAGGAGAGGAGTGTATGGAGAACACGTAGGAAGCTATGGAGAAACAGAAGTGGGTACACCACAAAGCACTTTCAGCACAACTTGAGAGAAAAACAAACCACCCTCAAACAATGGGGCTAAAAAAGAAATGGCAGTGAGGAAGAAGATGATGAGAAGAGCCCAGGTGCAGAAGAATGGGGGAGGCTGTTCCAGGCAATCAAAAAGGATCTTTCTTCTTGGTTCATCCTTAAAACACATTTAAAATTTAGAATTTTAGAAACAGATTTGCAGAGCAAACTGATAATGCATTACACTCACCAGAGCTTTCACCTGCAACCTATCTATGCAATTTAAAAATGTTTTCAACTAAAAACATTTGCTAATTAAATACTTTACATAAATGTCAAACAGTTGAGTTATCTTGGCAAATACATGCCAAAAAAGCAACCTCACTATAAGATTAATATTTTTACTAGGTTCTACAGTGAGACTAAGCAGGAAATACCCTTTGCCTTCAAACTTGTGGGGGACTTTTCAAACTGCAGACAGACCAATTGCTTCATCTAGCAGGATCATCCAGTCAAGTTTTGTTGCTGGCTTTGCTTGGAAAGCTGCTTCACTACCCTTTAGAGATTCTTGAGTCGCAGCAAAAATGTCTGTAACTCAAGTATATGGGCACAATTTAAAACTGTGATGCACTTGTGTTAAACAAACTCAGGCAGCCTTTTATTGCAGCAATCGTGGCAGGGTTTCTGCAAGAGAAGATCGGAGGTCACTGTTTTGAATACAAAAAGTGAGCGGCCCAGCGACCAAAGGGGGAGGCTGCAACAGGGTTCATTGCATCTGTAGAAAATAGTGCTAAGCTCATCCATGAAACAAGAACAGAAAAGGGATTTAAGAGATTAAAAGACACAGCACTTGTTTTTTAATCTAGGAAATGAGCCCTGCAAGGAAGCATGATGGAATCGGGACGGGACAGACAGCAGGATGAGAGTAGGCTGCATGAGAGACCTGCAGGACAGAAGTTGTCCTGACTGAATAGGTTTTGACCAGTCCTACCAGTGCCTGACATTGTCACTGCAAAGAAAATGGGAAGCAAATCCTTGTACCACCCTTCTGGCCCACCTGAATGTAGCTGCAGCACTAGATCTGAACGTGATGGGCAAAAGCAATCTTCTGTGGACAGGACAGGGAGAAATGCATCCGTCAGCTAAAACGGACTGTAACTGCCTATTACCTTGAAGTTGTGCCTGTTATTTCTAACAGGGTACCAAGGCACTGGATATTAATGTTTAGAAACCAAACCAGGTAGACAAGGTCACAGAAAGGAAGATTAGGTTTTCCGAGTGCTAAGTGATGCCATACTAAGTAAAGCATGGGTTTTATTTTACAAAATGTAAATTTACAAATTAAAGTGTTTCAAACAGCTAATAAATGCCTCCAGAATCACAGAGTGGTTCATACACCTGAAAATTATGGAAATTAACAGATACTTCTGGATATCAATTTTCTGAGATTCCTTTTTATTGGCCCAGAGCTCTACAAAGAGGATGCACATTGATAGAAATGCACAGATGGCCAAAAATACTCCTGCTTCGCAAATATACCAGTACACTAGATGGATTACATAAAATTCTTAAACTTTCTAGATCTCTCAAGTACACTGTGTGTATTATGCTTGCTTAGAATAGTGATAATGCAACAAGTAACTCCAGTGGTGTCTTATACAAGCACAGAAAACAAATGTATCAACTCACCACTGATTTTCAAACAGGCAACTATCTGTAAGCATGAAGAATATAAATTAAGGTATCTTTACACACACACTGAATCGCCAAGCAGTTTATGATCCTGTTCCCAATTATGCTTAAAGCTACTGATGTTTTTTAAGGTGTGTTTTGGGTTTCTGTGGCAAGGTTTTGGTAGCAGAGGAGCTGCAGGGGAGGTTCCTCTGAGAAGCTGCCAGAAGCTTCCCCTGTGTCTGACAGAGCCAATGCCAGCTGGCTCCAAGACAGACCCACCACTGGCCAAGGCCGAGCTCAGCAGCAATGGTGTAGCACCTTTGCAGTAGTGTATTAAAGAAGGGAGGAAACTGTGCAATTTCAGCCAGAGTGGGGAGTGAAAAGATGTGAGAGAAGCATCTCTGCAGACACCAAGGTCAGTGAAGAAGGTGGGAGAGCTGCTCCAGGCACAGGAGCTGAGACAAGCCAGCAACCTGTGGTGCAGACCATGGTGAGGGAGCTGTGTCCTTGCAGCCCATGGAGGTCCATAGTGGAGCAAGAGCCACCTGCAGCCCATGGTGGAACCTCAGCCTAGAGCAAGTGGATGCCCAAAAGAAGAAGGGAAGCTGTGGGAAGCCCACTCTGGAGCAGGCTCCTGGCAGGACCTGTCAATGCATGGACAGAGGAGCCTACACTGGAGGAGCAGGAGAAGAGTGTGAGGAGTCCTCCCCCAGAGGAGGAAGAAGCAGCAAAAACAACATGTGATGAATGGACCACAACCCCCATTCCATCTTCTCCTGTGCCACTGAGGAGGAGGAGGAGGAGGAAGTAGTGAATACAGGAGTGAAGTTGAGCCTAGAAGAAGGGAGGGGTAAAGGTGAAAGATTCAGTTTTTATTTCTCATTATCTTTCTCTGATTTGATTGGTAATTAATTACTTCCCCCAAATCAGGTCTATTTTGCCCATGAGGGTAGTTGCTGAATCATCTCACCCCACTTTTATCGCAACCCACGAGCATTTCACCATATTTTCTCTCCCCTCTCCAGCCAAGGAGGGGAGTTGCAAAGCAGCTTTGTGAGCACCTGGCATCCAGCCAGGTCAATCCACCCCAAAAAGTCCCAAATTATTTCAGAAACAAAGGTCTCAACTCTATAGACTGAGGCCAGCCCTGATGAGAATCACGTTCTCCTGTGTCTTGACCAGGCTGGATGGGATTTTAGCAACCTGGTCTAGCAACAGGCATCCCTGCCCACGGCAGGGGGGTTGGAACTAGATGATCTTCAAGGTCCTTTCCAACCTAAGCCACTCTACGATTCTATGACTTAACAAGTTTTTCTTTCAAGAGTCTTCACTGTAGATGTGTAGGAGTCTCTGCTTTGAATGCCTTCTAAAAGCAACCAACTTTACCAAAAAGAACTCAGAATATGTCCAAGAGCCACGCAGTGCACTCTGGGATAGAAATGCTGACAACAAATCATTTCACATGTGCATTGCACACTTCTAACTAAATACTGTTAAATAAAAAGGCAAAAGTAAAGAAAGCAAAATACTCAACCAAAAATATTTTTAAAGAAAATTGGGGGGAAAAATATATACACTTGTCAAACTGTCTGCAGTAACTCTAGATTTTCCCACATGCACCTATTATGCAAATTTTTAACACAACTGTATCTCAGCACATAAAAAATGCTCCCATTACACTTGACATACTATATTAATTATTTTATATGCATATATTACCAATATTCTGCATAGAATATCACATATATTGTATGCTTCCTCCTACTCTGCTCTCAAAGACCTTTTCCAATAAGGCTGTGACAGCACCACCTCATAACTTGTACACTTTATTAATCTGTAGTGAAACAAGCTGAATGCAAACAGAATCATTTTAACTGACCACATTTCTCAAATTTTGACAGTGTGTGTCCTAATTTGACTCCATGCATCCCTTTAAAACATCCAAAGTGTATTCATGCTTCCTTTAAACCTATGTGGTTATGGTATTCAGTATATAGGTAGTGCTACACATGCATGTAGAATGTCACCATATAACTTATGGGTCATGTGTCACATGTTGCAACTTCCACCCTTCAAGGAAAAAATGAAGATGTATTTACACCTGCATCCAGAGCTGAACTCGTCTTTGAGACAGAGAAGAAAAATTACACAGTCTACTAAAAAAAGTAAAATAAAAGGAATTTGCTAATTATGTGCCTAATTTTCCCCTTTGTAGCTGCATTAAGGCAGTTTCAGGCGCAGGGAGCACAGTGTGCTGTGACAACCTCATCCACTGTGTCACGATACTTCACCACGTTTCTAAGTTCTGCAGCTTATGCAAGCTCCCAAATCTTCCGCATAATACTTACTCATCCAGCTGGAGAAAACACAAATAATCTAAAGAACCAATAATATACACGATTTACATAACACACTCTGCAAAACAGAACTGTGGGACCAGCCTAAGGAATTACAGCAAGACTGAGGCTGCGAGGGCTCCGAGTGCCCAGCTGGCTGCGCCGGGCCCTTTGCATCGCGTGTGCTCCTGGATCAATCGCTCCTCTGAGACACGGACAGAGCATCTGCACAGGCGGTACCTGCTCAACTTGTTAGGGCTCAGATTTAGCTAATGTCACACCATTTACACTGTTTTCTAGTATTTGCCTCACAGCAGAGGCTATCACAGGAAAAACCTACCACCTATTGCCACCAACTGCTGGGGGAATGGTAACTCCATTTGACTGAGAGAGAGAGAGAGAGAGAACCAACTCAACAGAGTCACCTGTGCCAATGAGGGTATCACAATCACTAGGAATAGAGGAAATCAAACCAGACGGGTGAAAAGAAGTAGTTTTATGTACATGGAGTATCTTCTCATAACTGGCTTCATCTCAAAGAGCTCCACTTTTAAAATCACCTAAACATGAAAAGTGATTCACTGGTAACAGCATCTGAGTTTTTCAGGATCTTATAAAAATCTAAATCATAGATCTTAAAATTATACCAGCTTCTAGAAGATCAGAGTTCCATCTGAATTGTTTTAACCTACTAGTAAGACTTTATTTTCTCTTATCACATCATGTTTGCCTTTTCTGATGTTCATTTAACAACTTGCATTATTTTGATGTTCATTTAACAAACAGGTCCAGACAGCTACTTTCCTTTTCCTGTCACTAGGCTTCTGCTAAGCAGCAGGGGTAAAATCATTACAATACAGTAAGGAAACAGAAGTTACAAGACAGATTTCAGCAGATTTAGTATACAGAACTGCTTGCAATTTAGTCAGTAGTTAGGACTGATTATGGTAATTTAACTGTTGATGTTATACCAACACAACTCCCAGTGATAGAAACATCTATGACATAGAGAATCAAGTGAAGGAGAAGGGGCAAGAACAGAAGAGATGTGAAAATCCCAATAAAAAGGGAAAACAGCAGATTCAAAAAGCTTTGGAAACTGCAAATGCAGGCAGTGAACTGAAAACGTATCTTATAAAAACACAGACTGTTTTTCCAGACAGCTAAATATTTTTGTTAATGGATAACACTTCCTTAATATGTAAGTTCTACATGGTAACACTGAAAGAAGGAAATGGGAAAAAAAAACAAACAAGCATCATATACAAAAATTGCCTATTTCTGTCCCTAGCCATCTTTTCATTCCCTGGTCTCTTTTGGAGCAACCACAGCATTAAACAGAAAGAAGGCTGTAACTAGAAGCTTAAATATGACAGGATACAGACACTTGCCTTCCATGCACACTGTCATTGTGAATCAGGCATGAGTTGACAAGCTAAAGACCTGGCTTGCAGTCTCATCATTCAATCATCCATCCAATCTCATCAATTGAGTAAGGCAGTAACACATGTCCCCTCCAGCTTAAATGACAGCAAAGCTGTGGGTTGTAATCACAGGTCATCTTCAAACGACACTCACCATTAAAGATGGGTTTGTTCCGAATCAATTTTTATTGAGAATTACTGTAACACAATACTTCTCGTTCCTTCTTCTAACTCCTGCATTTAACACTGTTTAGAAGAACATTTCAAAATTATAATTTCATCATTTTCTAGGAATAAGGTAACAGCAAGTGACATTAAGTAGAAGTCAAAATTAGCCATTTGCAATCCAAAATCTCTGACAAAAATAAGGTCACCTAGATGATCATTCACAACTGAATCTTTAGCTAGTACTAATCTATAGTGTCTCTAGCTACAGTCTAGACTATTTTAACCATGTAGAAGCTGTCTCAAATTACCTGGACATAAAAATTTGAAAAATAAATCAAAATGTAAATGACATCATTAATTATCCTTAAAAAATAGTTCCACATTTACACGTAGCCTCTAATGTTTTCTCAACACTTAAAATGCATCCTTTTTCTAAATTTGTCAGATTGATATTTTGGTCTTTATTTCTCTTGTACAGAGGGTGTTCCTCTCTTTTTTTGGACCTTGAGCAGCAATTGTGGACTAAGTCAGCTGAGTGTGACCTGAAAGGATGCTGATGGAGCCAATGGGAAAGCCAATGGGAAAAACAACAGGAAGAAAAGTTTTATTTCTGTATAGGGTATAGAAAAGATAGAAGAAAAGTGAGAATCACTACTTCATACAGAGGATAGGCCCATCTGGAACTCATTTACCAGTTTTTAAACACCAAGAATTCCTTAATAAAAAAGGGTTAAATCCAACAGACACCCCAGCAGCATCTCTGATTTTCAACTAGCCAGAGAAATATAATGAAATCTTTATTAACATAATTTGCTTTGTGATAGTTTACAACAGCTGAGGATCTGCCCTGCGGATAACTGGAAATTTATTTGTTTGTTCTCTCACATCACTAGATAGGATGTGCACATTTCCCAAATTTTATCAAGCTGAAATGAAATTCTAACCACCTGGCACAGATACTTCATTACAAGTTTATTTTTCTCTATGGCACCCTCACCACCTTCCCCGGCATATCAATCTCAAACATTTGATAACAGCTACAGAAAATATGGGAATAGACTTCTGTGACAGCATATAAACAATACCAAAAATACACTTTATTATCAGAAAATGTATTTTAAATTTTGCACCTGGTGAACAGTGAAACATACCATTTTTCCATCACTCTGATAAATGTGTTAATCCAAGCCAAAAGTAAGGAACAACCTTTATAATATAAGAATATATCATAGGCTCATAGAATAGCTTGTATTGGAAGGGACATTTGGAGGTCATCTGGTCCCATTCCCCTGCCATGGGCAGGGACATTGTCAGCCAGATTAGGTTGCTCAGAATCCCATCAAACATGACCTTAGATGTTTTAAGGGCTGGAGCATCCACCACCTCTTTTAGCAACCTCTGCCAGTGTTTTACCATCCACAGAAGTAAAAAACTTCTTTCTTATATCTGATCTAAACTGTCCCTCCTTCCATTTAAAGCCACTCCCCCTTGTCCTGTCACTACAGACCCTTGTAAAAGGTCCCTCGCCAGCTCTCTTGCAGGCCCCCTTCAAGTACTGAAAGGCTGCTCTAAGGCCTTCTTGGAGTCTTCTCTTCTCCAGGTGGAACAGCCCCAGCTCTCTCAGCCTGTCTCCAAAGGAGAGGAGCTCCAGCCCTCAGAACATCTTCATGGCCTCCTCTGGACTCACTCCAACTGGTCCATGTTCTTATGCTGGGGACCCCAAAGCTGAACCCCGGAGGAGTCTCACAAGAGCAGAGTAGAGTACATCAATCTATGTGTATAAACACACGCAGAGGTTACCAAGTAACTGCAATTTCAAAAATATTGTTATTATATTTTAAACAATTCATATTTTCACTTCAGTGATGTTATAAATGATCCTATGTTTCCCAAAAATTAGAACTGATGGAGATCCTGAACTGACCATGCAATCTGGCCCCTGTGCTAGTTCTCCCATCCTGCCTGGATGCATCCCTTGCAGCTGATCTTTAAGCAAAAAGCCTAAATTTCAAAGGATTTTCAACAAAATACTTCTGTTGTTTCCACAACTGAGTGTTGAGAGATGTAACATACAGGTAATTATTTACTCTTTCTAGGTTTATGTCAAGCACAATTAGCTTCAGTTTGTTCAGAAAGATCAGTGTGACAAATAGTTCAATCAAGGAAGAGTTCTTATACCAAAAATCAAACTAATAATTGTTTTAAATAATAAAAGTTAGAAGATAAGGAACAGTTTAAAGCTCAACTTGTTTTGTATTAGATGAGTTTTAGGTTGCAACTTGATTATTACAAATGCTTAACAAAAAAAAAAAAAGAGGCTAAGTGCATACAGAACAAATCAAGTATTTTGGGATAAGCACAACAGATTTGACCATTTGTATTTATTTTTCTTCAAGCTCTAACTCATACTACATATCATCAACGTTATCTTTTTATTTAATCTTTGGCCAAATATACTTTCTTTCCTCACAGACATAAAATATTTTCATTACAGTTTTCATGTTGGGGAAACTTGTTGATATTATCAAAAAAGGAAACTCCTAAACAAATATTTACAAAATAACTTGGAAAATTAATCCAGATGTCCAAGAAGAACAGTAATGAAAAATGAGCAATCAGAAAAATACTACCTTTGGCATATTCTTGATGACAACAGGCTTCACGAAAGCCCTGAGAAATGGCAGATATTCTGTAATTTCTTTCCAGTCAATTCTTCATAATTAACTTTAAATGTGAATGGGAGGCTTTCACTGTCAGAGTTGCACTGCTTCTGTGTAAAGGCCACATATCCAACCAGGGATACCAGAAATGGTTGTGCTCCCCAAAGTTAATATAATCACCACCTCACTACACTGGTAGGGAAGCCCTCACACTGGTGGTTCTTGTGGTGTAACACTTCTTGTAAGTAGCAAAAGATCTGCTGAGCATCAGATAAAAAGAAGAATGTCACCCGTAACAGCTCCAGCCACACGTGAAACGCGGTAGCCCCATATGACAAAGCAAACCCAAAAGTCAGAAGGCATACAAGGTCTTTGGATGACCTTCCAAGAAGTGAGGATCCTGTAGCAATACTAAAAAAAAAGGGAACTCAACTTTTGCAACTGGCTAAAGAAAGAGTAACCTTGGACCTACATACCACACCCAATAACTTCTTTTTCTGAGACAGCGCTTGCTTAGAACGATTTCATGCTCAAGGTGACAGACTGGCAGTAATGAAATTCCACTTCTCTTCAAAATCACAAGCAACAACACGGAACTTCTTACATTGTCCAGTTCAATTTTCTTCTCACTTAATTATAGATCAGGAGTAATTCCACTACAGTTAATTAAGTTACATCAGAGGCTGACAAGAGAAGCAGCAGTCTGTCTACAGCATGACACAGGGGAAAGACGGCTGTTCTCCCACCACGGCCATTCATTTTTAGCCTCAAAGAACAGCAGCCCATTACAATTGCACTAATGACCAAAGTCATTCAATCAAAGAGCAATTAAAGTTCTGCAAAATTAAAGTCCTGAAGTCCAGTCCTACTTTTTAGGAAAGTACCTTAATGAACAATGTAAAGACAAGCCTCAGAGTAGAACTCTCCAGCCTTCCTGTTTAAACTGACACAAGAGCCACAAGCAGAGGAAAGGAGGGATGGCCTGCAAGGACACCTCTGCTAGAGAAGTGTCCACCAGTGTGGTCCTTCTCCCCAGGGCTCCTGCTTTAAGCATTCCGTTTGGCAAACACCCAACATTTGCTGGACAAAATGAGAATACTTTAATACCTTTTTTTTGTTTGTTTTGCTCCTCCACAGCCATAGTACTGATTTCATATTTAATTCCTCATTTTCATTGCAGAAGGAACAAAATGCTCTGGTAATCTAAGCCTGGAGTACAACGTCCACTCCAGAATCAAGCAAGTCATCCAACACAAGTGAGAGTTTTCAGGCCTGTACTGAGTGTGAATAACTACAGGTGAAAGTCACCTATAACCAAAATTCCTTCATTTCTGAATATTTTTTAGTATCTACACTTTTTTAGTCATTCTCCCCTCCTGTCTTCAGGATTCACTTTATCCATCAGTTTCTCCACATCCATCTCAGACCTTCAGCATTCTCTCAGTTAATCTCTTCCCTGCTCTGCTCTGTTCGTTTTCCCGTCACTGCTTCTCTTTAGCTCTTGACTACACAGAGCAGCTCCATGGTCTCTCTCTCTAGAGAGTCACCACCTCACGTTTTACCAACAGCAGAATGAACCTAACTCTTACCCAGTCATGGACCAGTCACTGCAGAGCATCTGATCCCAGTTTTGCAAGCAGATTGCAGACTGCCACTAGGACAACAGACCAGGAGCACGCGAGGGGAAGAGAAGCAAGACAAGCAGGGAGGCAGACACAACTTATATTCTTTTGGGGGCTTTCTCTGTACTGCACAGATGTTGCCTTATGCAGCTCATCACGGGAAGGGAAGCAGAGTGTGAACAAGAATCCTGGTGCTTCAGAGACTTCCAGGGAAAGGCTACCCAATTATCAGAATGCAGCTGAATAAAAAACTAGAATGCACAGGAGAAAAATTTGTAATGGAAATACCGATTTACATGTCAGAGGACTAAGAAAATGGCATGGGCTGCATTACAGCAGACATAGTTTTAATACTTAAAAAATAGTTTACTGTCATATGGAAAAATAAATTTGAGGCAACTAGCATATGACTGAGTATGATTAAGGACAAAAAGTTCAGCTGCACAAATCTGCACAAGCCACCTTTACAGAGTGGTGGTTGCTGCAAACCTGAGCTGCAGAATGGGTTGGCACTTCCCAAGGAAACTCAGGGACAGTCAGTTCCTCCCTGCATTGCACTTACATCAAAAAGTCACAACCTCAACATGAGACTGTATTTTAAGTCAGTACCCAAAAGGCACTGTGGAACCTTCTGTTTGTACTTCAGTGTTCCTTCTCCCTTTGTTACAATCACAGAGACACACCCCTGGATCTGATCCATCCAAAATCTCATGGATCCTCTATATTCCTAACAATGCTTATTGACATTTTGATGTGGCCACCCTTAATAAACACATTAATGATGACAAATTATTTATTACCCCGTGTGACAAATGCACAGAAGTCTGCTTTAACCAGCCATTCCAGATCCATTTCCACTTTTTGTATGATAGCATGTGTTCTTGTTATTTACTGGAGTAATCGCACAGGTTACTGGATAACTTTACAGCAACATGTTTGCATTTTTTCTTTCTTGGTCTAACTCTCAGGCAATGTTTCTTTCTACATTTATCCTGATGACTTGAAGTGAAATAATTCTACTAGCCTAGCCATTTCCTTTGTTAAACAGCAGAAATCCAAGTGTTTCTGGATTCAGCAAGTCTGAAAACCACAGGCACTGGCAAATCACAGCTCCCTGCAGCATAAAGTTGACAAATAGCATGGGAGGAAGAGTTAGAAGCTATGTATCTTTTCAGCTACTTCCCAAGTACCTTACATGGAAGCCTGGCCTCACTGAACTCACTGACCAGCATTTTTTAGAACAATTAAAACAAAAGGGAGTGTATTTACATCTATTTTAAGTCAGTTATAAAAAATGCCATCCATTGCTGTCAGGCAGTGTGGTAGGTAAAATTATTTTTCCATAGCTATTCTTCACATCACTCTTCCCTCAACTTACTCCCAAACCTAGGTACTTGCAGTTGTTGGCACAATTAAACAACCATTTTTATAGAACTGGTCCCATAGTGGGTAATCTATAAAGGCTCCTTGTTTCTAAATAGAGTTTTTTATTGTTATTTTTCTTATAAATTCCCCCTGCTACCTCCTGCAGGTTTTTTACATGCAGACAGGACCTAGGACCCTTGGAGGGACATTTTCCCCAAACAACTAAGACCTCTGTGCTCGCATACATCTGGGGCAGATTGAGATCACAGAACACACACATAGGTGCTCCTCAAGAAACCATCTTTTAAGTACAGTTTATTCTCTTAAACAAGACACTTCCAAGTGAAACATATCATGATAGCCCTGCTGGATCAAAGACTGGCTCCAGCAGCAGAGCTTGTTTGAGAGACTCCCACTCCAGCTGGCCCCTCCATTCCCAGCCCACAGACTGCTGACCATTCCCCTTCCTCCCACACTCCAGTCATGCCTCCACAACCACTTGTAGGGTTGCAGTCAAATTGCATGGCTGGAATGATGTGCATTAGCAGTAACTCCCTTCCTATTCCCACTGGGAGGTTTAGTCTAAACCCAGACCCTTTCAGTAACCCACTTTGAAGTGCAGCACTGCAACATCTGTCCTGGCACAGCCCCAGCAATGGTCAAGCACCACATGTCAACTCTTCCCTCTAAGGCAGTCATGAATGGTGAGACCTCAGCACTGAGACAGCAATGATCATCTTCTTTCCTAAATTCCTGCTCAGAAATGCTTCCAGCTGGTTCACTGCATCCAAAAAGCTTTCCAGACCAAATAACCAGTCCAAGGCAGATAACCAGCACGGAAAATTTCCAGTCCAATTTCCAGCTCCAACTTGAGAAAGCTACAAACAACTGAAATAGTCTTAATTAACTGAAAACAACTGAAAACCTCAGCTATGGATACTCGGTCCTTTATCATTTGAGCATATAATACTAATTTTTATTCAATAGCATTTTAATTTTTGCTTTTTTTTTCTCCTGAAGATCAGTAGAAAGTGTTTTGTACAGGTTAATATTATAGACACCTTTTATCTAGAAAGTATTCTCTCAAACTAATTGATACCAGTCCTAAGGGCACAGAAAGTAAAGTACTAAGCATACCAGAAGACTCAAGTTCTTTGCCCATACAACCTAGTTATTTTTATTAAAGCACAAAGGTCTTATGCATCGTGACAGTCCAAAGAGTGATCTACAAAAATTAAAGATGAGAAATTAAATTCAAGAGACTAACTTGTTCCTCTTGTTGAATGCATACTTTTAAATCTGTTCAAACAAAAAGGAAAGCAACCATTCAAATCTTCTTTCCTGGTTCATTTCAAATCTTTTGCGGGGCAGAAATAAATAACATTATGCTTATCCTCCAGAAATAAAAGAATGGAAACTCAAAATCTCCACATCTTACCATCAGCTTCATGGTCTTGACTACTGCCTTTCTCTTCATAACATCTCCAGATTTAAGATAGACATTTCAAGAAAATACAAGAAAATCTGTTATCTTTCTACCATGAATTTAACATCCCCAAAGCAACTCCTGCCTCTGCAAATTTATGCAAAATAATTTCCAAGGATTATTCATGTTGCTGTAGATTAGAACATTGTACTAATATGCTTTTGGACTACTTCTCTGGACAACAGTAGTTTTGCAGAAGAGTCTTCCACTCCAGTTTCAAAAGAACACACCACCAAAAGAGTGTTTATCAGATTATATTCAAGCTTTCAATCAGCTATTCAGCAAACAGGGACAGCAAGTGGGGGCTGCCAGTCTGAGACAAACACCAATAGTGTCACACCACACCCCAATCACCTCCAGTGTTACATGGTAGATGAATTATGTCTTTCTGAACAAAGGCATTTTGCAATAAAAGTGACTCTCAGAGCTCCTCTTTCACAGTTCCAGCAGAATAGTAATGTTTCCAGCATATGTGATTTTAAACACAATGTCCATTCTTTCACAAATAGTTAAAAAAATTAGATCTCACTGTCAAATCTTTTCTTTAAAACCACAGATGGAACCACAAAAAGTGAGCTTGTCCAAACTCATTTACACTAACTCCCACTCCACTCCAAAATACAGCCCACAGAGGATGTCTTTAATGCTGTATAACAGTTCTTTCTCTCCACTCCAGAAAAATTCTGCAGGTAACTGAAGAGTCTTCCTGGGTGTTTGTGCCTTAACTGAATGTGACACTTACACATGACTTTTGCTACGAATTCTTCATACTACCTCCTCTAAAGCACCCTATACGCCGAGGAACAACTTAATGCTGAGCAAGAACTGCTGATCCTCTTCAGAATGAGGATCAGAACTTCAGTTCCATGTTTCAAGGTCTATTCATACCCTGCTCTGGTAAGAAGAATTATTAGCACAGCAGAAATGCTGAGGAACGATCTGGCTCTTCTGGGGAAAAAATTAGAGAAAAAAACCTAATATTCTGTATAATAAAAGTTTGTGTACTGTTCATATTGTTGTCACATATTACAATGCAAATAAAGAGTCATCTTTGCAGCAAACTAGCATAAAAAAACACATTTTATTACAGAAAAAAAGCAGCATCTAAAGCAGATGCAGATTAAGCCTACTATAAAACTGTTGTGCCATGTTGTGTGTGCCATGTCTGAGCTCATCATGCTACAGATCTAAAACAAACATATTTGTGTTTGAGGTCAGCTCTCAAACACATAAATAAGTTTGAATTTTGTAAGAATTATTATTTATTTTGACTTTTGAATTCTTTAGTTATCTATTATTAGGTGGAGCTTAGTTGTCAAGACAACAGTTTCCACTTCTACGAAATGCTTGAACTGTCAGCAAAATGCAACAGTCAATATCAAAAGGTCATCAGATTGGCCATGTCTATAGCCAGGAAATAAAATATCTCCTGAGGGTAAGGCCAGGCTGCCACCAGAACAATGGCAATCCACAAGGCAAACACAAGGAGACTAGCTATTTCTGAATGATCCACCCAGTAGAAACAGAAGGATTCAAGGAGCAATCTACCCCACACAAGATCTACTGTCCTGCTGGGCTTTTGTGCAGTGCATTACTACAATGGCCACTCCAAAGCAAAGTATGGTGTGTGAAACATAACTGATGAAAGTATATGTTTCAATAGAGGAAAACTGGATTTTACATATCAGAGATATCTTAGGATACAGCAAAAAACACCCCAAAAAATATCATAATGCAATGAAATCCTGTTATCCAAGAACTGACAGTCAAAGGAACACAGCAGTTATGTACTGAACATATTCCGTTGTAGAAATGTGGGGAAGAAAGGAACATGCTCCCAAAATTACGTCAAGCTCAAGAATGCGATCAGACACTTAGAATTCTTTTTTTTTTTTACTATGAGATGTAAAAATGATAGCAATAAACGTATTGCAACATGAGCCACACCCAAAATCTCTAACTCAGAATGTTCCTGTATGCCCACAAGTCACCACTGGGAAACCCTACCATATGCAGTTTAGTTTTTGTAAAACCAAGTACCTTAGGATCACATCTATTTTCCTTATACTTTATTTTTTCCCTCACAATAAGTATTTTGTATAAAGGAAAAAAAAAAAAACAACCAAACAGACACAGCAGACCAACACAATGAAACAATGTGATATCCTCTTAAAAGTATCCCCTCTTAAGAGACCCAAACTCTTCACTCTGAGACAACACACGACCAAGCAGGCAGGTACAATGTGCTCCCTCTTACTACTCACCTTCAGCTTTACATGAGCCATAGGCTGAGACAACAGCAGAATCGTCTTCCCAAAGCATTTTTTCCACCCAACTGGTGTTCATTCAGCAGAGGGGAAAAGGACAGAGGGAAGGATACTCAAGGGCAATTGTGCACAGAATACTCTAAAGGACTGAGAGTCAGCTAGCATTAGTCTCTTCTCTTTAAAGATGTACGTGACTAATTTTTTCTTTCTATATAATGTATGTCTCCATGCACACACAGCTCCCCTACGCAGTCATCTCCTGCCTTTTATCTCCTTGTCTCTCTAAATAGACACTTGCTTTAACTTAAGAGAAAGCAACTGTACCCTCACCCCAACCTCAGAAGCAATCCTTCCCCTCTGATGGGATGCTTCATAAATACTTGCAGTACTCAGTCAGAACATTTACTTTATTGCAAGAACAGCTGGGAATAAACTACCTGGAAGTATCAATATTAGCTCTTGCTAACTCAGTTTGCAGGGAACCAGAATAGCTCACGGGCAGGAAAACTCAGTGGAGAGAGAAAGGCAAGGAGAGAAAGGAAGAAGAGAACATCAATATACAAATAACCTCCTCAGTGTGTCATCCTGAGGGATACGTGGGGAAGTTGTCTGGCAAATTAGAAAACAGTCCTCTTGGACAACAGGCACTTTTGTCAAACTAGCATTTTCAGGGATGTAAGAGTATTGTTGCCTCCATACCTAAGCTGGAACAGTTCCTCAGCTCAGTGAAGGCATCAGACACTCTTTTGCCAGATTTAAGTCTTCTGATCTTTCTTTTTTAGGCACTATGCTTTTATTTTTATTGCACAAGTTACTTTCAACATATGGAAAAGTAACCTCTCTAATTTCTGAACCAATCATGTCTTTGCATTAAACTGGGCCAGGGATTATCTATTCAGAAATGTTTATTTTCCTTTAGGTTTCTATATTTACTTCCAACCACAGGTTGAAACCTACACATCATAAGGAAGATTAGAGTGGCCTGGGTTGTTGTTGTTCTTAATGATCATTTCATATTAAGACTTACAGGATATATTTTTCTTTTTTATTGTTGTTAATGGTCATTGATTCTTTCAATATCATTGATAATACGCTAGAAACATCATACAAAAATTCAGCATTTCAACTTTTGACATTGCATTGTTTTTGATACCTAACAATAAAACAAGGTTTTTAGATTGCTCAATATATACTAATTCCTAAGCAATTGGTCTGAGCAATAAACAATATTGTCATATGACACATCCCTGTGGTCCTGGTTTTAGAAGAGAAGATTTTTTCCTTCTGAAAAGTTAATCATCTTGTTTTGTATCTGGCATAACATATAAGAAAATCAACAAGGTCTGTGAACACTGCTAAAATTACACTGCTAACATTTCCCTTTCAAATAGCCACAATCAAAAGATTATCTATATGCTGGGATCATTCTACTAACCTTAAGTTAAAGCAGATTTTTTTTTTCCTTACACACACTACCAAGATGAGCATTCCCAAAGCTTTGTACAGCACAAATCTCGATGTGTTCAATAGCTCCCCTCACATCAAGAGGACCTATATTTGCACAGACACAATATGCAGTCACTTAAAACATAAGGACATTTTCCCCCTCACAGACACGAACAGAAGTTCAAATTTGAATATATCCCACACTTTCAGCTACAAACACAGACTTGGGTATAAAAGGAGAATCCGTATTGAGAGTAGTCAACACGTTTTCTTGGTTATAATCTCACTTGAGAACCGTTCTCGTGCCAATGAACACAGCCAGCCATCAATATCAGCACAGGGCTCCTGCAGAGCTAGTACCAGTAAATTTGCTCTCCTGAAAATCATATCTGGGAAGTACTTAATTTAACCTCAGTCATCTGGTAAGCTAGAAAGAACTGGGAAGGGAGGAAAATCATGTTTTATAAAAAAATTAAATAAAATACATAAAAAGTACTGAGCAGGGAAAACACTTTACTGTGTATTTGTTGATAATCACATATCCATCTCTCCTACTCTCCCTGTTTTCTTGACAACTCTTAACCTGAAGTTAGGAATAGGAAGAGGCCACTGGAGAGTTTTTTGTTCTCTTTTTCAATACAGAATTCAAACCATAGGACCAAACTATTCTCTTGCAATGAAATAAGCATTGCCTGTTAACAATTCATGTCTGACCCCTTCTGCACTTTTTTATGAAAATGAGAGCAAAGTTGGTGGCAAACAAGTGGCAAAGTTTGCCACCTTTCTGCCATCATGGCAAAATTTCTTCCAGTAGGAGGATGACATAAAACCTCCATCCCATACAGAGCCCATAAATTACCTACTCAAGAGGGCTATTTAAATATTCACAAAGTCCAATTCAGACTTGGTACCCAGGAAACACTTACTAAGATTCCCAAAGTTCATAGAAATTGATTGAGAAATAGTCTGAACAACAATGACAAGAAGATCTAGAAGTCATCTTGGTGGTTCTGGATGACAGATGATGGTCAAGACCAGTGTGCTGGTTTCAGCTGGGCTAGAGTTAATCTTCTTCACAGTGGCTGGTATGGGGCTGTGGTTTTGATTTGTGATGAACTCAGGGTTGACCATATAGAGATGTTTTCACTGCTGCTGAGCAGGGCTTACACAGAGCCTGCTTTTTGTACTGCCATGCTGGTGAGGAAACTGGGGGTGCTTGGGAGGTTGGGAGGAGGCACAGCTGGGACAGGTGACCCAAACAGACCAAAGGGATATTCCATTCTCAATATAGAAAGTGGGGGGGAAAGGGGAAGGAGAGGACATTTGCGGTGATGGTGTTTGTCTTCCCCAGACACCAATGTACGGGAGGGAGCCCTGCTGTGCTGGAGGTGGCTGAACACTTGCCTGCCCATGGGAAGCAGTGAAATCATTCCAGGTTTTGCTTCACTTGTACAGACAGCTTTCATTTTCCCTATTAAACTGTCTTGATTTCAACCCATGAGTTCTTCAGCTTTTACCCTTCTGATTCTCTCCCCAGTCCCACTGGTGGGGGAGTGAGTGAGGGGCTTTTTGGGGTTAAACCACGACCACCAGTCAGTTTAATTAAATAATAAGGGACAGGAAATGGAGTCTTATTCCTTCCTTAAACTTTTGAGATAGCATGAATATAACAGCTGCTCATGGAAAAAGAAGAACAGCAAGTAATTTTTTTGTAAAATTATTAGAAGCCTCTGCAATATATACTTCAGGTTGGGCTGTTTGTTGGGGTTTTTTTAAGTCCTTGCCACAGTTCATAGTGGATTTTAAATATTCATTAATTTTCACTTCAACTTTTTTATATGCTAATTAACATAATTATATGTATCATAAGTATATTTGGGTTTTGCATTATACATATTTCTCTACTGCATTTTATCAGTAATTTTCAGTTATATGGGGAATTGTATTTGTACCATTTACCTTTTACAGTGTCTCTAAAGAGAGGATGGAAAACATTAATAAAATGTGTAACTTTTTTATTTAACATTAACAGATAAAATTATGTTTTCAGGCAGGTATCATCATGAATAATTGCTCAACAATTATTCTTAATTACAAAAAAAAAATGCAAAAAAATATTTAATGGCCAGCTCTTTGTAGGACTGTTTGACACTACAAAGGGAATACAGTGTTCACAGCATAGCTACAAAACCAGTACAGAGGAGACTGCACAAGGGTACTCATTTCCCTTTAATCAAACCCTAATCTGATGGTTTTACATTCTGACATAGTTTTGGTGAACACAGACACACCTAATTAAAACATGACTTGTTTATCCAGCAGCACATAAGGTTTTGACTGTAAAAGTGATGTTCACAAAACAAATGCACCCTGTAGTATGTAATTTGCTTTGATATGAAAAACTTTGAACAAAAAAATTATACTGTGCCAGCAATCAGCCAGCTAAAATGAAATGTAAAAGGTGGCTAATTGCTTCACCAATAAATAGCAAGTGCTTGAAAATAAACTCAGTGTTTTGGTATCATCTACCATGTCTAGTAGGTCAGACTTTGATGTGATAACTCACTACTTACTGAAGTTAGACATTGTGTCCATCCTTAATTGTGTGCTCGAGGTTTAGCCTCTGCTGATCCAAGTTGAAATGAGCCTGCTGGATTTGACAGCATTCAGGCCTGTCACATGCTCAAGCTCACCAAAGAAACTTTCTAGGCAAAAGTCAAAGTCAGTCTTCTCCATTTATTTTATGAGCTTTTTTTTTTTTTAATTTAAGTAGCATAAAGGCTATACCACAAAACAGTGCCAAGCAGAAACCACTCAGCATAAGGACTTTAAGATATCTATGTAGATCCTTTTTTTATTCCCTTATTCTGAGTATCCAAATACAAAGACAGGACTTAAAACTCTGCCACTGTGAGAGCCAAGTAACAGGCATTCCAGAAAATATTCCAGAAATATGTACCATCATTCCACATTCCCTTTTTTATCATTATGTGTTAAAATGCTACCTTAGTATACATAAACTAAATTGGATAAGACAGTCCAATTTTATGTTAATTATTTCAGTAGCTGTCAAGCACATAATCTTCTTTTGAAACACAGCACTTCTGTGCTACTGGATAGGAATATTTAACAACAAGGAAAATATACACATCCACATATATGAAGCGCTGCAAGAAGGAAAACACTTGGCTAACAGGACAAAGACCTGACACAGCCAGTGCTATGCCCTTCAGATGCAAAACTTCATTTGGTTTTCTGTTAGTCTCAGTTCTAAGTGAATAGAAACATAAAGTGGGTTCAAAATGATTTTGTATAAATCTCCTTACATTAAGCTACATAGGATTAGAAGCAGGTAAATAGAACTGGGAAATCAGCAGCAGGAGATACGAAAAACATAGTTAAGGTCTTGCACAGTATCTGCACATGTAAGAAATTAAGAAAAGAAGATTAATATTTCTGGCTATAGAGTCAGACAAAACACACCCAATACACAAAATAAATCAGGAAGATGCCCCATTATTTCTACACATTCATATATTCTCTTAAATTATGAAACAAATACAAAGAGGAGTGAAGCAATGAAACAAAATGAAGCTTCAAGTCAACTGAGTTTTAGTAATATCCCTAATCAAGTTCCAAATTTACAGTGGAAATGCAAAGAAAGCTAAAGCACTTTAAAAAATTCAAACCCAAAACAAATAAATGTAACTAAGATAAAGTAAAGAAGTTCTTCCCAAACAAGAAGTTATCAGCTCTTGTCAGAAATACTCCTGCAGATCTGTTTTCCATCAGAAAATCCAATGTATCAAAACAGAAATATTTCCTGTAAAGTACCCTTTGATGACACCAATAATAAAATAAAAACCGAACCAGGCACTTTTAAAGATAGAAATTTATAAAACTTCATAGCTTTATGACTTCTAATTATTTTTTAAATTTTATTATGCATGGTATCATACAAGACTAAAGAATGCATCAATCCAATGCAAATGTAATTTTTGTGGAAAACTACAAAAATGCTTTTTTCATTCTTTTTAAATCAAGTTTTGATCCTGTAAGCTTTACAGCAAGATGTATGTTCCCCTTCTCTCCAAAATTTTAATCAAAGTTACTGTAACCAATCAGTTATCTCTAAGAGGATTTCTATGTTTTTATATGGTAACATGGTGAAAAAACACTTTTACCTTATTTTATTTAACAATGGATAGTAGCCCTGTGACAAAAGGAATACAAATAAATATATGTAAGTACATATCAGTGAAGAATTGTCAGCTGTTTCCCTTCTCAGAAAGGAAACTATAACATTCTTTAATTATTTAGAACATCTCAAGGAAATAAAACTTGCTTACTTTAAACACATGCAACAGTTTTCAGATACTTTTAACATGGTCACTCCCTCCCATTTGCAGCTAGAGTTGTGTCAGCTTTGCTGGTTTTGGCACGTACTTTCCATCTTTAGAAATAAGATACTCTTTTCTCACACTTTTTTTCTTCCACTTGACCTTTACTGCACTTGTGCCCAAACATAGGCTATTCAAAACATATGAAAAAACACCAAGCTTTGAAAATTTAGATCTAAATAACAATTTCAAGATTCAAAAGTCCTGTTACTGCAGATCAGAGTAGAACTCCAGAAGGTTCCTTCTGACCTGAATTATTCTACAATTCTCTTTGTAGAATTAGAGGATGAAGCAAAAGTGAGTACAGTTCACCCCTTCTATCTCTACACTCCTCCATGGAATTGTCCTGATTTCACTTTCACCTACTTTTTCAGCTTAGAACTGCTAATATGCTCACATATGCACAAAAAAAAAAAAAAGGCCTCTAGTGTGCAAGAGTGTGCAAAAAAGCACTTTTCTTCTGTGCCTTTCTTATGATCTGTTTCTTACCTGTATTTAGGACCGGCATAGACTACTGATTACTTTTTCGTTGAAGTTTACTAAGTATTTGTATCCATTTAAACAACATCTGTCAGGTAAAATTTACCAAACTCAATAGACAGCCCCATGTTAGCTTCAATCCATTGAATCCACTGAAATCCATGAGAAGCTGCATGTAAACTCCCTTGCAAGACATGGATGAAAATTTACTGGATCCAATTGCACACTGGTCTGAATATACATCTGCATTTTTCCACATTAAATTCACTAGATTGCCACAACACAGATTAATATATTTGCCATTAACACAAAACATTCTTGTCATCTAAATTTGCATTTTTCCTGTTGTCTTGTCTCCTTCTCAACTTAAGTCTGACTCACCGACAGATTAGAAATTAGATCAAGCAAGAATTTGCAATAGTGACTTGGCCTCTTTGGCCAAAACAGTGGGATAGAGTGACTGGAATGTTAAGAAATCAGTGACAGTCAGTCCCGATGTGCTCTATTTTACCCCAGTATGAATGTGGAGTTTCTGAAGTTTACAGAGCTGGTCTTCCCACAGTATATTTCCAGCACAATTCCTGGAGCTCTGACTTGTTGCAGGGCCATCTGACATTACAAATACCTAGAACATGTATGTAGAAGACTATGAACCCCTTAGTCCCAAACAAGCATTTCCATGAAAGCCACGGAGTGCAATAATCACCTGGTTTATTCCGTATAGCCGGGTAAAATGTTTACTGTGACAATTCCTGCTCTGCCCATGGCAGGAGGAAATCCTCACACAGCCCCGTGTGCTAAAATAACACCCTAAAGCAGTAGTAGCATGATTGGATTTCCCCATGCAGCTCAGGTCACCCGGGCCCTGTGTCTGCTCTGCAGATCCCTTGGCTCCCAGACACCTGCCCTGCAAGGGCTGCCCGCTCAGGGAGGCTGGAGCCGCCTCCCAGCGACGTGCTCACTCAGAATTCGGGACTGCAGCATCCCGAGGTAGATAAACAGATCAAACCCACCGAGCCACCGACTTCCTGACGTTCTCCAGAGCGGGCAGGCTTTTCTCCTCCAGAGTGGGGAGGCTTTGGTATTAATTTGAACAGGGAGGAAAGCTGGATTCTGCTCTGCAGAAACATCGAGTCAAATAAATACGTCATTAAGCTAACTAGCTACAGGATTGTCTAGCAGATGGATGACATCTTGGTTGCTAGTGGAACACTTTTCTATAGCCTTGTTTGAGGCAGACACATATGGCTCTCCCAAGCATTGATGCAAGCTCCCAGATGGACTAGATCATTGCTGACACCTTATTATAAATCCTAGAGATGAAAGAAGGGAGCACAATTTTTGAATCACAACACAGGACTCTAAAATATTCAGGCTTCCTAAAAATCAAATTTACAACAGAATATCTTAACTTCTTTATGCTGAAAGAAGCTATTTCTAACCAGGAACAGAAAATAGGGCAAAATGCTGCATCAAGAAAGACTAGAAGAGCCTTGAGGAAGCTTAAAAGACCAGAAGATCCTTAATGTAAATGTATATCATAGCTACATATACGGAGTTACAAATATTACAGTTCTAAGGACAGAAAAAATTATCAGCTGTGCAGCTGTTACTGACACCAAAAAGCTTTCATCTGGAATTTCTTGACTGGGGGTGGAAGGGGAAAGGAAAGAAGAGGAAGCCACTTAGACATTATAGATGCATCTCTGAAATGTCTATACCGTAAAGGGAAAAAAAGAGAGAGTTGTCTAGATGGCCACAGGAGCAACAGGAGAACTACCAGAACTATGTGGGAGACTGGGAGATAGCAGAACCAGCTGCACACAGCACTTGGCTTTTTGTAGGTGTCAGGGATACCTGAGAACACCTCAAGTACACAAGGGTACTACAGTACATTTTACACATCAAGGTCAGAGGCAGGAAAAAATATTATTCTGACACTTCTACACTGTGAAAAGAGACTATCTTTAGCATTCATCAGAATTTGATTCTTCAACTTACCCAAATAGGAGACTCAGTGTGGGGAAAACTACTTGCTACATATTTTCTCTCTAATGTCTGCTATACTATGTACACTAAGAAAGTTACATCTTGAGAATGTTATAACTCTGCAACAAAGCTTTTCCATTTCAAAAGCAAATCAACTTGCTGACTCTGGGAATAGGTCAAGAACTCTGTATAGCCATGACAGAGATTCTTAAGGTGCTAAAATTTATCTGCCTCTACTGCAGTGGCCATAATCTTAATAAGCATGCAAACATCTTGGAACAATTAGCTAAATGTGGGACAGCTAATATAGCATAACAGTGCCTCTTATTTTTTCAGAGACACAACTGTACCTTCAGTATCTTCAACCATAAAAGAATTCCAATGTATTGAATTCAGAGTGGCTCCCAAGTTTTCCTTCACAGCTTTTAGTGTGGCAGTTTACTTCTTGACCAACTGAAAGTTCAGAAGTTTTTTTTAACAGGGAGAATACAGCAATCCTTGAATTAGCTTATAAAATATAATATTTAATTTAATATTAAAAAAAAGAAGAGAGGGACCTTTTCCTAATCTCTACCTCCATCACATCATGCAGCTCAAGAGAAATGTCCAGGAAAAGTCTCGATTTTTTAAGGGTCACTTACAAAAGAATGTCCAGCTATGCACACTGCATCTGCAACTACTTCAACTGGTCAATTCCTCTTCTCTGTAGCACAGATCCTTCTGGGAGGAAAGTTCAGGTCCCTTCTTTCCCAGATCCCTAAAGAATATATGCTTCACTGTTCATTTTAATGTTTTGGAATATGGAAGCTTCAGGATACTGTTTCCTGTATATAAGTCTTCCTATGCAAGACACAGGGAACTGCAACTTGCAAACCTCCATGGTAAAGGCTGACATGAAAAGGGGTAAATTAAAGACTTTAGGTAACAGAGGTTTGGGTTCTCCTGAGGTGCTCCATCAGATGAACTCCAGAGTGAAAAGAAAGGGGAAGAAAGATATTAACTGGCATCCACAAAAGCATGTTTTATCAAGCTCCAACTAGAACCAGACAGTTTCTGGGCTCTCAAAGCAGACAAACCCCATAAAACTCAAAATTTCCCTTCAGCTGAAGGCTTCAATTTTAAAACTGCCAAATAGATTTTTTTTCTTAGTTTTATTGTTTAAAAGACTAACAGTTTAAAAAGATAGATACAGGGGATTTGCAGGTCCCCAAATATGAGGCAAGTCCATGAATGATTTCTTCAGCCCCTGACTTTGCAGCAGACTTCTCTTGCAGGCTATCCAATGAAACCACATGTTCCTAGAAACACAGCACCCCTGGTCACAAGGTGGGATCATTGGCAGTTTATCTCTGTGACAAGGACCATGAAAAACCAGGCCTCTGGCCAAAACAAATTCACCAGGAATCAAAGAGAGGTTGTGTCTTATTTTGATTTCGGTCAAAGTCTGTCAGGTCTAAAATATTTGCAATGAAACATCCCAATTTCAATGAACTGCCATTTTCTGTGTAAATTACATCCGCTTGAAAGTTTGTAACTAGGCCCATCTAAGATACCTCTAAATAGCAGCATCATGAAAACTGCTCGATAACAAGCAACATGGAAGAAAGTTGAGATAAATGAAGTATAGCGTAAAATACGGAAGTTACAGCACAGTAAACATCTATGTCAAGAGCCTCTCAGTCATACACAGATCAGTATAATTTAACTGATGTTCAGAATTACATTCTCCACCAGATGAGAACGTTAAATGACCTTTGATTGATTCAAGTTAAATATATAAGGCTGTTCTGTATTCAACAGAGCATTCACACACAAGTTCAACATGCTCTAACATACACATCCTGACTCGACACTTCAAGTGAT
Source organism: Anomalospiza imberbis (assembly GCF_031753505.1). NCBI lineage: Eukaryota > Metazoa > Chordata > Aves > Passeriformes > Viduidae > Anomalospiza > Anomalospiza imberbis. The sequence goes on along the minus strand of NC_089681.1, from coordinate 53,354,905 downwards.
TTGCTCTGGTGTCTCCATGTAGACATGATTAAAGGCTTTTATCTCCAATTGCTAACAATGCCCAGGGGAGAACAGGGAATGGGAGAAGGCAGAGTCTGTTGCTGGTTGCATATTCAACTGAAGAGAGAACTCACCATTTCAAAAGCCACTTCCAGAATACCTTGCACACCTAACTCTCACTCTACAAACTAAAGAGGTCCTCTTATTCCTCTCTGTACTTCTTTTAATTCTTTTCACTTTGCTCTGCTTTTAGGTAATTTTAAAATTATGAATCATTAATCAAATGCTTTTTTCTATTCATTACTGTGCATTATAAAAACTAATACATCAGCAGTGTGGTATTTGTTTCTTGATATTTACCTATTTGCCCAGCCACTCCCTATGAGAAAAAGGAGACCGGGCTACATAGGTTGTTGGAGCTTTCTGCTGTAGAAACTTTACATTATTCCAGCTGTTTTCTTCAAAAGGCTGTAAAGATGATTAGAACAGAACATTTTCACCTACAGCTGCAAGTTAGAATCATCATCTCTGTAGCCACTGCAGGTGACTTCTTCTTGCAACTGAAGAAAGATTTATCTCCCTAATCCTTGGTAAATGAATCCCTACACTAAAATGTTAGACTACTGTTATCACCCATCTAATAAGGCACTGTAAGAATAAAAATATTTGTAAAATGCTTTGATGAGAAAGTTTTGCCATAAGGTGCTAAGTAGGACAGGTCAGATAAAGCACACATTTGACAAACACTGGCAGTATTTCTGTTCATCAACAGATGGTTGCTTTTAAAAAAAAATATTATTATAAGCTATGTGAAAGTAGCCACCAAAGAGTACCTGCATTCTACATTATCCAAGCAGCTTTAATTGGACAGATGAATCACATGTTAGAGGCTTCCCAATTAAATAAGGATAACTCATACTTTAAGACATTTTAAGTGAAAATAGGGTACTTGCAACAGCCTAATCTCAAATGTGCTGTTTCTAAAAGCCTGCTAGGAAGGTTATTACAACAGCAAGAGGAACGTGAGAGGGTCACAAAATCTAAACACATCTGTGTTGGAAATATCCACAGAACTCTCTCTCATGCCTAATACCTATATAAGTTTGATGAAGAATTATAGTCAACACAAACCTTTTGTAAAACAAAACATCTACACATTAACTGCACTGGCCAACAGATTTAGTCAGCCCAAGTCTAACTTTTATATGACCAGGTGCAATCTCTAATTTAGGAGTACGGAACCTTATCTGCATGCATTTCTACAAACATTCAATTTACTTTTGCTTAGCACTAGTTAAGGAAAACCTAAAAAACCAGTCATTCATTGAGGTGAAAATGTAAGGGAAGAACACATACCAGTGGGGTATCTCACCAAAGGCACCAGTCCAACAGCTATAGAGATTAAGTTGCCTTATTTATGAGTTCCTTACATTTTCTCTCCCACATCTTCTGCTGTGCTCCTCAACTCTGACCCATAGGGCAGAAACCAGAGAACTCACATTTGTCTTTTGAAAGATTCCAAGAAACCAAGGCAGCCATCCAGCTGACATTCTGTATAGTACAGGCCCAAATAGGCTCTATGGATTAGCATCACTTCACTCAGTAACTAAGGGCTGAGCGGAAACAGAAAGTGAAGCAACACCATTTACACCCAACAGTTTAATAAATACTGTTACATCAAGGCAATTACATATACTAAGTACATCCCAACTAGATACAGGACTAACAGATTCATATTATTTCTTGCTTCATGTGTCATTAACACCTAATGGAATGTTCAGAGGTGTTTACAAGTCCAAAGTAATAATGGATCACTTTTAATTAATGCACAGGAAAAATTTCATGAAAGTCTCAGTGGAAGAAGGCAGCTGTTAAAGAGATTGCTTCATATCTCAGTCACAGACTGCCCCCTCCTTTCCCTCTATAAGAACAAGCAGGTTACAGGTGTGAGAAACCAAAATAATAGGCTCAACCACACAACTCAAAGAGATAATTATGAAAGTGTCACGCGTTTTCTTTCCTGTAATTCTTTGAAGAGTGGAACTTGTGTTTAAAAAACAGAGTACTGTACTGTTTGAAGATGCATCCAGTACTGGTGCTGAAAATTGAAGACAAAACACAGTACCCTTATAATGGCATATGCTAGATAATATGAGTCAATGCTCAACACTTATTTTGGAACTCTTAGTACATTTCAGAGTTTATCCAGAAGAAAACACTATTTTCCAGTCTCTTCTCAATATGAGAGAGATTCTAGATCCTATTTTATTAAGCATTAACATTTGTTTTAACAGAAACCCTAAGAGAATCCTATACTGTCCTCTAAAATCACAACTTAAATACACAGTGGGTCCAAGGTTATGACAGAATCATTCAAACCTCAAAGTATTTCTCATACAATCGTGAAATAAAGCACATCTTCCCCAAAGGTCAGTATATCTTTTACAATTTCAGAACATAGAATCTAAATGAAATACTGACTTTAAAAATAATTGAAATCTCCAAACTCATCTTTTACAGGCAATACAAATTCACTATCATGACTACATTTTTTCAGAAGCAGATTTATTACCAGTTTTTTGCAAAAAGGGTACCAGGGTGGTTAGCTTGGAAGAAATCAAGAACACCAGCAGATGGAAAGACAAGGACATTCCAACAGACACTTCATCGACCTGCTCCATTCTCATGTGCAGCATTTCAGCACTGTACTTTTCTAGGCAGTGCCTTTTAGAACTAATCTTAAACACATGCTAGATTAAAAACGTGGGTACAATGTCCAACAGTCTCTTTTTGTTTTCCCTGTCCTATAGACAGCCAGGAGTCAATGTCAACACAGAGAAAACTTTGCAAAGATCCCCACACAACTGGCAAAATACACTCGTCCTTTTATCCACTGCAACCAGCACTGAAGTCCAATATTTTCATTTCTCAACTCACTTTAGTGAAACCAAACAGAACGAAACAAGAGCATCTGGATTTTGATTTAGTCCCACCCAACCATACTCATCAAGTAGGTGCCACTATTCTAATGAGCAGAATTAATCTAAAGAGGAACAGTTCTCCAAAATGGTGAAATACACAACTGAAACCTGCACTAAAAAGCAGGTAACAAGCATACATATTTCCAAATTCAGCCATGTGCAAAAAATACTCCTGTTAGAATTATTTTGGATTAAAAAATTATTTTCAGTCATGCCTACCAACCAAATGTCTGTTTATAAATTTGTCTATAGAGGACAAATGCTTTTTTGGGTAGGTAATGGAGAGATTAAACCCTAGGAAAAAATGCTGAAAATTTTCACGCTTTAAATGTCTGAAATGATGTTCAGTTCAGAATATAACTAAGTTTGCTCAGCCAACCTTTAAGACTAAGTATCTGATTCAACACAAACCAATATATTCTGGTTTTAATGGCACTCTTATGGAAAAATACCTCATCTGGGTGAATGACTGATTCTTTTAACAGTTATCTAGCCATCAGAGAATCTATTACACGTGCAATTCCACCTAACATGTAGCAAATCCTAAGCTCAGCAGAATCAGGCAGAACCCCCACCACAGGTTTACACTGAGCAGAGGTGTCCCAGCAGCAGTAATTTATCTATATCTGCCATGTAACTTTAACAGCTTTTCTGTGTGGATGCTGGCAATTGCTGACTTCCACTGTCACCCAAATTGTCTAACAACATTTTCAAAAGTTTTTCAGTTTTAGCAGATAATAAAACATAAAATCACTATCATATCCATACTCTTTTGGTGCTCTCCTCAAAAAACTAACCCCCTAACTCATAAACTGCTCTCCTAATAAAACTGTTTCTGTGAGAACACAGCTCTCCCAGTTTGAAGGATCCAGACTCCTGCTCCCAGCAAGTTTTCAAAATCCTGTGGTAAGGATTTCTGATCAGTTTCTCTGCAAAATGCATACATTAAAAATAAATTATGGGTATGTATGTGTCGCCTTCCCAGCCCTCTCCCCACCACATGCGCTTCCACCCCCAGCTCCTTTGCTGGTTTTCATGCAGATTTGTGCCAGACATTCGGCATCCTCATTAAGTGGTGTCTGGCAACCTGCCTAAGCTTTAGTGGGTTCTGGGAATGCCAATATATTAACCAGAGGACTTTTTGCATACCCTGGAGGGATTTTTATTCTAGAAAAGTCAACCACTTGGCACTAAGAAAACTTACTTCAAATCTAGGAAAGCTCTCCATTGGCAATAAGAAGAAAAAATGCATTTACATTCCTCTTAATTTCTGTCTCCTACCTGAAAGAAAACTTTGATGTAGAGCAAGAGCATTCAAACACAGTTTAAAAGGTCGGTGTGTTCTCTGTAGTAGGATTTTAGAGAAAAGAACAACAGATACAAACAACACAGACACAGCATAACCACAAAAATTACTTATTTTCAGCCCCTTGTCTCTTGGGACCAAAATAATCTTAATCAGGAAGATTAAATTTACCAATTATTATGCTGAGTGATAATGAATTATGATATTGGTGCTTGAAAATTTCCATTGCTTAACTAAACAATAAGAAAAAGCATTTAGTAAAATTCATCTACATTTAGCATTCTGCAAATATGCTAAATCAAAGCATACACTACAGAAATGCATATACTAAATAAATATGGATGATGAATACTGAGACATTCTGCCAGCATGAAATACAGGACACACTGTAATGTCATGCTTATTCACCTGCAAGCATTCTTTCTACTGCTGTCCCCTTAGAGTTACTATTATTCAACTGACAGTCTCAGAACTAAGCAAATAAAACTCTCTAAGAGAAAAAAAAAAAATCACATTTCTTTTTCAAATATGAGGTTCAAAAGAACACAACGGAAAAAAGAAAGGCCCATGGCTTTCCTTCACTTGAATATTCTGCCCGTGCAGCACACAGAGAATTTTAAAGTACACTGGACAACTGTGTCATTTCAAGATCATTTCTTCAGGCTTGTGTACCCAGAGAATCCAATTCATTTCAAGTCAGTCAAGTAATATGCTACCATATAGATATCACTACCCATTATTATTATAAGTTTCTTCAAACTGACATCTACTTCAAACTCATCATCTTTCTTTATGCAAAAAATTGCCAACTTCCTGACATCAGCTCCAAAACACCACGGTCCCATTATAATGGCCAATTAGAACCAGAGATTCAGCAAGAATCAATTAAAATCAATTCCATTTAAGTGTTTTAGTGTACTAAGATTATGTTTGGTGTGAAAGAAATTTTTAGCTATCTAAGCTGCCTTTGCTTAGATATCAACCTTCTAGGCAAGACAGCTATTCTTAAAAATAGCTGTCAACTGAGAAAAGAAAATGTATATGCATGAATCATTTCACTACAGGGTTGGATTCCCAGCAACTGATGCACCACTGTTCTGGCACCAGTGCCTTGAACGAGCAGCTGATACTAGATTGGTGCCATTGAAGAATTTCACGGTTACCACAGAACCAATCTGCAGAAAAATTCATCTCCAAACTCCTAGAAGTATTTGCATTCTGTAACTGGCAATGTACTTGCAGGGAGCTGTTTTGAACCATGAAAAACCAGACAGAAAGAAAGAAAAAAAAAAAAAAAAAACCTTTTCCAAGACCACTCACAAGTTAAATGCAATAACCTTGACTCCTGATGCAAGAGTTGTTGGATAGGCACACACTTTTTAACACTTCACTTCTCTTAGAGACTATGCTAAGTTAAAATACTTTTAAGGTATTTCTCTATTATTTCAATAATTATTTACTTCTTTCTGGCACATCATATCCACATTTTTGGAAAGTATTCCAAATTATTTCAGACAGTGTCATTGACATAAAATGAGTTTTTGGTGGAAGGGCAGCACTAGACAGGTACTGTAGGGCAGCTGAAAAAGAACTAAATTTTGGTCAAGATAATCAGAGAGAAAACTTTCAATCCCCTCTTCTCCACAATCTTCTCTTGAAAAATTTTCCTTCAATGCAGGGAAAACCAACAATTCCTCAATTCAAGTCTCACTTTAATGTTCTGTGCAAAGAAAACAGCATTTTATCTACTTAAAAATAACAAAAGGTGAGGTTAGTTCTAAATTCCTAGGTTAAGCTACTGCCTAATGGCTGTAATCTCACCATATTTAATACAACTGTGTCTAAATCTTGAATCTCAACTTCCTTCTACTTCCACAAGTTTTCTTGTTACAAGTCTAAGGTCCTGAAGACTAAAAACTGCATCAGTCAAACACTGCCTAGTGCCTGTAATGTTTCAGTTGACAAAAACCAGTGATCTGCAATATTGTGTCTCACACTTAACTCATTCTGCGTTACACACTGATCGCCATTTAGGCCCACTCTGGCATCTGAATTCACTGCAGAATATTAATATGCCTTATGTGTATGCAACAACGATCTTCACATACCTGAGCTGGAACTAACTGTGCTGCTATAAACATTGATTATACAAAAAGATGTGTTTCTACTTCTATACATAACTGTAGAGTTGACACATTCCAATTTGAGTTCTCCTCATGCTGGTCACTTTGTGTGTCACAGTAACTTAATACCTGGTGCTAAAACTCCAGTACAGATATAGATGTTCAGATTATCATCTCTATCTCAGCTAATATGGACAAGGGGATGTTGATCAGGCTGCTTCCCACCAGTGCACTGGTTTTCCAGCAAAACTTCCCCTTTCATTTACAGCCACTAAGTCATAATATTTATATGTTCATTAGTGGAATCAAACACGTGTGCACCATGCACAGTAATTTAATCCTACTCAAGGATGCATCGTATGTTAGACAGCTCTGGATCATTCCAAAGAATAGGTTTCCCAAAACATTTTCCCAGCAAAGAAATTGGAAAGCAGAATTGAAGTTCTGTCTAACCAAGATTCCCAGGTGTTGAAGGACCAGTAAGAACACTGCCCCTACACAGGCAGCATGTATGTTCTTACCTCAACTATGACTACTGGTAATTGTCCCTTGGGCTTTCTTACTGGCAAAAACTCTCTCCCCTTTTGGCCAGCTTCAGATTTATGACGCTGGAGACACTTCACTCTTCATGCTACGTGATGCACCTTTCCAGTCCACAAATATTTTAATGCAGGATGTTTCTGGTTTGGAAGCACAGACAAAACTCTTAAAGGAGCTTTCCATCCTGACAAGGAGATGTCTGTGGCTTTAGATGAACAAACTTTTATAATACCAAACAGTATTTTTAACACCATATAAAATTATTCACCTGATTTTTGTTCCCCTGCACAACCACCACTTGCTATTCAGAAAAGGTTCTGAATCACACTAAAATCTGTACCATTCTAGGTGTGTTTTGTTTTCTCAAGAAAACAAAAGTTACTTTTGAGTCTTCCCTGCTTCCGGCTTGTTCTTTACTGAACTTAAACATACACACAACGGTGTGTATGCCTCTTCAGTAAGCATCGAACCGCAGCCTACACAAAACTACCTACCCACCTACACGACAGAAAACCTGGCACACCATTCAGAAATTTGGGATGCACATATTCACTGCAAACAGTGCGGGCAGGCGTCTAATACAGGCAGGCAAAGCTACACGTCTGCTAATAAACTTTTTTTTAAGGAAAAAAAAGGCATTTCATCAAATATAGGTCACTGGTGCGTGAGCCCGGCAGCCGCACTGCCGCTGTGCCTCCCTGCCAAAGTTGCCCGCCCGGCGCTGGGCGCGCACCGCGGCCGGGCATCCCCGGGAGGGTCTCCCCGCGGGGCCGGGCATGTCCCCGGCAGCCGGGCTGCGGCACCAGCCCTGACCGAGCGGCACGGAGCTCCGGTACTTACTCCGGAGCAGCCGGAGAGGACGTGCCGCGCACTCCGTGCTCCCCAGCGCCCTGCCCGCCGCCGCGGCTCCGCAGCCCCGCTGGCCTCCGCCTCTCCTGCGGAGCCCCGGGGGTCTCCCGTCCGGGCTGCCGCTCCGGCTGCTTCCCGGGCCGGCCGGGGCAGGACGGCGGCTGGCGGCAGCGGGGCCCCCCGGAGCCCCAGCCGCCCCCGCTATCGGCGGTACCTGTCACGCTGCCCTCGCCCCGGCCGGCAACCCCACCTGCCCCCAGGTGCCGCGGAGGGACGCGCTCAGCCCGGCCCCGGCGGGGGCCAGGCAGTGCTCCCGCCGCGGCAGGGAGGGTGGGCGAGCGCCGCCGGAGCCCCACGGCAGCCGCCGCCTCGTCCCCCGCACGCTCACAGACCTTCAACTCGGGCCTCCGGCACTTTCTCCGGCACTTTCTGACGCGGCGCCCCCCGGCCGCCCCCGGCCCCGCCGCCGCGGGCAGCACTCACCTCCCGCCGGCCCCCGCCGCTCGCCCCCGCGCCGCGCTGGCCTCCTCCGGAGCGCCTCGCCTCCTCCCCCTGCCTGTCTCCGGCAGCCGCTCTCCCTGCGCTGAGGCTGTGCCTGCCTCCAACTCATCCCCAGCCTCTCCTCCTCCTCCTCCCCCCGCCCTGCCCGCCCCGCTGGCTGCCGCCTGTCTGCAGCGAGTCTGGCTCCGGCGGGCGGGCGGGCGCGGGGGCCGCCGGCGGGGGGGCGGGCGGAGCGGGGGAGGGGAGGCGGCGCTCCCGCCCGGCCCCGCAGCCCACACTGACACCTGCCGGGTGGATGTGCGCGGCTCCGGCTCCGCGGGACCGGCCCCCGACAGCGGCGGGGGGCGTCCGAAATGCCGCCCGTGACTCGCCTTCGAGGAGAGAAGCCTAATGAGGTTCAACAAGGGCAAGTGCGGGATCTTGCACCTGGGGAGTAACAGCCCCAAGTGCCAGCACAGGCTGGGGCTTACCTTCTAGAGGACAGCATTGTGGAGAAGGACCTGAGAGTCGTGGTGCATGACAAGTTGACCATGAGCCGACAGTGCCCTTGCAGCTAAGAGAGCCAGTGGGAGTCTGCGGTGCATCCAGAATGTGGCCTGCAGGTCGAAAGAGGTTATTCTCCCCTGCTCCTTGCCCTAGTGAGGCCACATCTCAGTGCTGTGTCCAGTTCCGGGCTCCTCAGTACAAGAAAGACAAGGAGCTACTGCAGAGGGTCCAGCAGAGGCCACAAAGACGGAGCATCTCTCCTATGAGGAGAGGCTGAGGGAGCTGGGCCTGTTCAGTCCAGAGAAGAGAAGACTGAGGGGGGATCTCATTAATGGAGGTAAATATCTCAAAGGTGGGTACCAAGAACATGGTGCCAGACTCTTTTCACTGGTGCCCAGCACCAGGACAAGAAGCAATAGCCATAACCTAAAAAAGAAGTTTCACTGCAACATGAGGAAGATCTTCTTTACCTTGAGGGTGGCAGAGCGCTGGAACAGGCTGCCCAGGGAAGTCGTAGAGTCCCCCTCTGGAGACATTCAAAACCCACCTGGATGTGTTCCTGTGTCACCTGCTCTAGGTGACCCTGCCTTGGCAGGGGGGTTGGACTAGGTGATCTCCAGAGGTCGTTTCCAACCCTAACGATTCTGTGAGCTGCTCCGTTAGGCTGGGAAGGGCCCTGCTCAGAGACTCGTGGCAAGGAGGCAGCCCCAGTATCCACGGGGCAGCCCCGCCACACACCCACCAACCCTCAGGCAGCCCCTGCACCTCTGTAAAGGTCAGGACAGGCACAGAGTGCGGGAAACAAAAAAAAGTACACTTTGTCCCATGCAGAATGAGAAATTTTTTAACTTTTCCAAAAATGTTGCAAGACAGGAAAACCCAGTTTACGTCACAGCCCAGCAGGCACAAACCCAAGGCAGCTTCTGCCTTGCCTGTGTTCACTTGCAGGTACTGTCCATTCCAGGCTCAGGATGCAGTCCCACACTGAACTGTCAAGCATTCGCTAGCCCTTGGCCTACTCCTATCCCTGTTAGTATCCTTTGGGATGCAGGCCTGTGGTATGGATTAACTGGTAAAAATGCCACCTTAATCTCAACTAGGCCCAAACCACTTGGCTACAAGTATAGCAACCAAAGTTGCTATTACATGTTTAAATGTAGGAATATTTGCACATACCATTCTCACAGAAATACAGAAATCCCTGTTTCTGGGAGCACCAGAACAGGTTACCCAGAAAGGTTGTGGAGTCTCCCTCACTGGAGATATTCGAGAACCATCTGGACACAATCCTGTGCAGTGTGGTCTGGGATGACCCTGCTTGAGCAGGGAGGCTGGACCAGATGACCCACTGTGACCCCTTCCAAACTTGCCCATTCTGTCATTTCTGTTAATTTAGAGAATCATCCTCAGTTCACATTCCCATCCACAATGTACTCTGCAGACTTTTCCCTTCCCAGTTATACCTGTGAGCCTAAGAATGAAGAGGATAAATAGCAGGGATAAGGTAACATAAAGAAGTGTAAACATTGCTGACTTTAAGCATGTGCATGTTTGATTCAAATGTGCTTGTTTCACTTTTTGCCTCACCTCTCCCAAATTGCAGGTTGGAAGGAAGATGTAAATCTGCTTGAAGGAGCCAGGAATCTGCCAACCCAGAACCCAGAGCACCAAGCTATGAAGATTGTGGAGGTGATGGCCTCAAGTAGGTGCTGTGGGTCACCATATGACTGGAAAAGGGGGAACTACCAGATTACTTCCAAATGAGAGAAACAGTCAGAACAGCAGTGAAAGATTATTTTAGCAAACATAGTTTGGATTAAGCCACAAGGAGCCAAAGGAACATCAAACACTACAGAAAGGAAGAGCTTCCAGTAATATGGATAATTACTGGGGCTGCTTGTCCTGAAAGTTGCAAAAATCATCAAGAGGTCACAGGGTTAATCCATAACTTGGTATTTATAATTAATGTATTTATAATCTAACAAATTGGAAGAAACTTGATTTTAAGTTTGCTCTGTAGTTAGCCACCAAGAGTCAAGTGCTCCATTTCCAAAAGTGCCCTGTTACATACTGTACATACTTCATAACAAATTAGTCTGACACACTTCAGCTGTATTCCCTTCAATGACTTCTCAAGGAATGCCAGTCATTCACTTCCATCAAGAGAGTCTTCCCATGTGCAGAGGAATATCCTAACCCATGGAAAACCTTGTAAAGCATAACAAAATCACCTACCAAGTAACAAATTATTCCAATACAATACCTTTTGAGTGAAAAGATTCCCCTGACAGCAATTTGGGATATTTTGGGCACGTAGGAGGAGGAGGACAGCAAAATCTGATGAAAATGCACAGACATGCTCAGAAAGCATTGTGATGGATGCACGTCTGGAAAGGGAAATGCCAAGAACACTCCATGCTGCTGATACTCTTGTTCCTATCCAAGATGTCTCTGGAAGAGAGAACCTGCAGCCTAACATACTGGCACCTACCAGGGGACATTTCCTCAGGTATACAAATTACTTCACCTTTTAATCACCAAGATTTCCATTTAAAGCTCTGTTCAGGTTCTTGCTCCACTTAAAAGTGTCTGAAGAATGTCAATATTTCTGAAGCTTAGAGAGACAGTTAAAGGGGAGTGTTAACATTTTCTCCCTGACAAAGTTATAAATCATAGGAGAACTTGGAGTTGTGTAGAGGTTTCACTATAAAGAGAATTCCAGGGAGAGTTTGGCTATACAAAAAAAAAAAATTATCTTAAAAAAAAAAGTTTAAAAAAAAATCTCAAGTGAAAGCCATATTCACAGTATCATGATATTGAGTTCTCATATCCACAAGGCTGCACAGACATCCTGACTGTTTGCTCCCTGGATAAAAAAGTGAAAATTCTTATAACTGATTTAAGGTGCAGGCAGATCTGTAGGCAGATCTGTGTGTGATTTTCTTTTTTTTTTTCTTTATCTTCCTCTCTAAACATAGCAATGGTATAGTTAATATTTGGACTGTTGGGTGTTTTGTTGGGTTTTTTTACTACTTTATTGTTCATCTGATAGTAAAAGTGATTTCAGTGTTACTGACAGACAGCAAGGTGCTGTGTTCCTAAGGGTGTAGCTTAACAACAGAAGCACCACTTACCCCTGCCGTGTCCAGAACCCCAGTGCAAGGACCAAGGAAACCTGGCAGACAGAATCTCTGCTGTCCTATAACAAATACTTGGCCCAATCATGCTATTAGATATGGTAGGAGATACACAGTCTGGTGAAGCACTTAGGTCCGAGTGTCCATATCCATCCCTGGAGGGCCCCTTTTCTGAGCTTGTTACACATGCTGTAACTGCTATCACTTCTTCCTTCCCAGTCTGGCAGTCTGCTGCACTGCTAGGGAGGAAGTCAGTGGGGAAACTGAGTATTTGAACAATTTTACTGAGAAGAACAATTTTGAATCCAGGGACATAAAGGCTGTTGGTTTTAGCTACTGGTGACTCATCTTGTTTCCCACCAGGAAGCCACAGATCAGTGTATTTCAAGTATTGCTGATTCCTATTATCTGTTACGCTGAGAGAACAAGGAGGAAGAAATTAAAAACACTCAAACCACAGTAAGAACACAGCTAAATAACATATGGGCACGTCATAAACCAGCCTTGGTAAACTACACATAAAAGCATGCTACAAATAAAATACCTAAACTAGTCAGAAAAGTATTTGGTAGGGTTTGTTGCAGGACATCCAGTTTCCTCTCCCAGTTGTCCACCATGAGCAGATGAGCACTGCTTATAATTCTAAACCTGGGGCTGGTTTGAAAAAAAAAAAAAAAAGACTGCAGCCTTACTGGAATCCTGCAGTACACAGGATAGAAACACCTTCAATATGCTGTCCTCTAAAAATCCCCACTCAATCTAGCCTCCGGAGTGGGGGGCAGGGCTTGGTTTTGGTGGTTTGGTGTTTTTTTGGTGGTTTATTATCATAGCAGAGTCTAGTGAGAGAAGCATTACAACAGGGAAAAACATGACACTAAAGCCAGGAAGTGATATTCTTTCTCTTGTATGATTCCCAAAAGGTCATTCATTCCAAGGGCTTCCACTCTCCTTCCTGATTAGACTAACCATAGTACATCAGGGGAGAAAATTTCTATATCAGGCAATTTATGGAACTAATGGCAGGCAATCAAATCTCTTCAGAATTTTAAAAATCGGTAACATGCAAAAAACCACACGCTTGCCATTATGGTTTTGGTCATTTTTAAGGAAAAAGGTCTGTTGAATATTTTAGGAAAATACTCTGAAATTTTCCAAAATGGTTCAAGATCTTAATTCAAATTCTAATGTTTCAGTTGTAGAGGGATGGAGGCCTCAGTCTGCACTGGGCTTCAGTGAGGTGCTAGGCCTTGACACACACCTCAGTAACCCAGCCGATGTGTGAAGACGGGCTTAATGGAGAGCCCCTTGACCAGACACGGGACCCAGACTGTATTTCCAACATGTCTCTGTGGTGTGAAATTGTGTCACCCCAGTGAGTGCACCCGTCCACCTTGCAGGGGCGGGAGAAAATGGATGTAAGGAGGGCAGCACAAGAAAGATTACTTATTTTCCTGTTGTAGAAAATTCTCTCCCTGTTCTAGTCATTCACTGAAGTTAGACTCCAGGTCATTTGTTGTTCCTGGGTGCACACACACACAAGCTTATTCTGCAATGCGTTGTTCATCTGCCAATTCCACCCACACACCTGCATCCATCACTAGATGTCAATCTCAGTTTTGGATAATCCCACACATTTTAAGAGATGTTTTGGTTTTCTTATCATGGTGGACATAACTAAAAAAGGTTTTGATGCTAAATAAAATGTAATGTCAGACTGTAAACTTAGTGAGCACTATCAATAGCAGAAGGACCCCAGGACTCTCCAAACTGTAACAGCAGCAATGCCACCCTATTTTTCCTAAAACGTGGCCTAAAATAAAAAAGTTCACAATGAGTGAGCACAGATCAGGTTGCCAGGTCTACCTTCAGCATTTGATAAATCAGCCAAGAAAGCTTTGATGCCAAAACTCTCTGCAAGGAACCAAGAAAAAGGGCTGGAATCAAATTGTGTCTCATAAGATAATACCATGTACATTACCATAATAAACAGAGAAATGACATGCCTTGTGTAAGAGGGGCTGGGCTACATCTTATTACACAGAATCAATAATGTATGTAGCAATTAGGCAATATTTGATCATCAAATAAGAAACAAATTCTTGTCTTAACCTGGATGTTCTACAGGATGTACTCTGTTGTCGTTAATTTACAAACAAATTTTACATAGGTATGTTTTCAGCTTTGCAAAATAAAGTCTTTGCCACCTGAAAGGTACAAGATTTTTGTTTATAATACCATTTCCCAAATATATTTTTAATATGCTTCCAAAGTCTCAGACTGATTTGTGTTGGAGGATAAGTCTCAATTTTCAATTATATAGATACAGAATTTAAGTTATAAAAGAAATATGATTTGCTTTAAGAATTGCTGTGAGAACAGGAATAATCGGGAACGGATCCAAATTCTCCTGGTTTATTCTGTGGTGTTCTGTCTACTGGATCACAAAGCAGCTATTCACTGCTTGTTATTCTACACTTTTTGATTTAATGTATTACCAAAACCCCTTTTTTCTCTAAAAACATTTCCAAAATTACTTCCTTAGCTACCAGTCCTACTGTATGTGAGGTAAGTAATTAGTTTGCAAAGCACTTGTAAATGAAAGAATTGACAAATGTTGTTGGAAAAGATCCTCTTTTCAGGTTCCCATCAGAAATCCCACTGACTTCAGTAGAACAGAAATGATCAGACTCATTTTACACACACACACACAAAACCTACAGAAAAAGTATTCAATAAACAATGTGTTGTCCACCTACTACATCAAATGAAGCTATGAGCCAAAAACTCCAAAACCTTGAAAAGTCTTACATGAAGAAAGAGATATGACAGGAATGTATAATAGAACTGATAACCAAGAACAGAATCATCATCTTTTGTTTAACTGTAATGGTAAAATCAGTACTACAAACTATAATCTTCTGGTTTTATAGTCACTAATATCATAACTCCTATTCAGCTGCCCATCTTCCTACCTTCCCAACAACTGGACTCTTCCACATGTGTTTAAAAGCCACCCCGTTCTTTCTCTTCAGGTCACCTTAGAGTATTTCTCTCTTTCTATTTAAGCACTACAAAAAATCCCTCATTTTTGGAAATAGGGAACATTTTCACTGTTTCTCTGGTACAGTACAGAGGCATCTGTTCAACACTTAATCTTTAAAATACAACTACCATCATTTTAAGAACCCTTCCCTTCCAGTAAAGTACTTCTGGTTCTGCCCTTCAACTCTCCCAAAAGATAAAGCTGCAGAGCTCTGAGAACTTCCCAGTGTCCACTTAATACAACTCCTCCTTTTCTCTTTCTTGGGTTTGGGTTTTTTTTGCTTCTGCTTTTGGACTTCTTTTCAATTAAAGCCTTTGCATTAATGCAGCATTGGAAAATCTTAAGTTTTTTACTATCAGAGAAGACAACTAAATTAAAACAAATAGGCTGGATGAAGGACACTAATCAAATTGCATATACTGTCATATAGTATAGTAGATGAGTGGTTTTCATGCCTAATAGAAACATCACCTTCAGGGACCCCAGGCTAACAGTGACCACGAAATCAGATATCTATATTGTCCATAATAAGCACAAGTGGAACCTGCTGCTGACCTGCTTTGCTTCTTCTGCTGCTCTAAGCAAATGCATTTTTTCATGTCTGGAAAAATGTTTTCACAACTGATTACAGAAATACTGCAAATTAGAATGTTATATTATTCCCTTCTAGGTAACTCCTCCCAGAGGGATCTTAGGAACTGTTCTCTATGCTCTTTCTTGTTAAATGAATCCCAGTGACTTTTTTTTAATTCTCCCCACTGTTTTTGCATATCACCTATAATATATTTTTAATATTGAAAATCTGCATAGCATGCAGTTGTTTAATGCCTTCCATTAAAGGCTCTCAAAGCATTTTGTTGTCATTAATCAGTTCAATCTCACCAAGCCAGGCATACACAAGCATTATTCCTATTCTGCAGTCAAGAAAACTACTACAGAGAGGGCTGAGTGGCAGAATTCATTATTGCATTCAAACTCTAACCTCTAGATCACAAACTGCTCGCAAAAAGACAAACTGTTCTCTAATGCTCAGATCTGTAGGACTTCATTAACAGGAGTTCCTCCAATAACTTGCTGTGTCTTCTTTCAGATACTTCCTTAGCAACTCATATATTGGCAGGTTACCTACAGATGCTAACATACCATACAGACACCAAGAACAGAAGCCAATACAAAATAAGCTATTAAAAGGCACTTTCACAGTTACTTTAGCATCAATTTAACAAGTTGCAAAAGTGCAAAATACATAAAAGCTACAGATTTTCACATGTTTTTCCTTTAACACAATGTTTACTCCTTGGGCACCATCTTCAGCATTCTTCACTGTCAGCTGCATTATTTTAAACAAGACAATACTGGAAAAAATATTCAAAACATGTGAAAGGAAAAAAGAGTTCATACATCTCAGAATCTTAACTTTAAAGCTCTACTTTATAGGTACCATCCTAACAGGTCATAAGTACATCTCTCAAGTGAGTGTTACAAGTAGTGAGATGTGCCCTGCCATGTTGTGAAAATAATACCTCAATTCAGATGTTTAACATAATGAGATGGACAAAACCCCCCTGTTTTTCTCTCTCAAATCTATGGAGAGGGAAACTACTATGTTCCAGGATAGTCTTCTGCAACTGATTAGAAATGGGACAGATTACACACTGTATAATACAGACTTTTACAAGTGAACCAGTTTTCCTAGGTTAGGAATTCACACAATAGGCAGTGATGCCATATACTAGAGTTTTGGAGGTTTTTTAAAATGTTAAGTGACATGATAGATTGTAATCCTAACACTGAAAAATAAAAATACCATTCCAAAGTAATGCAACTTTGGAAATTCTTCTGATATAATATTAACACTTGCAGAAATATGAGTCAAATTACACTGTGAGATTAACCTCTACTTTTTTTTTTCTATTATTATGTTACCATTTCTAGAGTAGTTTGACCTTCATTGCATAGAGTGGAAGTTGCCTAAAGGATGAATCAGCAATATATATGGAAAGAAGTTCCCCTTGGTAGAAACTTTGCCTCACTTGTGGAGATTAACATCTTGCTCTTGTTCAGTAGCATATTGACAACACCACACTCTAACAGTGGGAATCCATGAAGGAATTGTCACAAGTTAAGCTAGGATGTCAAGTTTACTATAAATCAGTTAATCTTCAGTTGTTTTCTATAAAATGTATACTGTGCCCCAGCAGCGCATGCAAAAGAAGTTGGTCCTGAACCAAGAAAATAAACGGCTTGGAATTGGCTCACACTGACCTGACAATAACAATTTGCATGCAGGCAGTTAATGCAAAACAGCTGACTTGGAGTCATTTCCTTAGAATGAGTAGTTAGAGACGGAGCAGGTTATTCGTGTATGTGTACTCTCGATATACATGCACTTACATTGTGTCAGACAGTCTGGCAACATTTTGATAAAATACAGCTACACCTGGAGCTTATGCCAATCTAAGTTACCTTGTTTCCAGAAAATTTCACTTCTTCAAGCCACGTCTTACTGGCAAGGTGAAAATGTGTGAAATAATGTCCTTGTTCCTCAAACTTGAGACTTTTTACTATTGTGCAAACAACGGCACATAAATATCTGCTTAGGTTTATTTGTGGCTATGTCATTCACAGTCTTTAAGCACATAACTATCCCAAACTTCAAAACTCAACAACTCTTAAGACAATAGAGACTGTTCCTGCTGTCAGGTTTTAGAACTAATTTCTTAAGGTTTATTTGTTTTTTCTTTATAGCTTTTACAGTGCTATGTATTTATTCCTCTGCTGTACTCCTTTTGTTACTCTGAAAGCATGAAAGATGAGCAACAAGACAACTTGAATTACACCCCATGCTGCGAGGCCATGCAGAGACCTCATAGCCTCCCCAGGCAAACAGGCACAATGTTATCTCCAAGCCCTTTCTCCCTCCAAATATCTGCCCTTCTGCTGGGGGCAAGGCAGCAGAGCAAAGAAGATATTGTTCTGTTCCACCCCATTCCTGGCACCGCAGCCCAACAGCAGCATGGAAATCTTGGCAGGGAACATCGGTGCCTGCGCCGCTTGAACAGTTGCGTGGGGCACGCAGCCAGAGGCTGCCCAGCTGCTGCTGGAAGGGGCTCCAAGTCATCCTCTCACCTACTGGGCCTCCCTGGTTCCACAAACCACTCACCCAAATGCTGAAAACTGGAGCAATATCACGGAGACTTCTCCCCATCCAAAAGGCCTTCTATTAACTTGATATAGGCTCTGCTTGGTAGGTAACTGCAATGATCCAGGCACAGGCTAGATGCTGCATTCATTTAAAGAGGCCTCAGAATCACGTCTGCTACCAGAAATAAAACCAAAACAACTTAGGAGTCAGTATAGCTGTGATTTGTCTGTTCCTAAAGAGAATTACATGAGCATAGGAATTTATTTGTCAGTGGGCAGTCTCAGCTTTGTACTAGACATATGATTTTATATGAAATCCAGATGTCATTTAGAACAGTGTCAAAAGTCAGACTAAAATTAGTATTCACTGAATGAGTTTTAAAAGAAAAAATATGCCTTGCAGCTTAAAGAAGGAACTGTAAAAATATCTCAGACTCATGTATTTTTCTTAGCAATGTCAGTGGGGTTTCTCTTGTACAAATATATAAGTCTAAAGAATCAAGAACGAAAATACTTTCCATGTTTCTGTTCAGATACGGCTCATAACTTGGGATCAAATTAGGAGTCACAGTAGCTCCGCAAGAGTACAGAACTATCCGCTGCTACTCTTTGATTTACACGCACAAAATCTACTTACATAAAAAGTCTTGAAAAGACCAAGACAGGTTCTCTACATTTATTTAGCAAACAAATGAAATTACTTTCAACGGTCTCTAGGTTTACCTAGGCAATACCAGAACTCTCTGCACACTAGTCTACTAGTCAGTGTAATCAGGGAAAAAAGCCCAAAGCACTGCTTATTTTGTTTTGAGACAGCCACACCAAAGCTCTACCTACCACTCTACAGAGTGAGTTCACCTTCATGCCATGCTGTGCCTACCCAAATTGTAGCAGTCACCCACTTTCACTGAATAAAATGGTGCTTTATTTGTAAAGATGTAAATAAAGCTCTCTTTGTTCATGAAAGATCCCTATTCTTTTCAGCAAAAGGCATGATCTCATCATTCTGATATAATTGTCCCATTAGTTGCATGAAAAGAAACTGCATTGCCACAGCTGAGACAGATCACTCTAGCAGGTGAATTTGAGAGTCTAGAGGGATGTTTACAATTTACCTCATCAGCAGGAAGAAGAATATGTGTCATTTAGCTGTTCCCTAAGAGTGAGAAAGAAAGAAAAATCAGCATGGGGCTAGGCTGACATCGAGATGCCATTCAAAGAGTATCCAGACCCAACAATGTCTCAGCCTCATAATAAGCCTTTTATGATCAGTTGGCCCTCAGCTGAATAGCAAACTTCCATTTCAGAAAGGGATTAAAGATATCTTTTAGTCAGGAACATTCCATTGCACCTTCAGGAACACCCATTTACATTAATGGTTGGTACAGACATTTTCTGCTGCATGGTCCTCTTTGGGATCTGCAAAGGCATACTTCATGTAGCTTTTTGATTAACTGCAGGTTTCCAGTTAAAAAATGTTTAGATTTGTGAGTCACCTCAAGGACAATTTCAGAAAAGAAATATTTTTATAGTTGTTTTTTTTTTTTTTAAGAAGAAGGAAACATTATGATTATACAATAAATTTCTCTGTTGTAATAGAGAGTACCATTCAATACAAATTTTGAGCTACAGATTTTTTTCACATCACTCTTCCTTCCAGAGTTCTAAGCAAAGTGAATAAAAGGTGATCAGACACAATAGCTGTATGAAAGAAAAATCCTTTCTTTCAGATGCGTCTCAGTAAGTAGTCTCAGCAACAACACTCACTTTTGAACTGCCACAGTACTTGAGTAGTTTCTCAAACAAACATTGCAAGAGTCAGCTACAATAGACACGGTGTTACCCTTCAGTGCTTTGAGACTTTCAATTTATTGAGACTGACAATTACAGAAGCTTGATGCTGAAATAGCAGTACTGATCCAGGGAGGTGGTGGAGTCACCATCCGTGGATGTGTTTAAAAAAAGACTGGATGTGGCACTTGGTGCCATGGTTTAGTTGAGGTGTTAGGGCATGGGTTGGACTCGATGATCTTGAAGATCTCTTCCAACCTAATGATTCTGTGATTCTGTGATCTGGATGCAAGAATGCTGCATTAAGCAACTAGCAAGTCCCTTAAGTCCCTCTAGGAAGACCGAAAGTCCTTGTAAGAATATGGTGTTCTTGGTGATTAAAGCCAGAAGTTCAGGAATGTGGAGTTTCAAGATTAGACCTGTACCCTAAGCACTATAGAAGACAAGATCAAGTCAAACTATCTCCACTACAGGTCCTTCTACTTCTCCCAGTTGGATATAGTGGTGCACATTGGCACCATGCCAGAACAGGTCAACAGACTTCACCTTTCCTCCAGTTCATTCTCTCATGGCCCTAGGATTGCAGTTCCACCCTTGCACTCACATCACTGCTACTTGGATTTCACTTCAAATATACTGTTTGCCTTTTTTGTTTCAGAGTTTGTGTCTGACTTCACATGTATGGCTGTTTTATCTGCTTGAGACCACGACCTCTTGGATTTTGGGACTGAGGACAAATACATCTTCATCTTCAACAGAAAGCTCCATTTAAGAGACCATATATTAGTCTGACCTGCTAGTGATTAGGCCTATCATATTAACATAGAAAACGGACCTCATCCTATCCCCAGATAAACAAGTAAGGCAAATTCTTGGTAAGAGGAACCATAAATTGCCTCCTTTAGATATCATTATTTATAAAGTTTCATATCCTGAGATATATTAACTAGACTGAGCACTGTGGAGTTCTTCCTCTGCAGAGAGGAAGTTTGGCCTCCCACTCGAATAAGTCCTCAACTCATGCATCTCATTGAACAAATGCTTTAGCAACTCCCACATTACCACATTAACTCAAAAGCATCTTAGGACAACCTTCATGTTAGCATTTCAGCATATATGAATGGAATTCCTGAGAAAGCAGGTTTTCAAGAACTGCAGTGTGCTCCAGGGCATTGACAGACCCCCACAGTCTCTGCTGTTGCTCCTGCAGCATGTGTTTCCCATTTTGTTGCAGTTATAGGGTGAGAGCATCTGGATTTCAACCCAATTTCATCAAAGAATGGCACTACCCCTATAGGTGGGCTGATCCTTAGTCAAACTGACAAAGGCATCCTCATACTCAGCATCATTGTTCCAAGCTGGCCTGCTTTCCATTCCAGCATGTTTTTTTGACTCGAACAGGCTCTAAATACTGACACCCTGCTCTAAGTCACATGCCTGTAGAAGGGAGCAGATCAGCAGCATGGGTGGCTCCTGGCTGTGGAAGTGTCAGAAGCAGCTTTTGCAGGGCGAGGGGTGTCTACAAGACCCCCACCCCTGCAGCAGATATGCTTGCTTCCACCCAAGTTTTAGAATAACTGATTTATCTCAAGAAACTCCTCCAGCTCAGAAGAGGTTACAACCTCCAGCCGCCTGTCATCACCCTTCTGCTTGAGATTATCTGCTGGAGGGGCTCTTATTACAAATGTTCCACAATCTGTTGCCTTCAAAGAGAACCAAGTTAACTTAAAAAAAAATAGTCTTTTCAGCCTAACTCATTTTGACAGACAAGTTAGAAAATGACAACATGCACAACGAAAGGATCTGAGATGATGATAATCACCAGCTGAAAAGATGGTGACAAGCAGCTGAAGGGCAGTTACCTCTTCTGAAAACACTGCAGGATCCAGGCAGTAACTTCTGCCCAAGACTTCATTAAACTAGAGTTTTGTCTTCTAAAACACAGCTTATTTTCTATACATTGCTGGAATAAAGAAAAATTAGTTCTCATCTGTGTAGCTAAAGCTAACATCTACTTAATCTACCAACAACACTCCTTTTGCATAGCCAAGTGTTAAAGTATACAAAGTCTCTTCCCAAAATCTTTTTTTAATGACCTGTCAACTTCCTTACCTTCAATGAATCAACATTTTTCCATTTGTCTCATTCTAAAAAAAAGCCGTTTCATTTTTCATGTTACAAATGCAAGTTCTGTGTTAGTATACAAATTTCTCTTTGATTCTATATTCATATATGCTTTTGCAATGACACAAAATTAATTTCATCTTTCTACAAAAGAGTAGATAAGGAACTCTATGCCATAAAAAAAAAAAAACCCCACAATAACCTCCTTGCTGAAGCAGTGCAGGAGAACCTCACCTAGACCCTTCCTAAGAGGGTAACATCATACTGCAGCATAGCTGCTTTCATGTCTGGTGATGCTACTGATTACTCTTCTTGTGAGTAATCCTGTAGTGCTATAGCAGTTCTGGGAAGCCTCAGCTCTTCTGGGGAAGGGTCCTGTTTGTTTGGAGTTTGGAGGGGATTTTTTTTTAAATTCAAACATCTTTTCATGTTGGCAGCAGTACCAACAAGCCTAACAGACTAGTTCCATACAGGCCACACAGGGATGCCTGGAGCTTTGGCAGTAATTCCTCTGAGGACTCCAGGGGTGATCACAGTGGAGAGGGGTACACAGAAACTATAGAGCCTATGCAAGAAATAGGTAGCATATGCAAGAGGCTTTGAAATAACTTCCTAACATACACCAGCTGCCTAACATGGACTGACTGACCCCAGAAAAAGCTATGCAGTTGTGAAGGAGCAGCAAATGAGTTTTAGGGAAACAAAAAATTGCCTGCATTAAATGGTTTATACAAGCAAATGGTGAGATTAAGCACCAACTGTTGCTCCAGGTATGCAAGTGCTTTAAAAATTTCATTCCATAATTTAATTTACTTGATTTCTAAAAATGCCAAACCCTTTCAATTAGTACTCAACTACACTAGGGGTTTTTAATCTGTTAGTCAGCATTATTTCCTATTGTCAACAACCAAGGGCATCAAAATTTTCCTTTCTTCCTTTTGACTCCCTAGAGAAAAAGCTAAGGTGCTGGTGGGCACATAGTTTTAAAATTTAAAACTAAAACCATTAAAAGTTAATGCTGTTAGTCCTTTTCCTCTATGATTATTCATACCAAATATGCCACATTTACAAGACCATGAAGTACATAAGGCAAGCCTTCAAAATACATACTTTTGTGAGAGCTTCTTAGAGGTAATATCTGTTTATACCATTAAAAATGAACTTAAGTAGTTCATTAAAGTTTGTTTTGTAACGTAATCTCTAGATTTCATTAAATGAATCTTTCCTAAAAATTTTGCTCCTGAACACTCAGCAATACAATTGAGAAAGGAAAGCATATTTGTTCAAGACAGGCTTGGAACAGAACACAAGGTCCATATATTCTAGAATTTTGGGAAGTCTGCTCCACAATGTTGTCTTTATTTACACTGGAAGAGAGAGAAAACTGTGAGAAGCTGTAGCAATATGAAAATGAGGAGGACATTTTAATACCTTGCCTTTGTGCCCAGTGTTTCCCATGGAGCAAATAAATCAAGAAACCACTCCAGTACCAAACACTGCAATGAAAATGTAAAACCCACAATGCAATACTAAAATTTCCTAAAACCTACCATACAGACTGTCAGACAATCCACAGGGTGACACATGATTTACTGGAAAGATGGGCTAAATTACAATCCTTCATTGTTTTGGCATTGCCTTTCCTTTCTGTGGAGATCCTGGTCTCCAAACATTGATAGACAGCATCCACAGGAACAAACTGACGCTCTGAGCTGATTTTCACACAATTGCTGAAAACCTGTAAGACAAAGGTGAAGAACCACTGAAGAACAGATTACTGGGACAGGAAAAAAATCTGCAATAGGAGGCCACAAGATATTTCTTTCTGAATACAGAAATTCCACTTGCCTATCTATCATCCCTTACTATGAACTAACTTTCAAAGACTATTTCTCTCTAGTACTCATGAGTCATTTTCTAGCATCACGTCTTTGGCAGCTTGAAGCATTTTGAAAGTGAAAGCAAATAAAATTGCTTTTAATGCACTCATAAGAGGGTACTTCAGGTTTTTTTTAAGCCATTTTTTCCTCTATCTTTTAGCTGCTAGGAGGCTTTAAATGGGACCCCTGTAGGTTTTTGTCTGTAAACCATACGAGAGCATAAAAGCTTGGAAAACTTGCAGAGATTCTGAAGCAGGTTCACACAGCTTCATTGAAACTGTGTGTGGTTTTGAAGCTCACCAGGACTCTACTCACCAGGAACCATTTAAAATTGCCAGCTTACGAAGTAGATTTAAAACTCAAAAGATTATGATGAAAACCTAAGACTTATTTTGTAGGCTTCCAGCTTGAAAGAAAAAAAAAACTTTCTGTAAATAGGGAGGAATAGGTTTTCCTTCTCTAAAGGTTTTGGGGTATTGTTTCTTTGAAAACACATACAGGAGCCTGAAAAAGGGATCAGAATAACCTCTGTAAACACAGCCTGAATTAACCTGCATGAAAGTGGTTTACCTGTATCAAAAGAATCAAACTGATCAATCCATTATACCAACACACAGTGGCTCAACTATCCTAAAAGCACTTGCAGGACAGTTACAATGGAAAGGTATCAAATTTTTCCATCTTTGGAGATGACTCTTCTCAACTCACTTTACTATTAATCAGAACAGTCAGCAAGAAAAGAAGGCTTGGAAAACCACCATAAATACCATGAGAAATGAGAAACTACTTTCATTTATTTGAAGAATCAGTCAAAGAAGATTTCATGACTCATACCATTCTCTCTCTATTTTGTGTTGTAAGGTTTATTAGGACTTGGTGATGCAAAAGAAAATGGAAAAATGGTTTGAATGGCAAGAAAGAAATGAAAATTTATCACATTAGAGTCTAATATAGTATTTTCTTCTTCTGTACATATACAGTCATCTTTGAAGGCTCTGAAAGCTCTGTGAGAAAACACTGGGTTTTTACTTCAGTCAACCCAGAAACTCTAGCAAGATCCCAAGAAGTTAATGGACAGAAATGAAACTGCTTTTCATGATTTCTGATGGCAAGCAGCACAGTGGAGGATGTTCGATACTATTTAAATTTGTTGTGGGACTGATTTTTCCACTAGTGGTTGCTCTTGGCTTTTATACACATTACTTATAAATTTTATATTCATTGATAATAAAGAATACTCAACAGTCCTGTTGATTTCAACACAATTAAACACTCAACACAACAGCAGCTGTGCAGTGCCAGGAAATCAATGTCACTGTTCACTTGGGTCATAAAGAACATGGGGTTGATCATAGAAGCTTATTTTTCCACAGTCACAACCAGCCACGGAATTAATTCCTAACTTGGGAAGGTCTATGTAACAACTCTTCTGCTAATATATAATACACCAAAAGCTGTTGACATTTATTTCCTATTTGGCTTGGAATCCATTGGCCCACACCAAATGACCAAAATCTGTAATATATGAGCCCTTGCACAAGAGCAGGAGGAAATAAGGAAGTAAAGATCAGCAGTTTGCAAAGTCCTTACGCTAGTTGAGGTTTTTAAGAGCTTCCAGAGGTACAAAGGAAAATATTCAAACCTTGAAGAGGAGGCCAAAACATTTATCCCTGCCTATTTGGAGGGGACAGAGGTCCTGACCTCAAATGTAGGGACAGGAAGCAGAACTGACTAGGTGCTTAAAAGATTGGTGCCAGAGGAAGTTCCAGTACACACCGTATGTGTACACTTGCAGCAACCTTCAGCGCTTCAAAAGAAGTTAGAGGGGGAAACATGGGGGGAAGGGAAGGAAGGGAAGGGAAGGGAAGGGAAGGGAAGGGAAGGGAAGGGAAGGGAAGGGAAGGGAAGGGAAGGGAAGGGAAGGGAAGGGAAGGGAAGGGAAGGGAAGGGAAGGGAAGGGAAGGGAAGGGAAGGGAAGGGAAGGGAAGGGAAGGGAAGGGAAGGGAAGGGAAGGGAAGGGAAGGGAAGGGAAGGGAAGGGAAGGGAAGGGAAGGGAAGGGAAGGGAAGGGAAGGGAAGGGAAGGGAAGGGAAGGGAAGGGAAGGGAAGGGAAGGGGAAATTTATTCCTGAAGCTTAAGGGTAAGTAACAATTCTGAGCCATGCCATCAATACAGCAAAAGTGTAATGTAAACAGATACTCAAGTAGTCTGTTAAAAAAAAAAGTGAGAGAGAGGAGGGGGAGAGGTACTATTCAAGTACTACTCAAAGAGAGCAAAGTCTGGAAGAGCACAGCCCATGGCTGGCATCTCAGCATTTCTTTTCCACTAGACCAATTTGAAGAAAATCCTTGCAAAGACGCTTTCATAAGATGGCATTTTTGTGATTCAGTATAGCACCAATATTCCTTTTGAGTTTTATAACTGTTCCTAGAACATTCTTGGCAATGAATTTAAACTTTTTGAAAGAGGTCGCATTTCACTGTAAATGGTTATCTGGTATTCGCAACACAAAATAAGCATTTGAATATTTATTGTGAGCACATTGCATTTTAGGGAGAACACACAAAGATTCTTACCACAATTATCTTGTTCCAGCTTTAATATATTAGCTGTCACCTCTTTAATGGATCTTGTGAGAAAGGAAAGTTTCTTTCTTTAACTCTCTTTTCCCCCTGAACGCAATTACCACCTCATTCAGAGCTCTTTGTGTCCACCTAATCTCTCTGATTATGTCTCTGACACCACCACAATACTCCATGACTGACATACCTGACAGCTGTGACTAGTGACAGAACACTCACAATGCAAACCAGCTCTATGCAGGATGAGTATTACCTACCGCCAGCCTCCCAGAACAAACATGGAAGGAAGGTAAAAGGGGTGGGGGCATTTCACGACCAGCCTAACCCCTACCGATTTTGCTTCCTTTTAGAGCCAAACAGCATTGACAAGCAGAGCCTCTTTGTACATACCTACCTAATGAACCAATTGTTGGATGAATACAAAAGCACACCCATTAGTATTTTAATTTTTAATTTATAGAGTGGAAAATGCATGTTTGGAGACCTGACTTACAAGAAGGACTTGATGGATCATTTTGTCTCGCTCCAGCCCTTTTATGCTTCTCCGGGTCATAACTCCCAGCTGGTGCTCAACTGTCAGATTTAGGCAGGTGGCTATAGATGAGAGACTGTGAGGAAAGACATACCTGAAAATGTCATTCCCAGACAACAAACTGCCCCTGGAATCAAGGACAAACTGTCTCAGAATTCAGTATTTTGAGCCACAAAGACATGAATTTGTGTTACAAATGGTTGTCAAGTACAATGGCAGTAATGAATACACTAATCAGGAAAAATATTAGAGTGCTTTATAAAGAATCTTATACTTTAAAATTCCATGGTTTTAAGTAGTATTTATACTTTAAAAGCTTCAGCTTGTCAGCACTGACTACCTTTTTTCCCCCATGGAAAACAAAAACTATGAGAATTTTGAGAAGAGGGATAAAGCTGATTATTCAGAACAAACAATTTAGTTGCATCTTTCAGCACTTTTGAGCAGCTCTAGAAATTACATATTCCTAGAATCAGGGAGAAGGTGCAAAAATCAAAAAAACATTTTCATGTAGGAGATGTCTAGAGCCAAAAAGTACCACCCAAGCATCCAGTTTTCAAAGAGGATCAGATAATATTTACAGAAAATTAATCCCAGCGCATGATATCCACCTAATTTTACATCTAAAAACTGCTCATGTAAGACTGTCCTCCAACAATCATACAGCAAAACTAAAACATCCAGGACTGAGGGATATGTTTAGGAAAGCTTTGTGGTCAAACAGTATGTTATTGAAAGCAGAATTTTCATTTTCTATCTTAACTTTCTTAAGCTGCTACTTAGGTGCTTATGCTATTAGTATAGATTTAGCACATTGCATTAAATTTGAAAATACTTCAGTAGCAGTTTTAGCAAATTAATACAATGTCTAAAGAAAATCCTCTTTTTAATCCATCATAGTCCAGCTTGCAATATCTCTTTATTCTGCACTTGAAGTTACCACTCTATAGGAACCTCTAAGGCAGATTCCACATTACTTGATGTATCAGTGAACTAATGCAGTGCTCTAAAGGCAAATAAACCATTACTGTTATAAGAACATTGAGGAAA
Organism: Anomalospiza imberbis; assembly: GCF_031753505.1. Classification (NCBI taxonomy): domain Eukaryota; kingdom Metazoa; phylum Chordata; class Aves; order Passeriformes; family Viduidae; genus Anomalospiza; species Anomalospiza imberbis. Next base: position 53,326,837 of record NC_089681.1, on the reverse strand, counting down.
ATATTTTCTACTGTTAATGACAACTCAAATTTTCAAATGGGAGGCTAGAAACAATATTCTACTTAACTGGCAAATTTGGGGACAAAATTGGCATGATGCAAACACTACCACTTAAAAAATTATTAACAGTCACTTTTCTTACTGAATATGAGGCATCATGGCAGGCAGGTGGATCCTTCCCCCAAATATCTGATGTTTGTTATTCTGATAAAAAGACGCACATTCTTCATTTATACTATACAATGAAAGCAGTAAGACATGAACTTCTGTTACCTGGAGGTTTTTTTGAAACAAGGCAGACCAAGATTGTTTCACATACATAAGATACATAACCTACTAACCTCACAGTGAACTTTGTTACCCCTCAACTCCTCCACCAGCCATAGGAACAAGAACATACCAGCATCTTACCTAGCAGACATTCCTACAACAGCAATACCCAGAGTATTTAGAATTCTATTTCAAAAGGCCAGCACTGCCCCCAGTAATTTACTTTATGTATCAAAAAACACTCACAAAAATCTCTTTACCATTTTAAGCTTTTATATAATCAAAATAATCTACACAGCCAGGCCTTGATAAGCACCTATACAAGGTTTTCTGAACGCTAATTAGTTTCAGATGCCAGGGCAACCATCTCCAAAACACACTGAAGCACGTGTATGGAATGTATTACAACTCCATTTGTAGCCAATGATGTGAAAACTTTACAAAGCTCTTGAATAATTATGATTACTAATATCCCAATTAGGTTGAACAGGTACACAGACATCCTCAGTGCTAGACACTTAATGAATTTTTAAAGATAATTTATTTATGATTTTCTTCTCTGACTGGTCTTAAAACCAACAAGTAAGATGACTGTAATTAAAAAGACAGTTTCAGGTTTCTTTGGGATTTTTTTAAGTTTGCTGCTCGGGGCGTTTGAGTCAATCTTGCCAATCTGAGACAAAAGATTGCAGCCAGCAACATGAGAAAATTGAAAAAATGTTTCAAAGCTGTCAAAGATAAAATGAGAAAAGAATTATACCTAAAGTAAATTCTGCTTACTTTATTAATATATTACAGATTAAAATCTTAATCTAATCAAATTCTGGACAGAATTGTTCTATTTTTCTGTATCCCTAAAAGAAGTATACAAAAATCAGGACTTCTTCACAGTAAGCACTGGACAAATCAAAGCAAGATCGTCTTGCCTACAGAAGTTTATAATATAAATAAAGCAGCCATGGGGAAAGGAAGCAATCTCATTTTGTGGAGTAGGAATGGAACCAGTTTGAAGGGACTGCAAAGAAAGTGAAAGTCATTATTAGGAGTGAAACAAGCACACTGAGCTGCAAACAGGTACCAAAATAATTCACATCACCTGCAAATCAGGATTGCCCTGGATTATGAGGACAGGTCATTTGCTCATACTTAAATGTATTTCACCTGTATGTATTTACATATTTATGCACACAAGCATAGTTCACCAGAGTAGCCACAGGAGCACATTCTGCATCCTTTTCCTCGCTTACATCCAAACCAGGAGAAAACATAGGAAAAAATGCATAACCATTCTTCCCAATTCTTCTCAGCTCAAGAACTCAAGAAAAGCCCATAGCAGAAGCATGAACAGAGTCACAGACAGCAGGCCTAGTACAGGAACAGAACACAAAGACAATTCTGAATTTACACCAAATAGTTAATTATCCAAAGTCAGGGCTTCCTACTGTAATTCAAAGGCAGCTTAGTCCTTTTTCCAACTCTGGAAGAGACTTCCAATTGTGCTTCTAAACCTGATCAGACATAGGCTTTTGTACACTAAGGTCTTTCTCAAATGAAGCAGCCAAGCCTGTCCAGCTAAGGCAGGAGACAGAAGATTCCCTCTATTCCAATTCTGTATTCAGAAGTACACAGGCATTACATCAATTAAGGAAACATCTGGCAGAAAGAGAGCAAAAGGAACATGGTCACAGTATCTCACAGACAGCAACTTACATGTTGGGAGAATAAGGAGGTGACAAGACTTCTCATCTCTAGTTTAATTTCCTTTAATAAATCTGCCCTTCCTGGTTTCCAGACTGCTAAGAAACAGCAGCTTTACTATACTTTTACTTAACATTGATGGTATGTACCAAAGGCAATGCAGAGGCTACTCCAAGTTTTTCCACCCTGCTTTTTCACATTTCAGTTGTTTAAAATGCTGCTAAACCAACAACCTCCTACTAAAACAAATTTCACTCACACTCCTACCAACCTGAAGAAGGGAATAATGTACATATGCTATAACAGAACAATGCTGTCAAAAACCTGCACTTCTATCTTAAAGCAACTTTGGCCATACATGCTACAAAAATAAAATAGAAGACAGAGCCAAAGGCTACAAACAATATGATATTTGAAAAGTCAAGATGGTGAAGTCCGTGACTGAAAAAAGGCAAACATTATGCCCGTTTTTTATAGGGTAGAAAGCAGGAGCCCAGGAAATACTGACCCACCAGCCTCACACCTGTGCCTGCGAAAATCATGGAACAGCTCCTCCTAGAAGCTATGCTAAAAATCATGAAGGACAGTTTAAGGGAGGCAACTTGAGACAGGCAGCACCCCTCACCAAAGGGAATTCCTGTCTAACCAACCTGATGGCCTTCTACATGGAGTGACTACATCAGTGAAAAAGGGAAGGGTTACAAATGCTATCTTGACTTTTTAAAGCCTTTGACACAGTCCAGCACAACATCCTTTTCTCTAAATTGGAGAGAGATGGATTTGATGGGTGGACTGTTAAATGGCTAAGAAATTGGGTGGGTGGTCACAGCCATAGGGTAGTGATCAATGGCTCAGAGTCTCAATGGGCACCAGTGACAAGTGCTGTCCCTCAAAGGTCCATATAGGGACTAGTGTTATTCAGTATCTTCAATAATGACACAGAAGGGATCGAGTGCACCATCAGTAAGTTTGCAGACATCAAGCTGAGTAGGGAAATTGACACACCTGAAGGATGGGATAGCATCCAGAGGAACCTGGACAAGCTCGAGAAGTGGGCACATGGCAGTGTCTTGATGAAGCAGCCTGAACAGCTACAAGTAAAGTCCAGGGTAAGGAATCAAAAAGGGCCTTTGCATGGTATCCACAGATGTTTAATTCAGCCGCACGGTGAGATGTTTAGGGTCCAAGGTACACACTCACGGGGAGACTCCAGGTTTCTCTCTCTGAGGGGCCAGAGGTGAACCTGGTCTCAGGGCCATACAAAGATCAGGGCCAATCAGAGAATAGGGAGGGAGTGGCTCAGGGACATAGGAACAGGGAAAGGAGCAAATGGGGTCTAACGGCTTTTTGAGGGAAGCTTCTTGTGTCTCCCTAAACCAGGGAAATGCCCCCCAGGGTCCTCACATCTTGAGGTTTAACAAGACCAGGTGCAAGGGGCTGCATCTGGGTCAGGGCAACCCCCAGCATCATTCATGGGAATGAACAGAACAAGAGCAGCCCTGCCTAGGACAGCCTAGGGGTACTGGTGAGCAAGAGGCTGCACATGAGCTGGCAATGGGCACTTGGAGCCCAGAAAGCCAATTATATCCTGGGAACAGGTTGCCCAGAGCAGTGGAAGACATCCTATCCATGGAAACAAAATTTCAGGTCAGACTGAACTGGGGTCTGAAAAACCTGGCCTAGTTAAAGCTGTTCTTGTTCATGCAGGGGTGGTGGACAAGATGACCTTTAAAGCTCCCTTTCCAACTCAAACTACTCTATGATTCTATGACATGGCAACAATGGGTAAGGGGATGGTGGAACTGTTGTTCAATGACTCCTACAATATAAGAACTGGACACTACTCAATTAAATCAGAAATAATCCAGTTTATCACAGAAGAAACCAAAATTTGTTAAAAGAATATACAGTGAACTTCTAAAGTTTGCTACCACATGGAGCTGAGGAAACAGTGTCAAAAGGGTTAAAAAATGTGAACAGGTGAATTCACAAACAGGCCAATAAATGCAAAGAACAGGCATAGGTGGGATTCTACCTCCCATCCTTATTCATCTGGTGGCAGACACTGAGGAAATGGAAATGAACCGGTAAGCAGCCAGGCTTACATCATTTCTCAAAGTAACATCATCTTTGGGTGACTTTCAGAGACAGAATACTGGGTAAGATGTATAATTCTGGAGGGCTGAAGGCACTATTGCTCATGTTAAAACTTACATTGTTTTCACACTGTTAGAGTTAAAAACAATGCTTATGCCTGCCACTGAACTGTGTAAAAAGGCAGGGGCTGATTGTCAGACCCCAGCATTACCTCATGGAAACATGATATTAATAGGTCAGCTTCGGGACTGCAATGCTACCCCTGTTCCCTCACAGCCCCCAAAAATTAGCATTGCCTAAGACAAGGCCTCTTGATCCCTTACATACAGCAAAGAATCCTCCCAAGCAGACAGAAATCAGGTAGAATCAACTGTTTACAAATAGATTTTATTTCTGAATTTACAATGTTTAAAATAAAATATATCAGTATTTAGCTATTTCTAATAAATGCAAAAATACAAAACTTCCATTTGCTTCAAAAGTGCAGAAACATAAATTATAAAATGATAACTTTACAACATACAGTGTTATTTCTCAATGTTTTTACTATCAAAAGAGATTTGTGAATCAAGCACCATAATTTATCTTACAGAAGACTTTTCATCAAAGCAGCATCACAGGGCAAAACAAGTAGGACATTAGTATGGAAATGTAGTAGCAAATCTTTGAGTATTTTAAATGATATGAACTGTTATAAATTCTTATAAACAGTTCAAAAACTGTTCTATTTTTTTGCAATAGCTTTACCATATAGCCGAATAGTAATTGGGCCATATTTGCTTGTCAACGCAAGGAAGACATCTTCAAACATCCCTTCTGCCTTTGGCTTGAACTGGACTGGCACAGCGATGTAATGACAGGATCTAAAAAGGCAATTGTGGGCATAATCATTGTTAATGAACAAGTAAATACTACCTGATAGACAAATTCTTGTCTAGTTTGGATTTTCACCAAAATAGTATACTGGATGTGCACCAGATCATCAAGTTTAGTTTTATAGATTTGATTATCTATTTTACTCTGAAGGACTTTGATCTTCAAGGCAATTTTTTCCTTCCAATTATACAAAGTAATACAATACTTTATTGCTGCTACCTTACCTTGGCAAGCTTGGTCTGCCTCTTAGCACTACTGACAGTGCATAAACTTTATTTAGAGCAAAATTACTACATCTCGTCCCTTCAAACATCACACAAGTACACTAAAATTTCCAACTCTTTTCTGAAATCCATGCATTTGAAGCTACTAAATTCTATTACTACTAATTGCCTCCACATTAAGAAATATTTTGCTGAATTATTGTAAATCAGTATGTCCATCCTCAAAGAGCATTTTAGAAATTTTACACCGTTTTTACCTAATTCCTCTTCTATTTGGATTACATAAAAATATACCAAATGTACTGGGTGTCTGTGTTAACTGCCAGAAGCCTGGACTGAATTACTTAAAAAATACAAGCTGTAAAAGCAATAGCTGAAAATCCTGAGTGGCAGTCTATTGGATTCCATGGCATCCAACACTGAAACACATAGCAGTAATAGGCACACACTCAAATAAGGAATTGTGAACATCGTCACTTAGTAGAAACAGAAAAGAAAGTTTAGTTTGATTTTACTATACCTTCAATTTTCTTTCCTTAACAGTGTATAGTATTTTCCAAAGTCCTCTGGAATGTGCTTATTTCTCCTACTTTTTTCTCACAGTGCTCCTCTCTTTTCATACTCCTTTTCCATACATTAATCCAAGCTATCGTAATCAGTCTGTGATTTTACCTTCAACTCTATCCCTTACCTACATCTGAATTCATACTACCTGCCCTACACACAATTTTCATTTGCTAGTATCATCCTTAGTGCTGAAGTAACTACACCAGCGCCTTTTTTTTTAAACATCCTGGTCAATCAAATAAGAGTACACACATTTAGAATAAAGACTGGGATGGTACTGTATTTTTTTTCATCAGGTGAATATAAAAATAAAAGTACTAATTGTACCATAATGAACTACAATCAACAGTGCACCAAAGGAATACAACCAAATTAGTTTCCTATCTCATAATCGACTGCCAAGTGTTGTATAACAAATCTGGCAGTGTCTGTCTTTTTCACCATCTATGATATACAGGCTGAAGATATTTACTCAGCTCATTTAAAAAAAAAAAAACAACTTTTTAAAGTGAAGGACATCAGTATGACTACTTAATTTGTAACATGCATTATGTTAGAAAACATACATTTTAGTAGGAATAGACTGTGAAGCTGCATATAACTAGGCCACCTGAGAAATTACAGAAATAAAAGTAAATTCAGTAGAAAGCCAGAAGAGATGCAGAAGTCTGTATCATCTCCAAAATAATATATGCATGCTCCCTGATACATTACATAACACTTACTCAAAAAGAACAATATGACCACACTCAAACTTAGACTATATCAAAATCTTAACAGTAAGTTAGGTATTGCTCTTTCAAAAAGATGGCCACATCTGGCTGTCAAATTTTAATTTCCAGAATATGTACCATATGACCTTAATGCTACTGAGGCAGAGACGTTTCTTAGCAAATGACAGCCATATTAAATTCCTCTTGATCTCTAAATTCAGGTGTCCATTGGGTGGGTGCTAAACACATTATTGCTCTTCCCTAAAAGCAGACTAAGTCAGACATTATGTATTCTGTTTTGTAGCAGTCAGTTGATTCTCACAATCGAGGTAAGACTCATCACACTTGCTTCCTAACCCAAAGGAAAAGATGCTATTTTCATTTTCTCAGCTAACAAGACTGGAAAGTTCAGACTCCAGAAAATACAGCTCTTTGGGCTACTCCATAACATAAACATTCTCAGAAATTAAGCAACCTGGAAGATTTTTCTCAAGTACAGTAATCAAAAACTATAGTTTCAGGACAAGTAGAATTCTGCTGCAGTTACCTTTTTTTCCTCTTAAAAAACCCCTCTTATTTCAAACTTTCCGCTATGCCTGCACCTCAGTTAGTCTCTGAATAATGTACAGCCTTTACAGGTTGTTGCACCAGTTTCAAGTGGTATTTCTGAAAAGTTAGGCATGTCTGAAGCCTGCTTCACAGACAAACTAATCCTCTAATCCTCAAAACATAACACTGGAATAAGTTGAAAAAGAAGAGTTAGCCCAGTTTAAGCCATAGTAACCAGATGGTTCATCAGTGAACAGTGACCACTGACACCCAGAATGGTGGCTACTGGAAATAAAAATAATTAGTGAAGGGAACAACTCAACAAACAGCTTTACAATTTAGTAGTGTCTGGAACATATACTAACTTGTAATCAGATGACTTCTGAAAGCAATAAAATTGGGACACTTTTGTTTTCAAGCTCTAACTAGGTATAGCAACCTGGTAGTCCTTCCAGAAACAGAAATTTGCTACTTTCTTAATGGCAAATTAATATTTTTGGTCATATTGTTAGAAGTATTCTCCTTGCAGTAAAAAAAAAAATCTAGTCTGCCAACAAATGGAATTCTTTTGGGTGTAAATTGCAGACAGAATTCCACAGCAGTGCTATGTACTGGTACTTGGGATTTCACAACCAATTGAAGAACTGGCAAAACCACTACACCAAATTCTGAAGGACAAGACTCTTGATATTAGATACTAAGTTTCACTTCCTTTATCTAGATTTAAAACTTGATTACACAGAATTACTTTTAAATTTGGCCCTCAAAATTAAGAGCAGGGAACAGACTATGTGTATTACATTATAGTTTTTGGCAAAAAACATAAAGGTAGATGGTACTTTCTACTCTTATACTCTTATTTACAGACTAATATTCCAAGTTCCTGCAAAGAGTCTTCTTATCCAATTAGTTTTGAACATTAATTCCTAAGATGCCCATGTTTAGAAAGAAACAGTTACCAGTAGCTTCATTGATATTGATGCTTGATGCTATTCTCAAATAAAAGCCATTTTAAAAACTTTTACCATTTTTTAAAAAGCATCTCTCCAAGTCAAGCAAATCTTCTGTTCTTTACACTCATTGACTTCAGAGAAATTATTTTTTAAAAGACAGGAAAAGCTGGCATTTACAACCAAAGAAAGAACTGCCAAAGCTATTAGGAAAAAAAAAAAGTAGACTGACTTTTAAACTTAAGTCTACTTTAGATAAATGCAGTAGTAGTTCATAATCTCATACAAAAAATAAATATTCCAAATAGTTTTTACAGCATTCCTCAAAAATGTTTTTGAAATATCAAAGTGTCTTCTAGTGAAGTTACTATTTTTTGGTCAATGATGACTAAATCAAGTCATCCTGTCCTCTGTCTGCTGCTGTACAGCCTCAGACAGATCTATCTAGTTGTCTTTATTTGGATAGATGTCATCCTGGTCACTACCCCCCAAAAAAACCCTTCTGTGCCATCTCATATGAAATATTTAATAAAAATATGACATTTAAATTGAAGCACTAACACAAGCCTAAGAGGAGTTACAACATTTGGCACTGAAAAGTGGCCTTAAGAACACCTTGAATACCTCTGGCTAACACCACTACAGCCCTGTCTTTGTGATAAATGTGGAGCAGATTTGGAGGAAAAATATCTAACTCCATTTACAATTTGCTCACAATTTCTGCTCTCTATAGCCTTAGCTTTCCCGTGTTTAAAATGGGAACCTGTTGAAACACTGAGAATGCATGCTGTACCACTTCTAATGAAACAGCTGCATTTCTGCTTCCTGACAATCCCACTGTTGCAGATGAGCATGTGAGATACTGTACTTTTTGAAGAGATGACTAATACTACTGTCACATACTTGCTGTAATGAACTCCACAGATGACTGGGTTTATTTTCAGGGATTGCTATCACTAACTTAAAAATTTCTTTTATGCAGGTAAAATGCTGAAATAGTTGGTATGACCAGACAATTCCAGTGGTTGCTGAAACCTTGTGTTTGCAGAGAATCTTTGATGGAGCTCTGCAGGTTTGTCAAATTAGAAGCATGATGAAGGCAATTTGCTTGATCTGTTGTGCAGAAAGTATAAATGGAAGGAATGACTTGATTGTGCACAGCATGCCAAATGGTTACATGAAGCATTAGGCTTAACATTAAAAGCAGCAGCACTGTTAGAAACAATTTGCAGGGAAGAAATTGGCAGATGCAGAAATAACTGTGTGGGCTCATTCTGTTTCGAACAGAGATTAGAGAGTTCACTTTAACAAGAAAAAAAAAAAAAACAACAACCAAAAAATGCCCCCCCGCAACTGGTAACCATAAACAAAAGCATCCAGAATATTTATATGTGCATTTTAGCACTGTACTTATATAGAAAATGTTTATCTTACACTTATATTGAAAATGCTTATCTTACCAAATTACTTGGTTAATTTTTTTGTTATGAGAAAACGTTAGCATATGCATTACTCACCTTAGAGAGTATTTCAAGTGCTTGATGTAGAAAGGCTCCCTGGGCTTTACAAATTTCAGCTGTAATTTAATACAAAATGCTTAAAAGTGCACTATATTTAAGCCCATCATATTCAATTTATGACATGTGTAAGATAAATCAGGTCCCTTACAAATACAGCTTTACACAGACCTAAGGTTTAAAAATACAGAATGCCCACATTTGTGAACAGTAAACAAAAAAAACATAGTTCAATATTTGAATGAATTAAAAAAATTAAAATCAGTAAATCAAAATAATAACAAACCTATGCAAACTATGATCTACCATACTTTCCTATTAATACATTACAAATACACTCAATTATTCAGTCAGACAAAACAGAAAAATTACAAATCAAAATTCTTCAAATATTGTTTTTTGGAACTAGCAAACTAAGACATGTACTATTGCAATCTTTGTCAAGAGAAAAAGAAAAAACCAGTGCAGTTGAGCAATTGAAAGGACTTACAAGTATCTATTTAAGATGAAGTCTGTCAGACTTACCATGTGTGTTGCACGGGAGTTATTCCGCAAGCGGACCTTTAACGTGCATGTTTCCCCAACTCTGGTTAGAGGAAACACATAGATGTCTTCTGGTGCATATACCCCTTGAATAACCTCTTCTTTTTGTCTGATTTGAAAAAGGGATTTAAGATATTAACATTTCTGATCTGTATGATCAGTGTATCTTGACTGCATACTTGAAGTAATAGGTGTATTTTCAGAGAATAAATCAGGAAAAATGGAAAGATCCAGAAAACATTGACTCTCTCACCTTAAGTTTTGTAGGCAAGATATTTTAGCCAGAAAGAATAACAAAAGCATCACTATGGCATAAATATACAGGAATTTATTCATATGCACTTTCACAGTCTGAATTTTTTCTCCCTATGCTTTACCAGAGACCTATAGTCTTATCAAAGATTGCAGGTCTGACCAAACATTTTACTCTCCTGCCATATTCACATCATCCCATAGCAAAAGAACTGACAATTAACTTAAGACTGAACGGCAAGGTTAAGACATGCAGTAATGTGGTTTTCTCAGAATTGACTTTATTGTCAACTGGGGTGTCCAAAAGGCAAATATACAAAAAGTATACATAGAATTCTACTGCCAATACCAGTTCATTCACCACAGCATATCATAGACAACTCAGAAACTCAACTGAAAAGGCATGGAAATTGAACAAAGCCACTAAGAGGTTTTGGCAAGTCTGTTTTTTACAGCTGCTTACTCTAACATAGAATCATAGGAGCATTCAGGTCAGAAGATACTCAGATGGTCTCTAGCTCAACCTCTTGTTCCAGACAGGGTCAGATGTGAGGTCAGAGCAAGCTGACCAGTTAAATCCCAAAAACATTTGAGGACAGAGACTGCACAGACTCTCTGTGAAGCCTGTTCCACTACACAGATGTCCCAATAGTAAAAAAGGTTTTGGTTGTGGAGTTGGGCTCTACTCCCACATCCTTTTACTGAGCTGCAGACACACTTGTCAGGTTTTGTCCATACATACCTTATTCTTTTTGGTTGTCCTCCAGAGTAAGCTTTCCTTTCTGGTGTAACTGGAAGCTCAGTTTTTTTAAGGGCACTTGGAGAAGATTTCACAACTGGTGTTTCATCTTCTGCTTTAGCACTCTATTGGCAAAACCAGAGAAGATTGCAAACTTCAAGTTCAAAAGTACTTAAGTATTCAGGAATGTAAGTCATTCTCCTTACCCAATCCAAGACTTTTTATTTAAAGAATAATCTTTCAGGAGCATGAGAGTCTGGATCATTGAGATGGAAGCAATTATTTAGGAGGACTATGTCAACAGGCTTCTGTGCTTTATGAATAATTATTTATTACAAGACAGATCACAACAAACTAGCAGCGCAGGTGGAATCTCAAAAAGGCTGCAAGCAACCAAGATTTTACTTAAAGCCAAAAAACCCCTCACTTCCTCTGCAGATATTATGCCCATATACCTCAAGAACAACCAAGTTGGCTAAACAACTGCTCAGAAAGAAGGAAGACATAAGTCAGCATTATAATCTGAATTCTCAAAACAGCAAAAAGCTTGGTAATAATTTTGTACCACAAACAATACATCCTTCTCAAAGAAAGGCCTCTTCAGAGAGGCAGAAGCAGCTAATGCACTAAATGGCATTTTCTGAATTCAGAAATTAGGCCAAAATATTTATCATCACCATGATCCCCATTCAGGGTATTCTAACACAAGGAGACCAGATCAGCCAATGGGAATAATTGGACAAATAACCAATTTCCAATTCTGCGTTGCTTAGTGAAACTTGCCAGATATTCTTTGGAGTCCCCTTGGGTCACAACATCTTAAACAAAGTTAAAGAACCAAAAGAACCTCCTACACTTATGGTTGTACAACATTATGTCAATTTTTGAAATGGTGCTGACGTTTTAGACAAGCAGTTGATTCCCTGACGCAGGGAAGATGAAAAAAATAGATTCATCTTCAATAGAGCTGCTATGACAAACTTGTCTTTTAGACATTCATTTCTTCTATTGAAAGAGCTGCTAATCACTCTGTCAGAAATAGCAGCAGCCATAAAAAAATCTTAATTTTAAATATATTTTTCAGTTGCAAATAATCCATGAACCCCAGTAGAACCTAATAAAGACAAGAAGTATTTGCACATTTGTCTTGTTTTAAGAGATTTTATTTTTCTACATAGTGAAAAATGATGGGCATCATGCCTCTGTTATCATTCAAATTGTAATTTATCAAAAAGCAAGTTGACTACATGAGAATAAGGTACATTATGGAAAATGATCAGAAGTTACCCCAGCTTTTATAAGGGCATCTTGAAATACTGCTTTCTTTACCACAGCCTGTACTGACTTCTGCTGTTTCAAATGAGAGCAGTACATTAACACTCCAAATGGTTACAGTTGAGTGCTGCAGTTCCAAAGACACCTCAGGAACACAGAAATTTGTATTGCTTGAAAATTGGAATTATTTTGCCCACAGAGTTTAAAAATGTTTTCCTTCCTCTCACTCCTGAGATACACAAAGATAATGAAGCTTTGTGCTGCTGATACTTTCAAACATATTTAATGTTACTTATGTAAGTTACTTAACTTTTTCAAGTACATAAACCATGTAAATTAAAAAATGGCATGCATTCAACATTTGTAGTATCTTCAAAAAGTAGCAGGAACTCTTTACAAAGTCTTCAACTTTCTACATGCTAAAGGAGCAGTCAGGACTTTGATGCTGCCTCAGCCTTATAGGAGGTGCTTGCTAGTTCACCCGGAAGGGACCAATAGTTAGACCCAAATACCAGTCCAAGACTCCTGTGCACAATACTCATTCTCAGCTCAGTGATCTTCAAAGAGCCTCCAGCAGCAGCTCCCAGCAGCAGGAACAAATGTTCCTCATGAAAATAAAAAACTAAGTTTGAATGACCAGCACTGAGAGGCTGCAGCTGCAGAGCACACAGAGAATCCCTCCTTCTTCTGTCTCTCAGACTGGTTTTGGAAACATGATGATCTGAACTCCCGACTACAGTTTCCAATGGCGAGGACTGCAAACACATGTAGAGCATAATCAAAATTACACTCAATTAATTTGTTAGGAAAAAGATTATAGTGGTATGTGCCACTGATTTTCCTAACTTAATGTTCCTTTAGTTCCTTCCTGAGCTCTTTCAAATTTTTCATTTCTTCTGAAGTGGTGCTACAAATAAACATCACTCAGTCACTCCGGATGACAGTCAGTCACTCTTCTCAATTCATTCTATCAAAAGTCACATTAACCACAGCTGTAGCCCCCTGCCTCAGCAAAGCCACTAGATTCCAAGTCCTTTTCAAAGTTTTAGTAACACTGCCTAAACTCTTGATCCCGAGAAGGTAACTGATTATGATTCACTTGTCTTGCCTTCTCAACTAAAAGCTGCAACACTCTAAATGTTCTGTGTTGATCCCTCTTCTGAGCATATGTATGGCTCCCTACCTAGTTGATAAAGACAGTACTTCCTTTCCAAATCTTTCTGAAAATGATCGTGACATGCATTTCAAGTATTTTCTACTAACTTTTTTCCCATGTGCAGAGATGCTATCAAGATCTAATTGTTAACAGCTCTGAAAAAAATCAAGAACAAATCTGACAAAGTAGTTCAAAAACATTAATATCAAGTCATGCTGCTCAAAGATTTACACAACTCTGACAACTAGTCACGTTTTAAGAAGAGACTTCTTTAAAACTCTAGAGTTCTGTTAAAGAATTAACCTTCTCCACATTTCAACTAGCTTTAAAAAGACAAATTATTTAGATGTTTTCCTCATTTTCAGGAAAATTATGACCAAAGAATTTGATGAAAGCTTAATAAAAAACACTCTAAAACCAAACATTATACAGAACAAAAATCAGAAGTTATTTAATATTAAACCTTTTTACAAGTACTCTTTCAATACAATTAATTTGGAAAGAACAAGGAACCTACAAAACAAACGTAAGGTACCTCAGCAAGAAGGATAAGTAAGGTTCTTACTACTGAAGCATGCTTAGTACTCCAAAGAATGATCCCAAATATTGAGTGGACTTCTTAGAAAAATCAAGTCAAACTTTCTGAAGAGGACAGCAAAGCATATATAGCAATCATGCCACAGTGAATTTACAAAGCTCTTCACATCCAGCTTATTTAACTAACCATTATAATTAATTCTTCCTTATGATAATAAATCCTCTGTCCTATGTAAATTTCTCTCATATAGATGAAAAAGCAAGGTAAGGAGAGAGTCAGTTACTTTGCTAGTAGTAACCTCGTGAAGGTTACTTCACTATTTATTTACAAAAATAAATCCGGCAAGCAGAAAAACAAACAAAACTGATAGAAATATCTTTGTCTACAGAAACAATTCCCCTAGAATGTAAATTTGTCTCTACTCTCTTTGAGCTAAATAAAATTTTATATAATAAATGGCAAAAGATAATGTATTATCACATAAGGAAGAGGAACATAAGAAAAAAATACAATTTAATCCAGCAAAAATACAGCAGGGTTGAGTTTTTTCCCAGAATATACTAATGTATATATGAAAGAGCAGTGTATAGTAAAATCAAGATGTTATCAAAAAAATTGTGCTCAAGACAGTGTTTATAGCTTTTATATACTCACATTTCCAGAAAGGTGAAATTTTAATTTTTGTTTCCTACTCGGATCTCCAACTGAGTAATACTCAAGGTCCCAGAACTGAGAGTAATCTCCTTTATCTCTAGGTGAAAAAATTACAGCAACCTACAAAAAAAAAAAAATTTTGTGGAACACTAACAATCTTCAGAATCTTCACATCTTCTCTCTTTTACCTGTACAAAGTTATGGTTCAGTCAGCACAAAATTTACACACTACAGAACACACATGGCACACACAGGTGATCTTGCAGCAAACTATACAACTAGCTGGTCCTCTTTTGCCAGCAAGTGGAAAAAAATTGATGAAATATGTTGTGCAAGCAATTTTGAACAAAACTTGTGTTCACATAATCTGCTTTAATCAAAGCCAGCAAGTGCTGGCACAATTACTTCTGTTAGTAAAATGGAGAGAAAGGGGACCTGGAAGGGAAATATGTGCACCTGAAAAAACTTCCTTTGTCTGGCAACTAAGTTGTGAACAACTCAACTCCTCCAGCTCCAAATCTATAAGTACACCATGCTACAATTATTAGAAAGCCTAAAATTTAAACCAACTTGCAACCTATGAATTTGATCATCCTTAAAGGTCACCTATGTAACAAAGGCTCATCTCCATATAGTGGAATTAACCAGGTTAATTCAAGAATAAACTTCAGAACTAAGGTTGAGGGAAGAAGAGAAAGAGAGCAGCAGATTAGAATAGACCACTACAACTATATCTAATTAGCCCATCATAATATCCATTGCAAAAAAAAAAATAGCCAGCCATGATAGCACTGTACTTTATCAGCTCCAGCCCACTGCCTGGCATGCCAGTGATGTAAATGTTATTCAAATAGGCCTGAACTAGGATTGCAAAGGCAAATACAGTTGTTTAAATTCAAATAATGGCTTGCAATATTATGAAATTACTATGAAACTAGACAGGAATAAGTTCTTTATTCTTGTAAATAGATTACAAATTGCATCTCTATGGAAATAATGTCATAATTATCCATAACAATGAAAAGATAGGTGTTAATGAAGATGAAAAGATAAAACTCAAGTAGCATTGTGAGAGAAGATGAGGGAAGAAAGACCCTTACCAACCCATTCAGTCTATCCTTGGATGTGTTTTATAATTGTGGTTATGAAACCCTCTACTGGCCAGAAGATAAAATTGCAAGTCAAATGAAAGCAACTTTAGGAACAGACAACTGCTCTGGAACAAGTATAGCAAGAATGCTTCAAGGAAAGGAATCAGGTGCTTACACCAGTTTTGAAAGAACACAGGATTATTTGCCATTTTCTTCTGGAATTTTACAAAACATTCAAAATAATTTTCTCTTCTGAAATACTTTGCCCCTAAAAACCCCCAAACAGTAACATCAACACACTATCACTTTGAAATCAAACTACTTTGATTGCATGAATTCTTAGAATCAACTCTGCTGAATTAAGCTGATACAGAATATCTGACACAGTTCAGAACCCAATACAGAAAGGCCAACATTTTATCATTATCAAATAAAATTTATTTCTCATTTAAGATCTTATTTTGCAATTGAGACACACTAATATGCCTGAAATACTTATAAATGTTTACCTTCTCTTGTCTGTGAACTTCGAGAGTACCAGAAACATGGGAAAATCTGAAAACAGAGTAAGGAACCCTAGAAACAGTGTCACTTCCATCCACACCCTGCAAATAAATTTATGAGTCAGATTCAAAGGGAAAGGAAAAAAATAGCCTGAAACCACACAATACACATCCCCCCACACACCCCCTTGCAGAAGACTGAGGACAATACACCCTATTAAGCTGCTTTTAAGGAAATAATTGATACTGACTCCCTAAAAGCAAATTAATAAAGATTTAAAGTACTAAATCCAGTCACCAGTACTACTGACTTAGAGTTCAGAGGTGGTGCACTGGCTGGAACATGACATACTCCGTCCCATGGGTACTAGTAAGACTGCTACATAACGAGTTTTCATCATTTCACAACAATAGAGCATAATAATAATTCTAGCATAAAATCAAAAATCATCACAGCATTTTAGACTATCAAAAAGTAGGGAAGCATTTACAAATATCAATAGCTAGGCATAGGCAACAGCAGGTAACAGCACTGTAATTAAAATATCCGTGACCTAACTCAAATTTCTACAGAGATACCACGTACAGTGCAATTTCAGCAGCACAAGTCTGGAACAAAACAAGTCTGGCATTGTGGAGCCAAAACGAGACACCTATCTTTCATTTATGTTTGATCACTTAATGCAATCTGGATGAGGATACTGTATGAGCACCAGCCAACTCTGTAAAGCAGTAAGTGAAGCAGAAACTGTAGCACAGGGCACTGATTGATTCATAGTCAGTAAGCACATTAGGGATGAAAAAAAGGAGCAAAACATTTCCCTGATATGGACAGAGGAAAAAAAAAACCTTTGTAATTGAGGTCATGCTCAAATATATATTCTTTCTTGAGAGGCAACAGGGAGAGAGAGAGAGCACAGCAGGAAGAAAGAAGTTAAAAATAAAACCCAGGGATTTGCATAAAACTCCCAATGCAAGCATTCACTCACTTTAATATAGGGTGGTGCAAAAGATGACAATTTCCACTTCAGATTTTCATTCCCTTTATTCTCCATTTCCAGGTAATTCTCTAAAAGAGAAATATCAGACCAGTATACTAAACATCTCTGTTCAAGTATCCCTGGTGTAAAGAGTTAAGCAGAAACGATGTTTCTGGATGAACACAAGTTTAGTGGAAACAGTTTTCATTACAACAAATCTCAAGGGCAGACTCAAACAAAGCACACTGCCATAAAGTTTGTAAAAGCTTATACAAAAGAAATTTAGACTCCACCAAAAAAAAAAACCCTAAAAGATATCCAACTCCTTCCCAAGATATTATTTGATCATTCAGAGACAAAACACAGATTATTCCAGTCTGGGACCAAATAAACTTGTATCAAATAATGTGTTTTGTTACTCAGTACACATATAATACCTGTCTCTTGGCAAGAATTAATAGGACAAGATCTTCTCAGTCTAGAACAGCACTTGAAGTTTAGCTGCAGACATACATTATATAGAAAATTCATAAACACCAAAGTATTATATCACAATCCTTTCATAATTTTAGCAAAATATCCCCAGATATAATTGATAAATTAAGTCTTGAAACTCCTCAAGTCTGCTGGAAAAACATAATTAATGGCAATGGATCATTAAAAAACCTTCATTACCTAAAAAATTAAGTACAACCAAAAAAAAAAAAAAAAAACAACTGGTATCTATTTAAAAGAATGAGAGTCCCATACAGTTACTTTGAGAATTTCAAGCATTACTGGAACTAAAAGTACAGACCAAGCATTTCAAACTCCATTATCTACCCTGTCCTCCTCAATCACTATGTACCAAGACAAGGACAGCCAGCCTTATAGCTGACACTCTTATTCTCTTTAGGAAGAGCATTTATTTCTCTGCTAAACAGACAGATTGGTCTCATCTCTTAAGGGCATAAGCACAGACAAGAATGGATCTACTGCAAAGGTGCCTTGAGCCAGAAGAGTTTCAAGTAGACACAGTAACCTCCTAACACTCTTTTGCCAGGCACAGAGTAGCTGCATTCATCATAGTGGCAACTGATTTGCCTGTATGCAAACCTAACTGTGGAAAAAAAGGTATGACTGTACTGTATAATGAGAACTGAGGGGGGGGGACCACACTCCAAAAACCAAACCAAACAACAAACAACAATAAACACTCCACAAAATACAAACAAACAAAACACCAGAAGACAAAAACGACAAAAAAACCAAACAAAAAACCAAAACACAACCCAAAAAAAAAAAAACCAAAGAGCATTTCAAACTAAAGACAGAGTGAGGAACTGGTCATTCACACTTATTAGACTAAGAGAACAAAACCAAAGTCAAGGCACTAAAGTTCCCAAGCATGCAATAGAATTCACAAAGCCTCTGAACACAAGATACTACAGCTGCTATATTTAATAAGTAATTCCTCTTACCTGAGCTTTGACCAGGTCTTGTTTTAGGAAAAACAATGTTTTTGTTCTTTATGTCCATTTCTGTTAGAGGGAGCCTGAGGAGAGGCTTTGGCACATCAACAGTGGGATTTTCAGACTGAGGAGTAATTATATCACATCTTCTACACGGAAAGTCTGATCCAGACACGCTCTGTGTGACAGCCTCTTGAATAAGCACTTTAATAAACTTTTGCACAATTTGGAGAAAAGCAAAGTTTTAAACAATGAATATGGATATATCAACAAGTCAAACTATTTAGCTTACACATAAGAGCTTATGTTCAGCTTTCCATTTCAACAAAGGAAAGCTCTCCTATATTACATCACCAGATCTTCTCCAACCTCTAAAGTTTAAAGAATCTAGGACAAGTCTAATTTAGGACAAAAGGAACATTCACTGAAAATTTTCTATCTAGGCATTTTAATTCAACAGGAATAATAATTTCAACTAGTTAATAATTTCAACTAGTTTAACTGACAATTCCTACAACATTCTCTGCTGCAGGTAATGGAAACAGAGCTGCTTCATTCAGAAGGAGCTTTGTGTTCACTTTTGCTACATAATTAGAAATTTTTTAAGTTTCAGTTAATGCTAGTAAAATCTTAGCATACTTTCTGCTGATTTGGAGAGGTAGCAAATAAATGACAAAAGCATTATTAACTACCAGATTTCTTATAATTTGACGGGCTTTGCTACATTCTCTACACTTGTCCTAGTAGATTTCTTAATTCCTTTTCTCATATTGTAGAACATAACATAGTTAACTACGTGCAGTCATCATCTCCTTCTCAACAACTTCCCTGTTTATTTGGGTTTTTTGAAGGCAGTTTCCAATTCTGTATCATACCTCACACTTCCCTTCATGCAAAAGGGAAGTAGATACAGTTTTATCCTTTCAGTGTCTATTTCTCTCTCCATGCATTGTTACAAATAATCCAAAACATACACTGACTGTAAAAATAAGGAAAAAAAAGAAAAAAGTCTCTTTCTTTAGGAAAGATTACCAAGGTGTCCTTCTGCTCTTACATAGAAAAAAGTAAAACTTTTGGCTTCATAAATTTTATTTCTATGCCTCGACTTTATCAGGGAACTATCTTGGATTAAAATCCATTAAGAGGCAGAATCTGTTCTAGACATTCTTTATCACAGACCTGTCATTCAGAAAGTCAAGTTTACCTTAAGGGAGCTCAAAAGGAGCTATGGTGACTTGTCCAATACCCTCTTTTACCTTCTTTTATTTTACAATATGATACAAACTACTTTTATGTGTGCACATCTACATATATATATTTAGTGTTTTAGAAAATGATGCATAAGGCAGTGGTGGGTGCAGTTTTGTTGGAAATTCAGTTAGTGTTCACATGATAGTATTTCTTCAGAGATGAATGAACCAAAAATGTCAGTTTACAAAATGGCATCTTGACTGCTTTTCTTTATGAGAACTTTAAAAATGAAAAAGAATAATGGAAGTTGACAGAGCTGCTGACTCAAATCTAAAAGGTTTTAGCAACTTTATTCGAACTAAGTAAAATAAAAAGTTGCAATCTGAAGTCTCGAGTAAATCACGTACCTTTAGTCCATTATCACAATGGATATAGATTAGGCCACTCCAAGGAATTAATGTGGACCTTGTGGCAAGTGATGGATTAGGACTCACCAGAATTAGTGTACTGCCCCTAAAAAATAAAAAAAAAGAAAAAAAAATCAACTTCCATGATTCTCATACTATAATCAGTATCTAACTACAACATCTGCCACTAGCCCACCCTAAAAAAGGATGCACTTTTAAGACAGTAGATAACTGAAGATGCTTTACAGATGGTTAAATCTAAGGTATTCAGATATGCCATATATTAAGCTTTAATAGCCATGATCCCAGGACCTTCTTTCACCATCACTGAGAAATCAGATCACCTCTTTTTGTGGCCTCAGTTCAAGAATTCTGCAGGCTCCAGCCCACACAGTGCAGAGTATAAAATATTCCGGCTGGCTCCTATTCTGACAGGTTGACCACCCTTGGCACTGCGAAGAGATGGTCATGAAAAATAGAAAACTGGGCAAGTGTAGCTTGCTGTGCTTAAGTCAGCTCTTCCCACGGGTCTGCTTCCTACTTGCAAACCTCTGTTCTTGATCCAAACTACTTACTTGGACCCAAAATGTGAGCATTCTGCCCACTCTTTTCCAGTGAACACATTTTAAAATTCTACACTGAAGAAAATTGCTTGCAGAAGGCCTTCAATACCCTCTTTTTAAGAAATCATCCAGACAATCTTGAATTTGGTGTATGAGACACTCAGTATGTCCTTACTTTCACAGATACTGGAATGTCGTTCATTCTTACTGCTTTTTCAGACTATTTTTCTTGGCACTGACTGAATCTGCAATGAGTGGCAGATATCCTAGCCCATCCATGGAACTCTATTTTGTTCTCACTAGTGATGAAAGTTTCCCAGAAATTTACATCTACATGAATATGAAATCAAGTGTTTAAAATGCAATCGGCGAGGCAGGACTGAAGAGAAAGTATGTTTGGGTAAACGTCTTCAAAGTTAAAGCAACTACTGAAATACAATTCTGAAAGGAAAACCTATTTTTTGGTGGGAGACTTTTTTTTTGTAAGATGAGAATAGTTAATAACAGGGTTTTAAAGCTGTTCTGAACTGAACCTTAAAAAACACCAGAAATTTAGAAGGGAGAGGTGAGCAGACCTTTCCAGCATAAATTGTGGATGTCTTTGCTGCCATATGTGAAAAGTCTCATATACATATACAATGATATTATGACTACTTTTCCAAGAATAACCTAATTAAGGCATGGACAAGCTGACACTGGCTTGTCATTATTTTCATACCTATAGATACTCAGAAGCCAAAGGTTGAATGGCAAAACCCAGTTTTCTCAAAATAAAAAGTAGCCCAAAATCAATTTGTCAGGAATATCAGCACATTTGCTAAAGAAAACACTAAGTCTCCAGAAGAGAAGCCTTCTATAAGAACTGTTATTTTGGGGGTTGTTTCTTGGTTGGGGAAGGGAGGAAGCATTTTTTGTTCTTAAATGCACAGCTAAACAAAAAAACTACTGTGAAAACAGATTTTTAAAGTTTCAGCTTCACTGGCCATTCAGCTCCTTGAAAATTATGAAATAATAATAGTACTTCCAGGCACAGAAAATTCCTGGCATCGAAGTAATTATACTCGTGACAGAAGAACATTCCCATTAATACACAACTATAAAAATATAAGGGCCTAAAAAAAGCTAGATTTGCATGTTAGTTGATAAAAGGTCTATACCCTGGAACTAAAATAGTTTCAGGGTGCAGTCTAAGCAAACTAAAGTAAATTCCTAAAAACCAGCCAAAATTCCTAAACTAGTTACACACTTAAACTAAAAATAAATTCCTCCAAAACCTCACCACACTTTCACACATAAAGGAACTTATGGAAATATACTTACCCTGGTTCAACATCTCCATGTTGTGGGGTTACAGTAAGGCAGTGAGCTGGCCATGAAAGTTCAAATGTCAATATTTGATTGGAATTGTTGAGAATTTGTACATGTCTAATATCTGCCGTTTCACCTGTAACACACAAAAAAAGCTAACATATACAAAAATTCACAAAAATGCCTAAGATACAGAGATGCATCAATGAAAATAAAGTATTTTCTGACCTAATTTTACCTTCACATTACTTTAAAATCTTCATGGGTATGCAGTGCATTCTGTATGCATACACAGAGCACATTATCTCTGATGATTTCTCCAAAACTGTGTTCAAATCAAGTTTGCATAAAGATTACTGGCCAATCCACACTTACAAAGATCTTACGCAGTACAGTTATCTTAATACTTAAGTGGCTATTTCATTAACTTAAAAAAAAAATATTTACCAATAGAAGGAGATGTCAAAGTTAAATACTCAGGTGTAACAGCCCAAGTCTGTTGAGCGTCTGATTTATTCTGAACTAGATCATTAGTTTTCGCAGATGAAGAAGTACCCTGAGGTCCTTTAACAGGAAGAACGTCCAAAGGTAGAGTGGTATGTCTGACAAAGTTCTCCAATCTGAAAATAAGACTGCATTAAGCAAAAGCAGTAAAAAATACCTCATGTGTAATTATAACAACCTATTCTTAGTATTTCCCAAAATTTTATTACTGAAGTACAATACATGGGTCCTCAATTTAATTAAATTCACCATTAAGTATAAAACAATCCAGCAGCTATATCAGGACATAGCTTTTCCACAGAATGTTTGGAAGGTACCATTTAGAATGAGAGGAACTAAAATAAATAATTATCTTCAGAAGATAATAATATAAAATAATTTGAAAACATATACAGAGAAAACAAGTACTGCCTAGAGAAATAAGGCAATGCAAGATGAACTTCACAGCATGTTGTGCAACACATTCTGGAGATCAGGAAGGACCTGTGGAGATCACCCAGTCCAACATCCCTGCACAAAGGCGGGTCAGCTACAGCAGGTAATTCAGGATATTGCCCAGCCAAGTTTTTAATTTCTTCACAGATGAAAACTTCACAGCCACTCTGGGCAACCTGTTCAGTGCCTAACCACCCTCACAAGAAAAAAACATAATTACATACATATAATTACTTATTATGGTTCCAGTACCTGTCCAAATCCAGTTGGGGTTCAGGAGACTGCTGAAAGCCATCCTGATCACAAGTGGAATATCCGACCACAGAAAGGAGAATCTTTTGCATATTTGCATAGAAAAGATGGATATCATTTGTCTCTCGTGGGACATCACATACTAAAAATGAGAGTAATAAGAGCAATTCTAGTAAGAGAAATTCTGTAATATTCAGAAATTACACCACAGAGATTTAAGACATAGACCTAGTTAATAATCCATCAGCTAAGAAATCCTAGATCATTCCAAAACTATTTCCTACAAGTTTAGTTAGCAGGTGTAGCTCAACACTAACATCAAATACAATATATAAATCTGAATACATGCCAATTTAAAACTTTTTATTATAAGATATAATAAATATTACATATAAAAAATAAATAGAAAAATATTATCATATAGTTTCCACCTTTACACAAATGCTATACACTAATTTGATTCTATGCCAAATTAGAGTTAGCTTTTACTTTTTTCTCCAACAACAGCTTAACAACTTCA
Source organism: Anomalospiza imberbis (assembly GCF_031753505.1). Classification (NCBI taxonomy): domain Eukaryota; kingdom Metazoa; phylum Chordata; class Aves; order Passeriformes; family Viduidae; genus Anomalospiza; species Anomalospiza imberbis. Next base: position 53,303,014 of record NC_089681.1, on the reverse strand, counting down.
AAGGACAGTCCAGAAGCCAAGTATCTAATGTTCACTAAGATTTCACTTCAACTATGATGAATGATAAAAAAAAATCTTTATTTTTCCAAGTAAAGATAATATACAATTCATAGGGAAAGAAACAGACCACATTTATTCAGGTGTAGTAGCCTTAGGACAGTAAGTAATTCCATATGTGAATATAACTAGCTCAAGAATAGGGTTTGACAGTAAATTTATTCATGACACTTATGGGATTGAACACTTGGAGGTACTTTAAGGAACCTTTACAATATACTGTATTCTTATTAATGCATTTCTTACTAACAAGCAGAAGAAAAAGCTATTAAATTTATGAAGGAAAATATATATTTATTTTGGTGTCAGCCAAGTTGCCTGCCTCTCAATTTGCAAATATATCTGTGTACAACAAATTGAATCTTTCCCAATAGTTAATATGGCAAATACTTTCCAAATAAACTCAGCATTTTTAATGCTGTAATATTTACAGACTGTAGGTTCATGTTGCTAGGAGAAAATAAATAGATACCGAATGAAAATCATTTAAATAAACAGATACTGAATGAAAAAAGGCACATTCTGTTATAATGAGTTGACCCTGGCTGGATGCCGGGGGCACACTAAAGCCATTCTATCACACTCCTCAACTAGACTGGGGAAAGAAAATAAAACAAAGCCTTGCCCAGTATAACTGTCCAAATTCAGAATTTTTCTTCTACATTAAAAAAAAAATAGTGAAAAAGTATCTAGGATTCAAGCCAAAAGCACATTTGCCACACAGACAAAAGTATTATATTTTTCTTTTAAGAAGTCATAGTCTTACCTTCTGTCACAAGCTGCTCCCCTTGAAATTCTTCATCAAATACAGCATTTCTCACTAAGTTGTTTTCTGGGATTATGCGTTTTTCTACCTCAGGTTTATACATCACAGCTCTGTTAGAGGTAAACAGGAGCCATTAAATTAAGCAAAGTACTAGAAAGAACAAATTGAAAAGATTGATACGAATCGTAAGAATCCAGCATAATTTGCAGTTCATCATTTCTTGACTACACCAAGCTCAAATCTGGGAGCATCCATTTAAAACTGAAGTATTTTCACAGTCTTAAAATGGTGAAAGAAATACCTGCTCTATTGCTGCAGAGCAAAAGGAAACACTGAAATAATGGTTACCATATGTTTGCCTTTCCATACTTGTTCTCCGCTGTCAGTCACACCTACCTAGATTTTTGATAAGTACATCAGGCATCTGAGTGATGTTTCAACCACCACAAGAAGCAGGAAAATGCTATTTTGATTACAAGTGAAAGTTTTTTGAGAGGAAAAATTGACTAGTCAAAGTCAGAGTGGCAGCAGGTGCCAGCCAACAGCAGGAACACAGAGCCAAGGAGCATGACTGCCAACAGAATAGAAAAGACTGGGAGGCACAGGGATATAAATAGTCCTGGGAAAAATGGGAAGCTACAGGTCAGCAAGAGGAAATCCGGCACTTAGATAAGGTCAGGGCCATCTGAATTGAAAGTTTCCAGTAATACCAATGCAGTTATATTCAGCTTCTAGATGGGTTTTCTGTTGATCTGTAGACCAAAACTGTTCCCTAAGTACTTCAGCCCTTTAAGGAGGATTCCAAGATAGTGAGCATTGCCTCACACAAAACAATTAATATAAAAAATCAGGAACAAGCATCTTCTAAGATATCTAACATAAGCGATTTTCCTATCAAGGTGAAGAACTCAGCTATTCCATGAGCTTTTTATTCCAAGTCATGCAGCTGAATACAGCTATGTTTAACACTTCAATTGGATAAGAATATACACAATGACTTTCACACATTGTCAGGCAATGACATTTAAAAGCAATAATGAAATAACGCTGTTTTGAAGTTTTGCACTGAATTATGATTATCAGCACCTTAGTGCTCTACCTAGTCTTAACATTCTGCATTACACTATACCCCATGAACAACACAAGTCACAAGCGCCACTTATGTCACTGAAAGCAGAATATGCCATTTCTGTGTGTTTGAGTTATACAAACTGAAATGCAGAATAACATGGCCACCATTTAAGATCAGCAAGGTATTCTCAACAAGCTTCCTTAGTGTGTCATGAGCATATGTGGATGTTATTTTTCTCATATACACATCTACTCAAACACATTCTTTGTCAACAGAATTCAGCAAACCAAGACATGAACTTTGGTTGAAACTTAATACTCCTGGATTTCAGTACTATTCTTTTCATGAGCCTTTTCTTTAAAAATTAAAGTTGCATACACATTAGAAAGAGAGATACCAAGACAGAACACAGATCTCTTTCAATACAAAAAAGAAAACATTTCCCCAAAACCCAACACACTTGAATTTAATTAAGTTAAAATAGAATAAAATCCTTAACTAGGATTCTAGCTACAGTACGTAAGCAAAGCCATAAATGAACATACCCCCATCAACAATTTACATGTGCAAGGCTTAATAGATCTCTACATATCATCATCACCTTTTAGCTTGTTCTTGCTCATTCTGGAAATATGTCAAAACCATACTTGTGGCAGCACATACCCCTAGCTTTAACTTCTTATTAAACATCTGTCTGCTACAACAGCAAAGCACATCTTACCTGCGATACTGCTGCCTAGAAACTTCATCTCCCCAAAAAAGACATAGTGTCGATACCAACATGCTTGGATGGAAGTTCTTTTCCCTTGGATTCCAAGTTACAGTAATCACCTGAAAAAATAAATAGACCACATACTGAGGAAAAAAGATCTTATTGCTTGTATTGATGTTTGGAATGTGAGTCAAGAGATTACTACAATACAAGTGAAACAGGACATAAAAATAGGTGAGATTTTAACAAAGAACTAGTCAGACATTTTCACTGATGACATTTCATTTAAATTCATAAAATTTGCTCAGAACAAAGCACTGTACTTACTTCATGTGTCCCTTCCCTTAGCACAAACTTCTCTGGAGACACTGTCATAACCTGAGGATCCATCACTGTTTTTGTCTGCAGGTTTCCCAAGCACAGTGCTTTAACATAGGCAGCCCGGGAACCTGTGTTTCTCACGTGGAAGGAAGCTTTCTGTAATCTTGCAGACAATGATCCTTCCAGTGTAACCATGAAGCTATCCGACAATTTTTTAACGTTTTCTAAAATTATATTGCTTGTTCCTCCATATCCAGATAACGGTATCTGGGAGAGAAAAAAAAAACCCGCCACCAAAAAAACAGTACTTAAGTGAAAACGGCTTCTTAGTAAAAAACATTTATGTACAACTATGGTAAACTATATAGAGTTACAGAAAAACATACCAAAATGTTAAAAAGGTGAACTGAAAAGCCCTTGCAAGAAATAGAAAAGCCTAAATTTACTCAATCATTATCAAGTTCTACTTCCAAGTTTGTATAAGACCTACCTATAGAACAAGACAAGTTCAAACTTTTAAACACTTCTAGAGTTAAAATCTTCGGCTACTTTTAATATAGTACATAAAATATTTCATCATTCCCAAAGGAAAGAATTGCATGCAAAATTGATACTAATGTTCAAAGCACAAAATTTAGTGCCTATATGACTTTAACAAGTATACAGATATCCATAATATGTATCTTGCATTTACAGATTTCTGATAGAAACACCTATTCAGTGCTAGATTTTTAATAATTACAAAAAAAGCACATTTAAAATTATTAGAAGTTATGCTAGGACTCTTACAGTAAACTTAATTCCTGGCTTTGATCGAATCCCCAGCTGTTTGATTTCCAGCTTTGCAAAGCAGCAAGTTACTCGAGTGGGTGTAAACATCAGGTATATGTTAGTATCTTCTTTGGGACGCATTTTGAGCTCCCAATTACTGGTTAAGCGTTGTTCTGACCCGAATATACTTTGCAGCTATAAAAACAAAGACATCAGAACTGAGTGACTATAAGAGAAAAAAAACATAGCAGTAAAACTTAGTACTTGGAAGGAACAATTAACTTCTTTGAACTCCACATTAACTTCTTGGACAATGGCATATTTAAAGTTGCAATGCTTAATATGCACTTAAAAAGACAAAGTCCCATATACTTTATATTCCCATAATGAACATTTCGATGCCTCTTAGTTCAGACAGACATTTTGTCCTCAATCTCCAACCTGTCAAGGCTGAACTTCACCAGCACTACATTAATTCTCTGTCAGTATAAGATTTTAGATTTAAAAAATCTGAACGTTTGAGGAGGAAAGGGGATATAAGTCAATGCAGGTTACATAACAAAAAGACCCATTAGCCATGGTAATTCCTAAAGGCTAATTAGGAATTAGTCATCTAGACTCCCTCCTGCAAGAAGGGCCACTGATGGATCACCGCACCAAGTACTGACTCTGTTGTGAAACAGCAGCTTAGAGAGCTGTAAAGTGAGCTCCAGTTTGCTGCAGTGCTCCTATTTCAGCAACTCCCAAGGATACCACTGTAGGTTAAGCTCTGCTACCACATTCATCTTGGCAGTCTCAAAACAGATACAGAGCCTGCTAACACTTCAGGGCAAAAACATTTTCATTAAAAGCATAGCTTTTTCATTAAAAGCATAGCTGGTAACTGTCATAAACACTAAAGAGAAATTTTAATGGCAGCCACCTGAAAGGAGTCTTGATCCTGGCCTCTTATCAACAATCTTAAATGCTGGGTCACAGATGGAGAGTCATTTCTTAGAATTAACATCTTCTGTCTGAAAAATATGTTTGGTTAGATTTTAGAGCAAATACAAATTAACTCCATGTATTAATTCATGGAAACAATGGAACTAGGACAGTCAATTTTGAAGTAATTTAATGGAAAAATATCACCTCTTGGAACAATAGAACATGATAAATAGAAAGTTACTTGTCTATTATCAAACTTATACACCCTACACAGTTACACAACACACAAATACTCATAGCAAAACAATCCCCAAATATACATATATATATTTAAAAAAAAATAGCTTTTCTGAAGTTCAAGTACTGTACTTAACAGCCTGAACTGTCAAAGAAACCAGCAATTGTATCAATACAAAAACTCCATAAAAATCCCCACTTCAGGACACAGTTATGATGAGGTTATCCAGAGAGACTTAGTTATGTAGAAACAAAGTTCTGTGAGTAGTCTGGCCCAGATTTGCAGGAACAGTTGTAAATAACTAAATTCAGGATAACTTTTCCCGTTCGTGCACTTCGCAATGTAATAGCAACACAGAAAGTTATGGTCACTTGACAGAATCAGGTTGACTGAATTTTTTTTTTCTCTCTGTGATACACCATAGCACTGACCAGGCTTCTGGTACTCAGAGCTTTCTTCAGCAGAGGTAGGAAACATGTCCAGCAAGAGCAAGTGCCTTTGTCATTTTAACAAGTCAAAAAACATTGACAGATGAATTTGACAAGCCCTAAAACTGCTACAGCGTAAGAGAACAGATCATGCAGTTGGAATCAAAGAGGACAGACAGAGCAAAACCCCTCTCTATCAACATTGGCAGACACTCTTTTGTGCTCTGTTGAAACAAAATTACAGAAATAATTTCAGCTTTCTAAAACCAAGGGTTCATTAACACTGGAGGAACAAAAAATAAAAAGATAGCAGCATACAGGAAAGAAGCAGTAATTCCCAAACACCAAAAAACCACAACTACTGTTAGAAGCACACTACACCTTAACAAACCAGAAAAACAGAAATGCAGCTATCAGAAACAGATCTTGGATACAAACGTGGATTGACTTTAAACTGCCAGAAACATCATTAGATTCCTCAAAAAGTTCAGTATAAACCAACAATGAATTAGTCCTTCAAGTAATAATTACTAGAAGGTCAGATATCTGCAAAACTTGCAGACTTTACATATAAAAGAAGCAAAGAATATCCTAACAATCATGAACAGTTTCACTAAAGCTTAGAATACTGATCCTGTAAACTTGAAACTAAGAAAGTGTGGGCAAGAAGTAGTCGGAAGGATAAAGTAATTCATAACTGGGGGCGAAACAGGTTCTCCATCACTAGAAGTTTTAACACTGAAACACATTCAAATCAATTAAGGGATGTTCAACAGTTTATGCTTTTCAGATGGTCAAATTACATCACACAGACTGGATCCTGTTCCTTGTAATGGATGAGATGAAGCATAATTAATCTCTAGCAAGATATAGGTATCAAAAGAACCAACAGAATTTTTCTATCAACTTGATTGAAAAATACTTTTCTCCTCATTTCTACTTACATGACATACTAAACTTACAGAACCAGATATTCTAATCATAACTAAAGAGCTATCAAGAATAGAAAGCTCAAACAAGATAAGTTTGTTTCCAAAACTTTGTTGCACAAGAAAAATAATTGCAATATGCTGCTTCTTTCACTTGAGGCACAGAACAAATCACTGTGAATTATCAATGTGAATGGAAAATTTTACTTCAAATAAGTGCAATATGAAATACTTAACTTGATATTCTATATGAACAACTGTCCAACTTATACTTACACTGATGATCCAAGTGATACTGCTCCCCAGGTAATGAACTGCTTGTTGGAGAGGATGGGTGGAATGTCTAAGCACCCAGCAGCTGTAGACACAGGTCTGTTTTTCCCAGATTCTACCTCACCTTTTATCATCACTTCAAGCTGAGGGCCAGATGGCAGCACAAGGATTTTCAAGATACTTTAAAAATAAATACATAAATTTAAATCCCACAATAGAACAAGCTGATAAAATCAAAACATAACTAAAAAAAATATTACAGATAGGCATTTTTAAAACTAATTTCTTAAGGCAAAAATACAAATACTTCTTTTTATTTTATGACAAAGGCCAGCTTTAGGCATAGCCCTACATTTAAACCCTTTGCACTATAAATACACATGCCACATGTACCTCACACAGTCTTCTGAAGTATTTCATCTGGAAATGGTTCAGATAAATATTTCAGAAACTACAGCTCAGTATTTTTAAAATTATTTTCGTTTTTAATTATTAAAGTATTTTAAAATTATTTTAATTTTTTAATTATTAATTTCTAATTATTTTGACAGACTAATTTTAGAAAGAAACAAAATCTGGCTGTAGATTAAAGAGATGCCTCTTGAATGCCATGAAAAATTTCATTGAAGTTTTACAGGTGTGAGGTATCCAGGAGCACCAAGGAAGAAAATCCAGCTTTTAAATAATAGCCTGAATCATTTCTTATAGCACAGAGAGACTTCAAGTCTTCAAGAAAAAAACTCAAGAACCTCCAATCTAGCTGCCAGTGAATCCCTATGATGCCTGCTTGATAAAGTCCTGAACCCCATCAGCAGGGAACACGGACCGTGGTTACTGCCTCAGTCAGTCTTTTGGCAGCACTTTGACGTAGATTACAAAGTTTCCAATCCTCCTGAGTACCTCAAGCCTGTAAAAATTCAACCTATCCAATAGGATCATACTGTCACTAGCACAGAACTTCTCATTGTTTAATTTAAATGCACTGGGGAGGCTTGGTCATATTAGCTAGTGAAGTTGAATATATTTCGAAGATATTCCTTTGTCCATTCTTGCAGAAACTGGGGATCATGTAACAAGAGAGGAAAAGCTACTCTGGAGAAACAAGTCAGACCCCTGTCATTGCCAAAAACTCTCACGTGACATCTTAATTGTCACTAGAACCAATCAAGTTTGTTTTGCAGAATGAAGTTCAACAGGTGCCAATGAGCAAAACTATGAATGCTTCATCCATCTGCAAAAGGAACATGTACATTAGTGTTGTACAGAACAAACTTTTATCTGATTACAGCAGACAAATAAATACTTGCGATCCTGATCTGTTCTTGACTTTTTTCACATGTTAAACAGAAATTACATTCCCCTTGCCTCAGCAGAGAGAGAAAGAGGGAAGCAACTGAAGGGGCTGCTGAAGGTAAGTATTTTGAAGCTTTGCTGTACTTTAGAACTAACTACCGTATAAAGAGCCTCAGGGACTTACTCTATTTACACTAAATAAGTCTCGGAATATTTCTTGATAGGAAATATTATCTATTCATTCTGCTATACACACCTGAAGAGAAAGATATTCTATAGAACAGGTGAACCTTAACAAAATTCCTTCTGTAATGGATGAGAACTCTCATGAAAACAACTGAAGTCAAAAACTCTCATATGGGTGAAACTTTCAATTTGTTCATTACCTTAAGGTAAAAAGTAATTCAGTTTAACACATGCAGCACAGAATCAGTTATATTACCTTTCTGTAGTTGTTGTGCTTTTTGGAAGAAACTGGACAGTCACTACTTGTTCTTCTCCAGGAAAAAGGAAAAGGTCCTCAGGTTTAACAGCAAAGCAGCTGTCCTGATCTGATGTCTGAAAGCAGGCCAAGGACAAAAGGGAGGGTTAGTTACCTATTTTAAGGGATTAAACACTCCTACAAAATGTAATACAAATTGGTTGTGCACCTGTGGTACACGCAGTTCAGACAATTTCAATACACCTGGAGTCTTCAACACTTTATCAATTAGCACTCAGTATCATCACTTAATGTGGCATTTGTGATAGTGGCCACAGATCCTATTTCCATGGCCTCTGTCCTTAGAAATGATGGACTAACAAATCTCTTTTTGTAAAATGGAACCAACTGCTCCTTCTGTTGACTTTGAAATGCAAGTTTCCAATGTGGTTAGTTATCTTTAAGTCTGGAACCATACTTTCCATGGATTCTCAAAAAATCAAGTAAAGACACTGCTTATCTAAAAAGAACTCACTTTGACTTGGCAAGATGTACAGTAAAAACGAATGCAGTTTTGTTAGACAATACAGGTGTTTCCCAATGCTAATATTCATCTTAGCCTTAAGCACTTTACCAGCTAACTAACACCTGCTGTGCAGCACAGGCTTCACAACTTTTACATATATCAAATATTTTAGTTAAAATTTAGTAAAAATCATAAAGGTATGTTTTTTATAACAAATAAAACTGAAGTTGAGCAAAAAACACCCATATGCTTTTTCCAAAAAAGTAAACTAATCTCTTTGCCATCCTTCATTCCGTATACGTAAATTTGTTAAGCTTTTATCAAGCCACAGAGCTGAGCTAAAATCCCAAGGCTCAGCTCTAGCTTCAGCACAATATGAACAGCACAAAAATCATGATTCCAAGAGGGAAAAGCCAACCTACCTTAACTTTCAAATGTACACTAATGTTTCCAGCATTTACCAATGGCAGATGCTGCTTGACTGTTGAACCCACACTAGTAGAGAGATGTATTTTCTGTAAAAATAAAGTAAGTGTATGTTTGTATATATAAATACATACATAATAAAACCAAACATTACAAAAGTAGGCTAGGAGAGGCAATATGTTCTTGAAATACAGTTTGTAAATATACACATACCTCTGAGTCCTTTGGAATATGTATCCTTGCTGTTCCAGCTCTTGCTCTGAGAGAAATACTTTTAATCATAGTGCTAGGTCCTGGACTATCCACTTCCACATCCACTCTTGCCAGGAACTCCTCTGCTGGACCCAAGGAACCTAGGAACAATCTCATGAGTAGCAAAAGCAAGCAGGTCTGCCAACAGTACCCATTGCATCCATTCCTATGGATGCATGTCTCCCTTCAGCTACTCTTCAATATTAACTATTCATAGGGTGATAATAACAGCTCTCCCATTACTCCTGCAACACTTTTTTCCTCATTTAAATAAAGTCTCACAGGAACTTTTTTAAGAGTTTTACCTTTTTGTCAAATGTCACTAATGCAAACAAAAAACCTATCCTACCACACCAACCAAACTAGTTGGTATGTGTACTATTTTCTGTTCAGGAAGTCAGAACAATTCAGAGGTTTCTTCAAATCTATTATCTATTTTGCAATTAATGCAATGTTTTCTTAAGTGATGGTTTAATTCCCTCAGTAAAAGGAGTTAACACAAATTCCAGGCATCTTGCAGTACAAACTTAGTACAGCTTCATACTGAAGTAAAAATGTCCCTGGTAATACATAAAGGATTAAGACAGAGATATTCTGCCTCCTACAGTTACTAAAAATTAGTACAATAACTGAAATACTAGCAGACAAAAACCAAACACGGTTTCAAGTTTACAGCCCGTTCCTGCAATTCTAACACACATATATATTAAAAGTTAAATCTGTTTCAGCTTAAATGAAAATCAAGTTAATTTACCTGAAGAAGAAATTTGTTTCTTAGGTGCATGGAACAGAACCCAAACTGTTAAAGCTTCAGGATCCTGAAAAAGAAATTGGTTGACTCACCTTATGAAAGGGAGAAAATTATTGAGAGAAGAAAACAAAACACCCACAAAACCTAAACATGCAAAGGGTGCGCTGCCCAAAAATCATTACTGTGAACTCAAATATTCAGCACTGTCATTTCAGACAGCAAGTAAAAAGAAGAATTAACCAACTACAAACTACTCACTTGCCCATCACAGCTTGCATGTATCACATGATTTACAACTGATGGAGCTGCTGTCTGAGAAACTGCATCCATTTGTTCATTAGAAGTATTAACAGGTTCCTTGGAAAAGGTGAAGCACCTCCAGGCTACTGCATTCTGTCAAAAAAACAAAAAGTATTACAAGTATTAAATTTCTTATTGTCAGTAACAGCAATGCTGATAAATCTGAGAAATGCAAGACAAGTTTTGAATGATTCAATTAGTTTAGAAAAAAAAAAAAAAAAAATTAGGCTGTAGTGTTGGTAAGTATATGATAGTCCAGCAAACCCTCTAAAAACATTATGAAATACTTATGCAGCAAAAGGGGACAAGCAGAGTCTGGTAAGCTTAAGATTTCAAGAAGTTTGTCTGCTCAAGACCAAACATCACCAGTTCCCAAGACAACCTGATCCACCTTAACACAAGGCCAGTCCTTTCTTGTTCCCCTGCGTAAGGAAACAAGGCCAGCTCTCCCCATAGCACAAATCAGCAGTCAGCCCAGCCTATCCAAAAACTGAAAATTGCATTGCCAGAGATGCAGAGGACCACACTGTAGCCTCTCAGGCTATTATATAATGGGAGACAAAGCAGACAGAGAGAAGAATCCTGCCCTTGCTCCTGCAGAGCGAGCATGTTAAACTTGCTGGCAGCAAGCTTGGCTGCTTGTTTGAACAGTCAGCTGTTCCATTTGAATAGTGGAATATGCCTTCACCTTCTCAAAGAGAAGAGGAAAGCTTCCTCAACTTCTCAAAGGGAAGGCTGGGAAGGCTCGGGAACCCTTTTCCTATCTGCTGCCCTGTGCTACCAAAGCAAGCACCAGAGGCAGAAACCCATGGCTAAGCTACAAAAAGTAACCAACAGACATGAAACAAACCACACATCTATCCCAGAAGCATTTTTGTTGGTACCATTTCAGCAGAATCAAATTACCACCCTGCAAAAACTATTTATTTCCTGACTAACAAAAGACTTCTTGAGAAGTCTTACATTGAGTGACCAAGATGTATTTCTTAATGATATGTAACAAAGTGTTTGGGTACTAAAATTCAGTATCACAAGATGTTAACTCTCACATACAGAAGTTTACTGTACTTACTGCGTTAATAATAAGTCTAATTGGCATAAAAGCATGGGTTTTGTTGATAAGTTTTAAGGGAAGAGCCTTCGAACTGCCAAAAGGCAAGTCACCAAAATCCAGGCTATCTCCTTTTCCTGCTTCCACCTGGTTTTAAAACAAAGCAGAACTTAGAGGAAAGGAAAACCGTCAAAACACACTACCCTACAAAAGTACCAGGAAAGAAAGTATGTTACTCACCTATTCCATCCTCTTAACCCGATATCCACATATAATACAAACCTCCTACCAGGGGTAGGAGTCTAAGAATTATGTTTTCTTTGATATTAGAAGGGGTTACAGCCAATTGGTTATCTCCCATGCATTTTGCCTCAATCAATTAAGCCAATCTTAGTGCAATGTTTATCCACCAAAATCCAGCACCAATCAAGTTATTCTGGATAATTCAAACTAAAAGTAAATTTAAACCATGATTACTGCTAGCAAGTAAGAAATGTCAGTTTTAGATAGTTAAAAACTCATTTCAGCAAGTTAAAAGTTGAGAAAATATATTTTTAATTTTTAAATTAAAAAATTAATTTTTGCTAGCTTAAAAACTCTTAAGTGTAATGATCTGCAGCAAAATGCAGCTTTTATTTGGTACTTTTTCCTATCTCAAGAATGTAACAACATTCAGCAGAGATTGAGCACAGGGTTTAAATTTTATTTGAACATGACACAAGTTTGAGCTATATACTACGAAGAACATCGAGAACAGACTACATGTGAATGAATAAAAAATCCATTAAAAAATAAATAAAAATCTATGCAAGAAGCATTAAAAACTATATCCATTCCTGTGCATTCACTATTTCAAAACACATAATTAGCCGACAGCAAGGTAAAATATCACCATAAATTAAAAAATAATGTTTGCTGTTGCTAATGGCTGAAAATTTTACTTTTCTCAACTGTGTCACAGACTACCATGTACTTTGTTCAGGCACCTCCAGAAGTATCATCAAGCCTTTTTATGCCTGCCCATACTCTTAAATCTAGAACTATATGAATTCAGATTTAATTATTAATGTCACACTGTCTCCCATCTGGTTGTTCGTCATGATAAGACACAAGACAAATGTGCTTTACACGTGCACTTACTTTTAATTTTTAATTAGTCCAAAATAAGAAAATATTCTCTACAATCATAAACAAGCTAGAGGTAGTGAGAAACCAAGACGAAGCCTGCTTGATGTAAAAAATAAAGAAATCCTTACAATTGGAAATAAGTGCTTTTTGTTACATTAAATTCCCAATCCAACAGACCAGATACCTAGTAAGCATCAGATGTTTAAGGTCTTAACAATGAAAAAGTAATGCCCAGTCTTTTAACAACGAAAAAGTAATTTTTTATTTATTCTTTCCACACAGAATCCTTCATTTCCAGCTAGCTGCATTTCCACAAGTGGAACTTCGCACATAACAACATGCTTCTTAAAAATTTTCTTCTATTCCCACTCAAAACATATGAAATTCCATGTTTCTTTGAGGAGCAACTTTTCAATCCCATTATTTTCCAGTGTCATTAAATGATTCATAAAATTGCAACAATGAAAGACCCACAATAAACAGCAACTTACTTCTAAATTAGGATTTTCAGCGACTGCTGTCAGAACTACCCTGCTTGCCAAAGCTTCTGACTGAACGATTGTCTCGGCATCTGCAGAAACTGGCCAAGATGAAACATTGAGGATACACTGGAAGATCCCCGAACGGGAAGGTAAGAAAAGTATTTTCAGGTCGTTGGTAGAGTAGGGTCCTACAATGGTTTTGTTCTTGAAAACCAGACATTGATATTTCATAGGATCCATCTGAAAAACAAAATACCTGTCATTTTCAAACAAGCCTTTTACCAGAAGACATTTCCTTTCCAAATACCACATTTATCTGGCACCACTTCTTAACACAGATATTTCGTATATAGTTCTCCTCCATTTAATTGATACCTCTTCATATTCATGGCCCGTTTGCATCCTGCTCAACTGCAGGCCTTTTCTTTTAATTTAAACAGAGAAGTCAGCCTGAAAATTGCTGAGATGTCTTTCTACCATCAAAGAAAGATTGACACTGGGAAAATTATTAAGTAAAACCCTGATTTTTGAGAAAGAATGGCAGTGTATCTCAAAGTTGACTGAAAAAACATTTGTTCTAATCACACTGTGCAAACAATAACATATATTTATTCATGGAAACAACTGTAAAGCAATTTAATTTTAAAAATCACCTCTTGATACAACAGAATCACTGGTAACAGGAGCTGCATAAAAGCCCTGTGAAGCTGATTAGAAAATTATGCAACAAATCCTTGTTCTCATATATACACACACACACATATATATATACACACGAACACACAGAATTGTGGCCTGATGTTCTTTAAAGAGCAAGTATTCTAAGAAAACAAGATCAAAACCAGAAATCATACTCCTGGAAAGACACATGCTACATCTGCTGGAAGAATATATCTGAGGGATGTGATCAGAAATTTCTAAGATTTATAAGCTGCAATATTTAAAGAAAATAATTGTCTGCTATTCCTCAATAATATGGACCATATAAAAACAGCAAGAACCGTATTTAAAAAAAGAAAAAAGCAATACTTTATACAATCTACAGCTGAACTGAACTGTGGACAACACTGCATAGTTTCAACAGATTAGCTAAAGAGCAGTCTACCAAAAACTAATAAGAACAGAAATAACATCTAACTGAAGTTACCAGGTATCAAACTGCCAGAAGCTCAGAGTACCCTATGCTTATTCTGTCATTATATTCTTCTCTACTAAGTGTATTCATCAATAAAAGAAATTAAATCATTCTGACAGACCTTGACTCTAACTCATTCTAAATTTCTCAAGATATCGTACTTCTGGAACTGCTAGTATGAAAACAGAAGTACATAGAATTTAACAAAACTAAAGTGCAAGACAGCCAATTTATGGCCTGCAAGCTACCTAAAACCCACAGAACAACCCATCTAGCTTGAAGTATGCTCCAAATATTTCTCATTTTCCATCATTCAAGATCTCCTAAAGAGGAACAAACTGCCAAAAGTGTTTCAGCAGTAACAGTCCTCAGCATGGATGTTTTTTGGCCTAGAGCTGACTTTTATTGCATAGACAAAGGTGGGAATGAATAACCCATAAACTCAGACTTTCCACACTTTATGCACACAATACAATTCTACAGATCATTCACCTCGTGTGGCATTTACCTCACAAAGTCTACTTGTTGGAGGAAGTCAGGTGGCCTGGCTAAAGAAAGTCGCATTGCTTTTGTGCATATTAACTATAAAACGGGGGAAAAATCACAGATCTGTAAAGAGGGCCTTGATTTTACATATGGTTTCTGGTAAGATTACAGTATTATTCAGTTTTATGAAAAAAAAAAAAAAAAGATCTCTTACCTTTTCCCCATTAACTGAAACACTGAGTATTCCAATGTTGACCTGCAACCACCGGTCAGCTGGATTATAAACACTAAGAACTGTCTGTGATGCAATTCCCACACAACAGGCATTAGGGAACTTCAGTTCTTCTGGTACTTTTATATGTCCTTTGGAAGAAAATATGCTCCTGTTAGTTACAAGTACTCAGAAGCAAATCAGCACTCAGGCTGCCACCAAGTTTATGAACTCATATGACAAATGCTTCATTATGGCAAGGAAACATTTGACTCCTACAGTTCTCATAAGAATGATTTCCACAAGCATGAAATTTGAAATTTCGATCATTTCTAATTTGCATCTTAAAGTTCTACTGTCATAAAAACAAATACTTATGGAAATGGCACATTCCATACAGACCCACAAGGTGTATATATATACATATATATATACACCTGGTATAAAACACTCAGTGGTCACAATTTAATTAGCACTAGCCCAACTCAGAAAATTTGAACACTACTATTACAAAATCTTGTTCGTATAAAAATAGGTAAGGAGTACTTCACCATTTTAAAATGCACTAAGATCAGTGCTTTGGAACAATCAATAAACAAGCTCTAAACTGTCACAGCTTCAAATCTTCAACCCCACTACCTTGTCATTTAGGCTGAAAGAATTAGCCAGAAAAAAAGTATAGCATAAAGCAACTAACAAGATTGTAGGTTAAATGAAACTTTTTAAATTAAATAGTAATTTGTGTTATTTAGGTTTAGAGCTAAGTCTAGATACCAAGTCATAGCAGAAAGGACAGAGGACACTTGGCAATTTATCTTTCCCTTCATAACTAGCAAACAGTTTCAACCCTCCATAGGGTTCAAACTTCTTATGAGCTTTGGCCTTCACTGACTGCTAATACCAAATTAGGCTGGAAATAGAAGTGTCCTCTACTTTCCAGATAAAATACAATGGAATTTCAAGAGCATGACTTGTCTAGTCATGAACTGCAGCTAGGATTTTTTTTCCTCCTATGAAAGGTAGTTTTAGATCCTTTACACAAACACAGAACTACTTAATATTGAAGAATGCTGAAATTCTTCTAAATTATGAGAAACATTTTTAAGACCATTAGGGGAGCTGTAAGAATAGACACTGAAGTCAGAGAACATCATTAAATAAGGAAAACTAGTTATAGGGTTTGCATAAACAATAATTGCAGTTACATTAATACCATCTTAATTTACTATAACATAAGCAACATCACTATCACCATTCCTGCCCACAGCTGTATTTCAAACACACTGTAGAAATCACACTCACCAATACCAGGTGACTTTGACAACTCCCACTCCCTTCCGCCAGTTCCAAGAGGTTGTCCAGTACATGGTTTTATATTTAAGATATTATTATTCCATGAAGTAATGTGTGGATTATAAAGTGAAGCTGCACCCAAAAAGCCAGGACCAATATTTGGACCTAAAGGAACTCCTAACATAAGTGGATTCTCAACATGTCCTGCTGGGATACCAGAACAAGGAAGCCCTGCTGGAAGGCCAAAACCTGCAGAGCTGCAGCCATGAAACTGAGACAGAACTGCATTTCCTGTAGGTTGTTTAATTCCCAGATGCTGTTGTGCAAATGGAGTTGTTGCAAGACAATGTCCTGTAAGCAAAGTGGGGACAGAAGAAGAAATTGCTTGACTCTCAGAGGTAGTGACATGGGATTTAACAGTGGATATATGAACATGCTGTTCACCAGATGAGTTTTGATTGCATGGCAAACAGGTGTTTAATCCAGAATAAACAGGTAATACATTCCGAGATGGTAATCCTTGTCTCTGTGCTTTGTTTGTTTGATCCTGACACACTTCTTGTGCATCAACGTTGACAGAAAGTGGCGGAAAGGTGCAGAGTTTACTTGGTAAAGCTGATTTAACATGGTCTAGCTCCTCATGATTTGCTGGTCCATTTGAAGGAATAAATGGAAGATGATTCATCTTCACAAAACCTTCTTTGGCCAGTTCTTGGTCCAGTACATTATGAGGTTTTCTTTGAAAACCAGCAAGTTCATTTTCTTCTTGTTTCTGGTCAATACTAAATACTGCTTCTTTTCTATTTCTTTGACATGAGTGGTCTTTTAGATTTTCTTTTCTATGTTCCTGAGGAGGAATTGGGCTGGCCTGAATTATTGTTGTACTCAGTTCACCAGCATCTTCACCCTTGTAAAAAAAATATAACATGCAGTATTACATATTTTAGAAAAGCAATAGGGTACACAAGACACACCTAATTCTGGTACTGCCTGTTCAGCAAACTTTCCTGTCTGATCATTATTGGGACTGCCATCCAATACAAATAATCAAGTTTGTCTTGTCTGAAGTTTTGCTTTTTTAACTGTGACTCTTCACCTTGAAAAAGAAAACCTGCAGCTTCAACCTGTCTGCTACCCTTAAGACACATTCTACTGCATCTGACTGAGATGGAGTTGATTTTCTTCACAGCAGTCTCTGTGGTGCTGTATTTTTAGATTTGTGTTCAAAACAGCATTAATAACACACCAGACATACTAGCCAGATTAAAAAAAAAAAAACAAGAAACTGAATGGCCTTGAACCAAATCAGTAACTGAAAAGGATTTGAGATGCATGAAAATGCACTGATACAAACATTTTCTTTGTGCGCTCACACAAAGAAATCATTGAATCCCAGAGACCTTGCCATTTTGACAGGTATGGTATAGCTAGAATGAGCACTTATATTTACACAGGCATGCATGTAAGTCAGAAAGGCTCTTCAGGTTTTATCTGTCTGTTTTTTAAAGTTCCATCCACGATTACACACACTTTGGAAGGGGGGAGATGTAATAAATTCCAGATTCTAAGGAATGCACAAATTCAGATAAAAGATTGCCAATTATTTCAATCAGTCTAAGACTGCAAGCCTGAACATAAATTTCACCCTCAGTGTACATTCTTTTCTAAACCAGTAAAAACAGTCAGAATGACTGTCAGAGGTAGAAAATTACAGTTTCAGTCCTGAAAAAAGTAGTACAAGCTACATTATGTATTTATAAACATTTCTCCAGAAAAAAAAAAACAAACCAGGAAAATTTTTCTCCTAACAGCTGAAGCTGAACAGCAAGGGAGCCTCAGGTATGATGAAAGCAATATCGATCCTGCAAAATACTACTAGAATACTGCAGCACATTCCAAGAACAGAATGACTTAATGAGAACCTATCGAAAAAAATTAAAGGAAAAAATTCATCAACTCAAACTTTTTCAGAAGTTCCTAGCTCTTTGACTTTTTTGCTATGTTTGTATTAATTAGTGTGTGTGCATTTAGCACAGTTGATACCAAAACTCAAATTTCCAAATAACTCAGAAGCTGGAAAGAAGAATACCTTTTCCCTATGCACAGCATATCCTAAACTGTTTGAAAACCCTTAAGGCTTTTCTAATTTAGAATTACTTTGACCTATAAATTTTGGTTTAGGGGCACAGGTGAGGTGCTGTTTTGTTCTTCTTACCCAGTATGTCCCTGGACTATGTATCACTGCAGAGTTCTTACGGGTACTGCCAGATGCAGAGACGTAGGTTAATCTGCTCATGCTTGGACTCGAATAAACAGACTGAGGTACCACATTCTCTTTGCAAGGAGATTCCTGACAATGTGATGGACAAGTAAAGTCCACTTCAGATCTGAAAAAGAGATTCAAAATATGCCAATATTAAAATATATATTTTTAATGCCATCAAGAAAATAAATGTTACCCGTTGCCTTTACTATTCTAAAAGTCAACTTAATTAGCTGATCTGTTAAATGCTAGTCAGTAGAAATGAGAAATCAGCTCTCAATTCACCTTTACAAGTTCTGGTTTTGATGCACATAAAACATATTTTCATTCTATATAAATCCATATAGGTAAAGCATCAGAGTTCCACAATTGAACTCAGCAGCTAAGGCCACAGAAGAAACACAACTTATTAAAAGGTGAATCAATATACTTGTATCTAACTAGATTAAAAAGTCAAACAAAATCCCAGGCATCACACATTAGCTTCCTATTCACTATTGAGATTCTCTTCATTTCAAATAGCTGAAAACACAGGATCTCTCAGCACTTTGTTCAACAAGAAAAGTTAACATGACAACAATTAAAATGACTGACAATTTTAACTGGAAATCCTAATAGCTATATAACATGCCTTCAAAAATACATCTTCTCCTGCACATATTAATTTCTGAGAAATGCCAGACAGCCTGTAATTCTAATAACACCTACAAACACAAACTGTAGTTAAATACCAAACAATGAAATTGAAAGTTAAGTCAGAGAAATCAGTTGCTTCATCTTATGAGACTGCACACAACCATTAACTACTGGCCATGTTTGTGTTTAGGACTACTGAATTAATTTAGTTGTAATCTTATGACACTTACTGTTATGGGAGTTCATTTAAGAAACATTGTTCTTTCAGTTGCTAAGGAAATCTTAAACCTTGGACACAAGTATGTATCAAAATACAAAATAATCAAAAGCAATACAAATATTTCTACCCACCCTCTCCCACAACAAGCAATAATACAAATCAGAAATCTTAAACCTTGGACACAAGTATGTATCAAAATACAAAATAATCAAAAGCAATACAAATATTTCTACCCACCCTCTCCCACAACAAGCAATAATACAAATCAGAGAACCAAATTGAGCAAAATACTTCTTTGTTTAAAAACATATCTTCTTCATTGATCTATACAATGTCCAGCTTAGCGTATAATGAAGTCTTATCCTAATAAAGATCACAGTCAACATCCAAACTAACACATGATCACTCAACAATCCTCATGAAGCACTAATTCTTATAACCCGCACCAAGAAATTTACCCTGAAAACGCTGTTCCAGAAGTCTCACTAGGAGAAGAGTGAATCAGAGGTGAAGTTGAAGGTCTGAAGCTACACTGCTCACCCTCCAGAGTTAAGTCGCATTCAGGTAAAATGGGTTTATGCTCTGGCAAATAAACAAAATTTAAGCACCATATTTATTTATGGACAGGAAACAAGTTTACTGACTAAAAAAAAAAGCTTTTTCAACATCTAATTGTATTTCTATAGGTTTACTTACCAGTACTATCCCGGAAAGTTGGGGAGAGCTTCTCAAAAGTTACATGTTTTGCATTCCCCCTACAAGGAGTACTGGCATCCTTGCTTCTCTTCTCTATATTTTGCTTCCTCTCATCATTGTTCAATTTCTGCACAGGCTTGGCTGTTGTAGGACTTACTGAGACATATTTACTAGATTGCTTGGCAGGTTTTAAGTTGCTAAGGGACAGAGTATTTCCTGCACTTCCCTCCACCAAATCATTACGCGATTCAGGAACAGCATTTGCTGCTTGATCTACTGTCTCTCTATCTTCTCCTATACTACATGTATTAGCGAGATTGCTGTTCTGATAAGCAAGCAGATTTCGCTGTGCCACTTCCATTTTTGCTGCTGAGAGAATTCCACATGTGTGGGCTTCATTTTCATTAAGTGTCTCTGATCTAATATCAGCATCCATTGACTGTAAATGTTTACTATTTACCAAATCTGACAACTTCTCTGAACATCGAACATTATCTGCAATTACATCTCCGTGGCTCGGAATACCAGACAGACTAGAAAAATTCTGACTGTCACTTTCTTCGTTAAGATAATCAAGCAATCGCTTCTCTATTCCTTGCTGTTCGCTATGATTATTCATCCAGTCTTCTGCAAGAGCATACTTATGTTTATCTTTACCCAGTAAAAAGGTATCAGATGTAAGGTTCTGGACAGATGCTTCATGTTTCATGACACTCTCATATTCACTTTCATATCTGTTCTCATCTGTTTTTTTGAGGTATTTTTCCATATCAAATGCACTATTTTCCTCGTTGCTGGATAATACCTCATTAGCAGAGAGTTCAGCCTCTTTAACAACTCCAGGAAGGACACGTGTTCTTTTACTTTTATTGGAGAGTGCCATCATCATAGCAGCTAGCTCGGAAGGTTCAGCACTGGAGGAAGCATTAGCAATAGCATTTGCAATTGTGCTGATACTCAAGACAGAGTCAGAATGATTAGACAAGCTATCTGCAAACTTGCCTTTATGAATTCCATCCTACAACAAAAAAAAAAAAATTAAGCACCACAGTAAGAAATTTTTGTTTAATGTTTTGTTTCATGTTTGCATTTCAGGACATGGCAATATATTAACATTCTTCATTGATGCATTTTTAAACACCTGTCTAGAAGGAACACTGCAACAGACATTCTCATTCTCCTGATTTTTTAAGTCTACTTCCCAAAGGCTTTTCTAGATTAAGTATTGCTTACTAGGAAGCCTTAGTTCCTGTGAAATTTTTTAAATCCTAAAATGCTTTATTTAGTTCAGTTGAAATCACTGGGAGTAAAATCCTATCAGGGACAAACAGCACAGAGGTTACAAAAACCAAATATACAGTAACTTCCCAATTAACTTGAAATCACCTGCCTCTAGGGAGACAAGACACAGCTATTCCTACAGCTTTTTCTATTATTCAAGTCTGATTTCTTCTTTAGTTTTCACATTGGTTACTCTTAGCAAAGGGCACAGAGTAGGTAGAGAGTTATGTCCAGAGCCCAATTTCTTTCTGTCTCTCTCAGATGGACACAGACTCAGGAAGAATTGAAAACACCTGTCCTCCTGTAGATATGTATGCATGACTTAACAACATCCTCATCAAAAGACAGACAACGTATGGAGCAGACACGTGCACCTTGACTGGACTGAAAACAAGCTGAACTGTCAGGCTCAAAGGGTAGATCAGCAGCACCAAGTCTATGAGGAGGCCAGTCACTCTCTGGTAGAGTATCCTGGAGATACTCTAGACAGAGGCCAGTACTGTTCAACAACTTCATTAATGATGTGGATGATTGAGCAGAGGGCACCTTCAGCAAGTTCCATCATCATACAAAATTGGGAGGTGTGGCTGATACACCAGGAGAGCCAGCTGTCATTCAGAGGGACCTCAACAGGACAGAAAGATGGGCTGAGAAGTTCAAAGGGAAATGCCAAGACCAGCACCTAAGGAGGAATAACCCCAGGCCCCTGTACAGGCCTGAGCCAACCAGCTGGAAAGCAGCTTGGCAGAAAAGGACTTGAGGGTCCCGGCAGACAGGAAATTGACAACAAGCCAGGCAAAGAAGCTCAACAGCATCCTGGCCTGCATTAGGAGGAGCATTGACAGGAGGCTTAGGGAGCTGACACAGGCAGGGAAGGTAGGTATCAAGGACTACCAAACTAAAAAGACTTTTTTCAGACTTGCACCACATTTATATTCTTAAATTCTATCAACTAAAAGATTTTATTCCAATTAAACTATCCTAAGAAACAGGGGCACCTACTAGGATTCAAATGAACAATATAAAAAGCAGTGAGCTGATGTGAAAGTCCAAATTTAGCTGTATTCAAAGAAACAATAATAACAGGAATAATTTGAATTTTGTTTCAGTTCATAGTTGCACTTTAAAGAAACACAAGAGAAGTACCTTTGCTTTACTTTTGGTAGCAGCTTCTGTATTAATATTTTCATGTATTCCAGCAGCTTTATCCACCCTATGCCCTGAACCTTCAGAGTTGGTAAAATCTGCATGTTCTCTTGTTTGTGCTTCTAAGTCATCTAACAACATTAAAAAAAAAAGAATTAATTTACAGTAAGGAAATAATCTAAAAACCTGCATTCTTGGATACACATGCTCCCTTAATGTCCCATAGAAAAAAAGAGCTGTTCCATAACTACCTGAAAACATCTCAGACAACTGTGAAATCTCTTGGCCGATGTCACCTCCTGATGAACCAGATCGCATTAGCAAAGGAACAGGCTGCCTTTTCTTCGGGGACGTAATATAGTAACCAAAAGATGGCTATAAAAAAATATCCCAGAATACAGCATGAGTAAATTTAATAATTAACAAATAGGTTCAATGCACTTGCAAAGCAGTTTTGGCCCACAGTGCTTGCTCAGTATACCCCTCATACCACTAAGAAATAACATGTGCTCCCTAGCATTGCAAATGCCCAATCTAAACACATACACTGCACCTCTCATACATACATAAAATAAACTAAAAACTGGCATGCCTGAACCCCAGCTAGTGACTAAGTACCACACAGCTGTTTGCTCACTCCCCACCTCCTCCCAACAGAAAGAATTGGAAAGAACAGGCAAAACTTGTGGGTTGAGATAAGAACAGTTTAATAACTGACACAAGAATAAATTACAACTATAATACTGGTAACGAAAATGAAGGAGAGGGGAGTAACATCCAGGAGAAACAAGTGGTGCACAACAAAATTGCTCACTGGCCACAGACCAATACCCAGCCCGTCCCTGAATAGTGAAGCATGGCTGCGAGCCAACTCCCCCCAGTTTATAGACTGAGCAGGATGTTCTAGGATACAAAATATCCCTTTGGTCAGTTTGGGTCAGCTGTCCTGGCCATGCTCCCTCTGAGCTTCTTGTGCACCTGCTTCACTGGCAGAGCATGAGACACTCCCAAGTCCTTGATTTAGAGTAAACACTACTTAGCAACAACCAAAACATCAGCGTGTTGATAACACACACTGATAACATTCTCATACTAAATCCAAAACACAGCACTGTACCAACTGCTACAAAGAAAACTTCACTCTATCCCAACTGAAACCAGGACACAACTTACTTAAACCAGTTACTCAAAATAAAGAAATAAAGTACACATGCTCACATCACCTCTGCCTGAAGGCATGGTCTGCCACTAAGGCTTGGAATGCTTAGGACAGACACTAACTCTGCCAACTCCAAAAATTCCTCATGACACAAGGGAATTACACAAGCTTGTGTGATTACTTCTTCCCATTGTACACACTTCCCCACCTTTTTTTTTACTATGAAACACAGATGAGATCCTGTCTACCAACAGCAGAAGAGAGAAGTGCCAGGTATCCACCAGATTCAATAAGTATACAGATGTTGGTAAGTCAGAATCTAGATGATTACATTTTTACTGAAGTTGGGCATTGCTCAGATAGCACATCAACTATCAATAGCCACTCAGAGATGCCCTCACTGCGTAAATACCCTTGTCTGACCAGCATTTCACTCAACTGTGTGGGTAACTTGCTGGGACCACCAACATGCCTCCTGTATATGGGGTACTCTTCTCCCTCTAATCCTACACATAATTAGTTCCTGACCAAAAGGTGAAGATCAACATTCAACAATAATACCAGGCAGCACTTCACATCAGAAATTCCAGTAGGAAACCAGTCAACCCACACCTGTAACACACAGAATTTCCTTCCTTAATCAACTCAGAAAATTAGATCCGATAGAGAACTGGTTACAAAATAACAAAACTAGTGCTAGCTGTTGCTTGTCTTGTCTTTTCCTTGTTTCTCAATATTAACATTTAGATACATACCCGTTTCACATCACTGCCTCCACCAAGACATCCAAGAGCTTCGGATCTCTGACCAAAGAATTCCCCCAAAGACAAACGTAAATAGCTGGCATCTTTATGAAGATCAGATGTTCTTGGCAAAATGAAGCTATTAGGAGATCTCCACGAAGTATTTGCTAATTCAGATGCATTTGGACTGCCTACCTTTCCTGCCTGCAGACAAAGAAATTTCAGAAGTTGCAACTTGTAAATAAATTAGAAAACTATTTTGTTTACACTGAGGTCATTAGTTACCTGCATAAGCCTGTGTGCTTTCTCAAATTCTTCCTGGTCTTGTGCAATCATAGCTGCTGCTTCAGCTTGAAACCAAAGAGAACATTTATTAAAATAAGGCAAAAGTTACTAAGTACCATCATTACTATTTGTCATCATTAAACTCAATTTGATGGAAAGTTAATGCACATACAGCTCTAGACCTGAGACAGTCTGGGGCACACTAGGAGTTGTTCAATCCCGGTTTGGTCAGAAAAGTTATATGAAATTAGTTTTAAAGGAGTACTTGCTGGATCTTTAGAAACCAAAGTAAAATCAGCATTTAGCTAATTAACTTAGTGGTGAATAAAGAAAGTTTCTAACAGCCTTAGCCCCAGGCTAAACTATAACTTTTTATAGGTTATGATATCCATACTAGCTAGAACCAAACATCACATGGCTAACTCAGATCAAACCTTTACTGTATTTGGGGTTGAAAATTTTTTCAATCAAGGAGGTACCTTTGAATTGGAGCAAAAGAAAGATACTGGCTTGTACCTATTAATGAAAAACCCATGCAAATTAACAGGCCAAATAACTCAGTCTCACTTTTGAATTCAAATGCCTTTACTATTTTCACAATTACCATCTACAGAACAACTAACAGTTAAGAATCCCTTCACCAAAATGTTGTGAAAAACTGATCAAGAGATACTACTCTACCACCTGATTGCAATGTTAATGCATCATTAGGCTCATCAAAACTTAAAAAATACATGGCCTTGTACACAGAGCAACCCTAGGCATAGAGGGCACAGGGCAAAAGCTGAGAATGGATTCAAACTTGTAAGGTGAATACAGCTGTTGTCCATAAAATTACTCATGGGAAGTCACAATACATACTCTGAGGAAAAAAACAAAGTGGAAATACATCTTTATTGAGCAATCCAAGATCACCTCCTAAAGGCAACCTGGCACTATCAATGACACATTGTTATAGCCAATTGAACTCTCAGTCAGCAGCAGTTCTTTATCTTCTATATGAGCCCTACAGCCTCCAGAGACTTTCTGAAGCACCCAACACTGTCAAGTGAGCACTCCTGCACTATTCCATACAGGAACACACTGTGTGCACAGTTTGCTGACAGAGAGACATGTCATAAATGAGACCCCAAAGAATCATATGTAACATGTCCTTTCTATCCTTGCAAAAAATATTTCTTCAGCTGTCAAACACCACTGCAGACAGACAAGCAGACTAACAGCCAGAAAAATGCCAACCACATGGAATCTGTCGGTGTGTCATCATCTACCATGCAAAGAGGTAAGCTCATTGACTTGAAAGCAGAAGTGTTTAAAAATCTATCAGGTGGAAAAACCTAAGTAGCCTTGGAAAAATTTACAACAGTCAAATATTCTAATCACTCGACAACCCAAGCCTAAGATTCAGAAGGTGTCTGAAATATAATGGCTTTTGAAAAATCATGGAAGAGTTCTGCGTTACTGATATAGTAGATGGGAAAGTGTCTCCCAAATGATATATTTACTTGAACCATCAGAAAACCACTAAATGTTGAAAAAGATTATTTCAACCAGTCAACCCTTCTTGATCACTCATTCAAAATAAACAGTGTTAGACAGCATTTGCTTTGAAAGAAAGAAGAACCTTGAGTGGACCATGAACATCTTGAGAATACATTAGCCCATCTACATGTCAACTTTAGAAACTAGAAGAGATTAGGAGAAATGCCGTTGCACACATTGCTTGAATCTCTTATGAAACAGATGAGCAGATGACATTTTGGTGCTAAGGAATCAATTTGTCCATGGCACTGCATGTGTATTATCTGAGCCTGTATGACAAATATTTAGACTCTCATGAAGATTAGTCTGACATAGCTTAAGGATAATAAACCACTTTTTAAGTAAACAGCAGTTCAAAAAGCCTGGAATTCAAGGGAAGATGAGAATCCCAAAGTCCTTCAAAAAGCTCCAACATTTTTCAGTACCAGTACCATTTTTCAGCATCAAGACATTCCCAAAAAAATCAGCAGCTAGCCAATTCAACACTTTCCAGTCTCTCAAATTTTGACACTGTATTGACATTCTATTTGATTTTGTAGTAATTCCTCATTGATAATTATTTCCTCTCTTATAAACATCATGCAACACAAAATTACTCTTCTCCTTTTTTTGCAAGAAAGAAAAATGATCATTGAAGTCCAAAGGAAAAACTGTGGAAGTGAGAGGAGTTGCTTTAGCTCATACAATAGGTACCAATGGCAAATGTTAGGATGCTTTTTGTTTTGTTTTAAAACACTCTTCATGGGAAGAGTAGGAAACACCGAAAGAAGCCATGAACCATAAATAATCATATAATATCACTACTATCAGCATCAGCTTTCAAATAATTGCAGGATCTAAAACCTGGAGGCTTTGCAACACCAAATACTGATCTGTTGAAGTGGAAAAAAAAAGGAAGAAAGCTTACTTAACATTACTACAGACAACAAAAGTTAACTGAAAAAGATGATTACATACAGCCAGTAATGAACTCCTCATTTCTTTTATCATCTTCAGACATATTTAAATCTTGTTCTTCATCAAATGCAGTATAATATGCAAGATCAGTCACCCATTTGCCCTCCTCATTTTGATAGACAATGCTGTGTGGTAAATCACCTGAAAGATACATTAAATGCTACATTACAGATTAAAATTAAAAAAGGATATGGCAAAAGTTGCTGCAAGCTGAAGTTGCTGCAACTGCAAGCTCAAACTCCTTTCATCAGCAAATAAGTAACAGTTAAGTGCAATTCATGACAATCAGTGTTTCTGAAAACAAAAGCAAATCAGAATTAATTCATGCTACATTGGTTTTCATTAGCAACTTCTACAACTAAATAAAAATGCCTAGCTTACAATTTTATTTCTTTTTCCATGCAACAGAATATGGTCACAATTGCATAGACAGGTTTAATGTAAAGATAGGTTATATATAAAGCATCCTACCGTTGTCTGTTGTAGCTAAACTTAAGTTCTCACAGCTGTCCCCAGCTGGAGACAGGTAAGTATCAGGAAGACCAGCTTTACATTGAGTTGCATCTGCCTGATGTGCATTTGCACTAAGAACCTCAGGAGTGGTGTCATGTCCTAAAAATCCTCTTGCTGTGTGTAGCACTTCTGCATCAGAAGAAGCAGCCTGACAGACAGAGGACTCTACTTCTTGTTTTGGAAGGACATCTGAGACATCAGCTTTATGGCTGTCCACGCACTGGAGATGCAGGGAATCTAATCGCAACTCAGCGGCTATGCAGGAATCCAGCACATCCCCAGCAGTCATGGAATTCTTTGAAAACAATAATGATTTGAAAAGTGTCAGAAGCACAATTATTAACTGCATGTACTAGAAGTCTAGATACAAGACAGTCCAGGCTGACTATGTTTGAAAAACGGGCCTAGAACCAAAGTGGTGTTATTAATTTCTTGTAAAGGAAGATTGAGTGGTTAGCTAGAGATCTAACAAGTTTTCAAACACGCTGCTATCTTCTACTACAGTCTTACTCTACACGAATAATAGGAATTTAAATGGCTATTCTATACCATTTGCTGCACTGCTGTGGGCTGCATTTCTCTTTGCACAGGACATCCAGTTATTCCTTCATCTTGTGAATCATCATCACTAGCACTTCCAGAGTCTGTTCCAGTCACAGCCTCATAACTGGTAGAATCCTGAACGTTCTCCTTTAGATAAAAAATATAAAATATTTAGGTTCCACTAGAATAGATATACAAAAGAAAATAACAATACAGGGCCTTTTAGAATGTTAAAAAAATTTTCTAGTAGAAAATAGATTAATGATACTTTTTTCACTCATATGACACTGCCATAGCCAGCACCTCTAGTTAGCCTCTACCACCAAGAACAATAGTTCCTGGCTATGCCAATCCATAGAGGGGCCTGCAAGGGCATACACAGCAAGAAGATGGGAAGATCTCTTCTTCCTACTGTATCTTCTCATTCCTTTTAACATGGGTTCTGTGCTATTCCCCTTCCCCTCCTGGCTGACCCATTGTTGGATGAGGGCTCCAAATCAGACCTGGAGCCTTTTGTACCTACCCTACTGTCTATCTACAAGGCAGTGAAGCAGGGACATCTTGCACAGAGAAGCCCTGAGAGCAGAGTTCTGTTATTCTCACTCTTAAAACCACTTATCCCTTCCTCCATGCACTGCTGTAACAAATTGCAGCCTATCCAGACTACGTGTACAGGGCTAACATCACTTCCCACACAGCTTGGAAACTCTGATGTCAGTTGGGAAATTTCTGAAATTTCAGAAGCTGCAGTTTAACTGTTTAAATCACACTTTTCCACTCTGGTCAAGCATGAGACTGCCAGGATCACATTGACTGTTGCAAAGCCAAGAAAATGAAAGGCACTTAATCCCTAGCAACCTGTTTGGAATGGAGCTAACTGTTGCTCAAAGGCAAACCACAAGCCAGCCCGTTGCTGCCCTACATTTAACTTCCACATATTTACCAATTATTTAAGAGAATTATTGACTCTCCTGGAAAGACAAGTCTCTGTGTTGCTATACACTTAGCAACACCTTGGACATTGCTATGCAAGATGAAAAAAAAAGTGATTAAAATGATTATTTATAAACTCGTTGTATGATAAAAAAGAAGTGCCAGCATGTTGCCTTAATACCTATAGATACAAAAAAAATGAAACCAAAAAAACCGTTAAAACTAAATCTGTTTAGTAATACCAACAAATATAATCGCTGAAAGTTTAACATGTTTAAAAGCCATTAGGCATGCTGAGCTTTGAACTTTAAACTTACTTGTGGTAAGACATTTTCAGAAAGCTTCAGTGCTGCACAGCATTCTGAGAGTTTTTGTAGGTTGGTGTCTCTTCTTATTTCTGGTTGTATCAGCTGCTCAAAATATGCTTCTAGTTGGTTATCAAATTCTTCATCATCAATATCATCACCTACAAAAAGAGAAGAAAATATCCTTTTCACTTTTAACAGACATTTTATATCACCTGACATACTATTGAAAAAATTCCATAATTTACACTGAAGACTGAATTGCACGGTAGAAATAAAAAGACCAGTTAGCTTCATCAGTACTGGAACCCTGAATAGGCAAATATTTCCAGCTAACAGCTACCAACTCCTCGAAGGGCAATTAAAAGTAACTTCATCCTCTTTAGTGGGAAAAAAAAAAAACCCAACAGCATTTCTATTATTTCTACTAGCAAACCATTAACTTAGTTCTTAGATGCTTAACTCTCAAGTGAACTTATGCAACAAGAAAGAACAAAACAACTTCAAAAGACAGTCATGACATATGCAGATGCCATGGGAGAAATGCAGTAACCCCACTTTACTGCAAGGGTACCTCATCTCACAACAGTAAACCTACTGATCACTCTGCCTTCCCCATCCAAGAACATGCCCTGTCATCCTTCATGTCATGGGCCAAGTCAGCTGCATTAATGAAGAAGAGCACGTTTGTCCTTCTGCAGCAGACACTGTAAGGGCACAAAAAGCTCAAAACTCATAGTGATACAGAACTCATGCTCTCACTTTCATGCCTGCAGGTAAACTAGACTTAAAACTCAGATGTCATCCCACACATGCAGCATCTAAAGACAGCCGAACTCAAACTCAAGTGAAAGTCCTTTTTAACTGCATGGGTGTGCACCTCACCACAGAATTTTATCTCTACTAACCTGAACTGAAAATGAAGGTAGAGTTCACACTTTATTAAATCAATGCCCACATTGCCACTTATTTCTTTGATTCACTGAGGACTGTTGTTTAATTTTTTAGATTAAAATTCCAATTGTGATCTTCTCTGACAAATTCCATAGCCACCTACTCCTGTTACAATTTTAAAATAGTCAGTTTTCCAAAGAACAGTTTTCTTTAATATTGTTATACTACTTTTTTATCAAGCACAATCCGATATTAAGTACTTAGGTTAAACAGACTCTTTCTTCTCAAGTATGCAGTAACATTGAGTCAAAATTAGACTCTGCTACCAAGAGTTATAAACACACCTACCAGTGGAATCTTCATCTGTGCTTAGAAACGATGAGAGTTTCTCATTCTCCAAAAAACTTGAAAGGCTATTGCTAAGATGAACACTTGAGATAGCACCTTCTACCAGCTTTTCAGAAGGTTCAGATGGACCAACCTGTGAAAAGCACCCATAAAGAAATGTTTCTAGAAATTACTAACTACTGTATGAATTCAGTTAATAAAAAGCAATTAATGAGGTTAATAATACTGCAAAACTCTGTATGCACTTATTTTACTTATCCCAGGAAACACTCTAGTTCCAATGGACTTCACCTGCTAGCTTCCAGAATGGATGCATGCAAGAAACATGGGAAGTATAAAAGGGGAAGAGTAAAAAAGCATCTGAAGGACACCAAACTTAAGAGATCTCAAAATAAAGAACAGAAACATTGCACTAAAGAGTTTACATTTGAAAGAACTGTCCTCCATCATTCATTGAGCTGCAATCCCAACTTAAATGTAGACAAGACATCTCTCAATAGTTTCCTGTGCTGTTAAAACAGAGCCTTTTCAGAAATAGTACACACAGATCCAACCTTGTTGGAAATGTCTCCAAATGAGCACACTGAATTACTCAAAAAGTAGTATATCAGCTGAATCTAGCTAACAGCAAATACCCTATCTTTTCTATAGCTGAATGATTTTTAAAACCAGCATAATGTAATGTCTGCTATGGATTCAGTCTCATATTCTTTGTGATGAACAGATCATCTTTGACACACAGCAAAAAAAGTCCAATTTCATAAAGTAAAGAATTTGAAAGGAAAATGAATTATGGTTTTCAGAAGACAGCCTGCAAGCATTCAACTGCAACTCACTAACCACTATGGCCCCTACAAAAATCAAATTACAGAAAACTAAATCAAAATACTAGATGACATATTAAGGAGTCTGTATGTGACAGTATTTGGTTGCAGCCCAATGGAACAGGGGACAGGGAGACCTCCCTGACCTACAAGGAACAGGAGACCTCCCATTCCTGTCTGCATTGGATCTCTGTGACCAAAACTCTTAGCATCTCTAACACAGTAGATAAAAACAGGTGAAGCATAACTCTACCTGTCAATACCAGAAGCTATTTGCTAGCTCTGGATTGTCTACTTCAATTTCCAAAAGCACTACAAAAAATTCCTCAAAAGATGCTTCACTAAGATAGACCACAAATGGGACAAAATGCAAGGTGCTTAAAGTGATAAAGAACTACAAGACAGTGGAAGCTAGGAACAAACAACAATTTTCACAGCTGAGGAATATTAGATGGAGTCATGCTCACATGGTACTCATTAAGTGATCTGCAAAATGAAGGCAAAGTGAGTCATGCCAGCACCTTTATAAATTAAGGTATACACAGTATAAGACAATAAACACAGTTCCAGTCCCTTCCTCCTCCTCTCACAGAATGAAATCTATTAGAAGTTTAATATTAGAAAACATTTAATTTCACTGTATTCTGAAAAGCTTTTACCTTGCTGTTCTTAATGCCTGGGAGAAAACATATTCCAGCTGGCAAATCTGAAACATAAGAAAGTGGCATAAGCTGTATTTTAGTAGTAAAACATGAGAACATAACAAGTGCTGAGTATTCTCTAAAGTTAAACTGAGCCTCTGGAAGGTCTGCCTCTGGAAGGCATACACCATAGATATAACCCAAACATACAGATTACCACAACACTAAACCTTGTATGTTCCTATGACAGTGATCCAAAGGATCTTGTTAAAAAGGCAGAGTTTCACCAGAGATAGAACTCTAAAAATTATGTAAGATATTTACTGCCTTAAGGATTTCCACAAAGCAGCACAAGAAAGTAAGGAGTCCCAGTTCGTGCTAGCAGAAGGAGGAACAAGTGTTCTGTTCCACTGCTGCATTTCACCTACTGGACCAATTCTTGTTTTGGATCATTTTAAGCAGCTTCCACTTGTCTGTTATACACACACATAATCCAGCTGGAAGTCCCACATGACAGAGAATAGTTTAGACTTGCACACACAGATTTTAGCAAAAAAGGTTTGTGATTCTTCAGTAATAGGTGTGAATAGAAGACAATTTCCCAACAATTTCCAAGTTAAAATCAAGTAACTAAATCTGACTGGCCACTATCAAGTCCAAACACTGGGCAGTCTCAACTTTCCAAAGCATCACCATTTTGTTGCCAGTTACTGCCACTTCTTCAAGACTACAGTAACAAATGACTGGAGCCAACACTTCCCTGTTAGAAGTGGTTTTTTATAAGGGTCTATTTATATTACAGGTCACAATACTTTCTAATTGAACACATTAGCTGTCAAAATTATTCACAAAACCCTATACAAATACTCAAAGCTTGGAAAAGGATATTGTCTATATATTTACTAACTGTATTTACTGAATTTTAAGAGACAAGTAGAATTTATTCACAGAACTGGCGTTAGCAAAAACCCCAGACAAGTTCAATAGCAGGCATGCTATTAAAATAAGTTTGGGAATATTCTTTTGTTTCCAGTACTCTACCCAGACTTCAGAAAAAGTATAGTTTTCACAGCAAGTATTCCAAACTATTTTTTCATGCATAACCTCTCTCGAAGGGTTTGCTTCCAACACCTACAGCAACAATTAAAGACATCTATTACAGGTTGGAATAGGGCAAGAGAAGAGATGCTACTTAAAACATAACCTTGCAGCCTTACACTTACTGAAATAGAAGAGGTAGAAAGCAAGCTGCATACATTTCTTCCACGAAGTTCCTGGGACTAAATCAGATTACTACTGCATTCTATTTCATGGTATTATTTAAGGTATTTATTAAAGGTACTATATAGCAAACACTATTTTCACCCAACCAGAAACTTTTTCTGTTTTCAGTTTGCTCAAATCCATGAGATTTTTTTTCAAAACCCATTTATAATCTGATGTAAAACAGGTGAAAGGATCAAAAGAAGACATCTGTAGCATAAAAAGCTAATTACAGTGACAATAAGTACACAATTTTTATGCAAATTTAATACCTTCCAATTGCTCAAGAGGCAAAACTTCACGTAAGGTACTTTGACCATGATTTGAATGTTCAGTGACATTCTGAGGTTGCTTTCCATATTCTGAGTGGGATTCTTTCAAATTAACACGAGGCAGCTGAGGCTCTTCAATTTGCGTAGCAATTTCCCTAGAAAGAGAATTATTTAAATGAAAAATCAGTTAGCTACACAGACCATCATCTCTTGTGATGAAAATTTGATAAATTCTCCAACTGTTCTGTTTCAGTCTGTTGTTTCCAATGTAGGATAGATTCTAGAGACCTGTCATATTATAATAAAAGAAAACATATCAAATCTACAAGACCTTCAGTTTCACAATCTAAACTGTGAAACAAATAGTGAAATTTCATGCAAAATATGCCTCTCTACCTATTTCTTCCTCTCTTTCATTTCGATAAAAAGAGGGAAAAGTATAAGGACAAAAACATCTACTCTGGCCAAGTTCCACAATCCATTTGTCTCGACACCAAGTCAAACACTAGAAAATATTTCACCAAGTCCACAATATCACCAACCTTTTGTTACACTAAATAAGGGACCAAATTATAAAGAACATGAGTTACTAAAATTGCAAGTAGGTAAACAACAGCTTTTGCAATTATGCAGGAAATTTATCCTTCACTTCTGGTTTTAGAGAACATCCACACAGGCTTATAAACTAATCATGCCAGATGTTACAATTTCATACTTTTGCTTCAATATTTTAAATAAATAAATGCAACTAACATTTGAAAGTCTGAATCACAGCTATTCTATGTTGTGTGTTTTGTTTTCTTACTTGAGTGCAATCAAGACGATGACTCCCTCTCAAATCTTATGCTCTTCATTTTGATAGGGACACACTGCCTAGGGCTCAACTTTATCAGTGAGCAAAGGCACACTGTGCAGTTTCTGTAACAACAGGAGCACATCTGGCCTTGGTTAGAATAACCTATGCAACAGCTTCCAACACTTCCACCACTCAGCAATGCCTTCTCAAGTGTATCACTAACAACTATTTCCTAAGAAATACCCATCACTGAGGCTACAAGGAAGGCAAATTTAATAGAAACTGTTGCTCCTTTCTGTATGCAAGCTGCTTGATACTTACTCGAAACATATTTATATCAGTGCAAAATGCTATTCACACACATGACATGAACCAGAAACACCAGCTTAATTCAAGATTATGTAAAGTGAACTAGATAAATACAGGCCAAATTCAGGTAAGTCAATTAGATATCATGTTTATGACATTTTAAATTAGTATGACAACAAAAAACCTCACAGTCTAGGAAACATCCCTTCTGAAGATTTTGTTCCTGTCACATATATGAAGTCCAATTAATCAATCAAACAGCAGAATGCTGCTCATGTAGGGCTGCACAGGCTAAGTGCCATCAATCACTGAGTGGAAGGCCACTGGGTGCTTCCACGTGGCCTAGCACTATCCCCCTTCAGAAACCATGGAGGAGCTGGTTTTGTAGGAAAAGCTGCCCAGGCTGCCAAACACTGTAAGCTAAAAGGCCAATGCACAGCTGAGCTCCAGTTACTGCAGGCCAGTAGTAAAAGCTGCTGTTTTCAACTCTGCAACTCAATTCTGAAATAGCCCATAATTAGCCATATAGTACATATAAATCTACATACTAACTTACTGGTATCTGCATTTTAGGACAGAATTAGATTTTAACTACCTCACTTACATGTCATCATGAAAGCAGAGGGCAAATCTTTCCACTGGCTCAGGATGTGACTGACTGCTGCGAGAAGATCCTGACAGAGGTGAATGTTTTCCTTCCAAATAAGATGCACAATCATCAGGAAGCCTGTACAGTGGAAAAACACACATCAGAGTCACTCTAATATGCACTGCCCCTGTTTTCCAAAGAACTGGGGGGAAAATCTCATATTTGTGACTTCTTATTTCCTGTAAATTAAGTTATTTCAACATTTTAGCTAATCTGTATTTATAGATACACATATGTATCCTGAATAATCCTCTCCAGTCTTCTGCAGCTCTTTAGAGAAACACCACGTTACAGTTTTTAGTGGCTAGTAGTGTCCTTCTGGAACACACACTTCTGGAAAGACAGGGTATTAAAGTCTCATCTTACTTGCTGTTAAGTAACAGGACAGCAGTTAAGTACAAAGGCTTTAGATTGTTACTCTTTGCTCTACTCCTTGATGAGCAAGTTTTAATTCTTATACATAACACTAGCTCTTACAGTTTCTAAAAGGAGCTAAATTCAGGTAAGTTCAGTGAACAGTTAACAGAGAACACACATGTAAAAAATACATAATTCTCTACACAACTTCAAACTCGACTCAAGTAAGCTGAAGAGACAAGTTAAAAGAGACTTGGCTGCTGCAGTCTAAAAATTAAATTACTTTTGAAGGGCAGTTTTCTAAATGTTAAGTATAGTACTAGTTACAAATTAAATGCAAATTTTACACCGGTAATACGGACAATCCTATGTTTGCTGATTACTGAGATACTGATTGATAAATAGTTTTATCACCGACCGAGTAACCTGTGAAAATAATTTTTGCTCTGCAGAGTTAAATGCTTCAAGTGTTTCTTTTATATTAACGAAGGGCACTTACTGAGACCTCACCTGTTGTCACCGCCCTCTTTGCTCCTGGCAACAGTGGAGGCCGCCACAGGTAACCCCGGGTTGGAGGAGACGGTGACATTCTCAAAGACGACACTCGCGCTGCTGTTCAAGGAATGGCCCAAGTAGCTCGGGAAGGTCTCGTCGGCGATATTCCTGAAGTCTTCCATCATCCTGCACACACTGCCTGGAACAGCACTCGGCCCGGCAACACCATCAGCGCCGGTCGGGCAGCGTCTGCAAGCAGGATCCAAACAGCTTCACACTTACACAAGGCAACGCCCTTCACTCACCCATCACTGCCAGTATTCCTGGGCAACCACCCCGCTTTACCCACCAACGTGCTCCAGAACCATTCCCAGTCCCCTGCCACCAGGACTTTTGGGGGACACACTTTCACAGCGCTCTCGGAGCGCCTGAAAAGAGCGGTGCTCCTGCGAGTCACAGAAGCGCCGCTGCGAGACGTGCCAGCCTATATTTAGCCTGTAAAGCCGCCCGGACCGAGGCAGTCCCAGCCGGCCTTCCTCCCTCCGCGGCCCCTCCAGGGAGCCCCTGAGGCGACACCAACTCCGTGTGACCACGGGCCGCGGCGGGAAGGCTCCCGCTGCTCACCGGCCACGTCCCGCCGCGCAGTTCGGCGACTGCCTTTCTGTCCAAACAGAAGGGGGAGATGGGCTCTGTCCTTCCCGAGGGTCCCAGGCGCAGCAGGAGCGCCGGCGGACAGACGGACCGACCGCCAAAACTCGGGACCCGCCCCGCGCCGCCGCCGCAGCGCCCCCCAGCGGCCGGGCGGGCACCGCTCGCTCCCCTGGCGCGCAACGGAAACGGCCGCGCCACCGACCCGCCCCCGCCCCCCCCACGGCGCGACCAGCGGCGCCTGCGCAGCGGCGCCGCGCGCGCCTCCCAGGCTTTGGCGCTCCCTC
The DNA here is from genome assembly GCF_031753505.1 of Anomalospiza imberbis. NCBI lineage: Eukaryota > Metazoa > Chordata > Aves > Passeriformes > Viduidae > Anomalospiza > Anomalospiza imberbis. The sequence continues at coordinate 53,265,760 of NC_089681.1, read as the reverse complement.
CCGCGCGGCCAATGGCAGCGCCCCGAGCGGAGCCGGCCATTGGCGGGCACGTCTGGGCAGGGGAGGCGGGCACGCTGATTGGGCGATGAGCGCGCGGCACCGCTCGGCCCCGCCCCCGGCGGCGTCCCGGCGGCCGTTAGGCGGGAACGGGGGCGGCTGTTTCCCTAGGGAACGGGAACGGCAGCGGGCACGGGCACGGGCACGGACATGGACATGGGCATGGGCATGGGCACGGGTATGGGCACGGGCACGGGCACGGGCACGGGCACGGGCACGGGCACGGGTACGGGCACGGGCATGGGCATGGGCATGGGCATGGGCATGGACATGGGCATGGGCATGGGCACGGGCACGGACATGGGCATGGGCATGGGCATGGGCACGGGCATGGGCAGCCGGGCGCGGTGTGGGGAAGGGGATGATGTCATCGGTGTATTTTGTCTCAGGTATTTGCTTTCAGGCCGCCCAGCCTTGGATCCCCGTACCAGTGGGTAGCTCGGGGTCTTCAGGGAAAGGGCCGCTGAACATTCCGCCCGAGGCTGCTGTCCCCCGTCCTACCTAAAAAAGAAAAAAATAGCTTCGTTGGTATGAGCTCATGTGGCGTTGTTTATATTCTCGGCTTTGTTTTCTGTCCCGTTTTTGCCATCCGAATCAGTTAGGTGAGGCTGAGAAGCTGAATCGATAGGGGTGGAAGGAGCCTCTGGAGGTCGTCCAGGCCCGCGGCACGCAAGGCACGGTCCCCCAGAGCCGGTGACTCACTCCGGTTGGGGTTTGGATGTCTCCAGAGAGGGAGACTCCACGAGCTCCCTGGGCAGCTTGTCCCAGCACTCTACCACCGTCAGCTAAAGAACTTCTTTCTCATGTTGAGGTGGAACTCCTTGCGTTCTGGTTTATGTACAGAACATGGAAAATTTCATTTCCATACTGAAGTGTACATATGACTTTTTTTTTTTTTTTCCCTTTTTTTTTTTTTAAGTAGGGGATGGGAGCGGGTCCCAAATGTGTGTGTGTCTGTGCGCATGAAAACTTCAACAGATCTACATCAAATTCAGTGCTGTCCAGGATGTTTTCACAATGCATTTCTACAGTTGTATTCCTGGTATGGAGAGTGCAAAAATCTACAAGAGTGAAAATCCACGTTTGTCATAATCAGAAATTCTTACTGGTTCAAATATGTTCAAAACAAAACCAAACAACAACAAAAGCAAAACCACCACAGACACAAGCCACACACACACACACAAAACCAAAGAAAACTACCAATGCCATCTCATGGCTTCTACAAGACCCTAAAACTGCTAATCCTGGCAGTTCAAACTAAGATGTGCTCGAAGCACAGGCAGAGTAGAAGAGCAATTGCAGGTATTCTTTCAGAAGAAGAAAAAGGAGCACTGCCTTAAAAAGTGCTGCATAAATTTAAAATATCGTGAGTACCTGCTGTAATTATCTCTTTCAAAGCTCTTCTATAATCATCCCTCCTAGAGTTCTGCTGCCTATGTCCAAGGGTCCAATATCCTGCACAGAAGTACAGTTCACAGGCTTGAGTCAAGGGAATAGAGGGAAGGAGAGGTGGAAAATCAGGAATGTGGATCGAAGGCTCCTGGTTTGGAGAGAAGTCAATACAAAATAGCAGGCGGGGCAAGGCAGGCGTCGGCCACAAAACCAGCCTGAGTTCATTCGCTGAGGTTAAAGTACTTGGCCTCTGTGTTCTAACATGACTTGTTTGCACTGAAACTTACAGCATGTTTCCCTCAGTAAGAAGTGTGCGTGGAATTAGGATACCTAATAATAACACATGTTCATCACAGAGGAAAATAATGTGACCATGCTGAATAAACGATTAACAATGCACTACTAGAAACTACAAAAAATTGTCATTAACTGGTTAATTTGTGACCTCTTTGAGGGTTAAGACACGAATTCTGCAAATGGTTTAACTTCAAAAATATGTTCTGTTGCTTGCATACTGAGAAATAGTTTGTTCTGGTTTAGGAATATATCCCAGTTTAATAGTGTTGATACATTTTTTTCAATTATTCTTTCTCCCTCAGAATAGTTACTTTTCACCCACCATTTAAGCATTATCTTTTAATCATGTAACATTTCTGTTTACCATACAAAGTTGGCATGGTCTTGTGTTAACTTTTTCTGGTAATGGTGTAAAACTTTTTCTTCTCTTCACTTCCATTCCTGTTGGCTGGAAAGTATCAGCAGCCTCCCTCCACACATGTTCAGCAAGCACATTCTAATACCAGTGTACCTCATGGATTTTTAAATTAAAACTTGATTCCTCAGAGAGAAATAAAGAAACAAGTGTGGTGGATCTGAGCAAATTAACTTTTCAGAATACAAGTAAAGCTCATGGGAACTTGTCATTTTGGAAAAATACAAGTTGCCCTCTCCCTTACCTCACAGTAGTGGACTAGTCTATTAGGAAACAGGGTGAGCACACTGAAATATACAATTACACTTTGGGTTTCTGCAGCACAAAGGCCTCCTCTTTCCTTCCTCCCCCCAGGATCTGCCCAAAAAGCTCAGCAAACCCATCCTGCGCAGTAATGCTACTCCTGGGCAATACCATGTATTCTTTGTCCAGCATTATCTTCCTGCCTGTTTTGCACCAGTCTGAGTCAGTGCCAACATGCTGATCCACAGCAGTGATGTTCCTGTGCTGACACAGCAGAAAAGACATTGACATTTTTCAAGCCAGCACTTTCTTAGAAATGTCCTGATTGAATTCAATCATCGGGAAAGAATTGAGAGGTCTTGTGAAACCCAACAGCTCTAGCAGTCTCCACAGACATCCATCGCTCCCATGGGAAAAGTCAGAGCACACCTTGTGGCACAGACTGGGAATATGCAGCTGCACATCAAGAATGGCACAAAAGCACAGCTAGGAGAGTGGATACCTGAATCAAAAAACCCACCTTCATCAGCAATCTATTAAAAAATTATTCCAAGGAAAAACATACAAATACAGACCTTTCAGAACAAGTTTATTAGTCAATCACAATTATAAAATTGAAATATTTATATAGCAAGATGGAAAAATCTTAAGTAACAAACACTTCAAGTTATTTTGCTGCAGTATACACAGGAATGGTTTTGTTAACAAGCTGATCAAACATAACTCTTCACTCACAAGTGTCTTGAAGGCATGTCTAATTTTGAGAATGTGTTTCACACGTAAATGCAGTTTACCAAAAGAAAAAATTAAAGACCATACTAAACTGATCCAAAAAGGAGGAAAAAAAGGAAAAAAAACCAGGCACATTGAAGTAATCTACTCCATAAAGAGCTCATGGCTAATACTGTTTATGGTACCAAAATTCAAAGAGTACAAATCATGGTCTTTGACACATAACACATTCTAAATGTTTTTTGTTTTGCAAAACATGCATAAAGTTCCCATATTTTTAAAAAAGTCTTCTGTACCAGAGAAGGAATACAAAGGCAGCCAGAAATGGAAGCATTCACAAACACCAGAATAAGGCCCTTCAGAATTCATTTAAAGTAACACATTAAACCCCTTCATTCTCAGGTAAAAGATTAAGAGGCCGAGATACACATCGTCTGCGAGGGTGAGGATACTGGAGGTTGGCAGTGTCAGCATCACAAGACTGCTCTATCAGAGGAGGAGGAGGAAGGAGCTGGGCATGACTGGACCATCTCGATCCAGCCCGTGGGGAATCCAGAGGGGGAAAGAAATACCTGAAACAATTAAGAAAGGAACAAAACACCAAAATAAAACAAAAAAACAAAACAAACAAAAAAAAACAAACAAAAAAAAAACCAACAAAACAAGAAAAGAAGAGAAAGGTAGTAAATACAAGGAGAACCAAAGGGGAGAAAAGACATGCTGGAAAAAAAAAAAGGCTTTAGTATATCCATGCCAAAACCAATAGAACATAATAGCAGAAATCAAGACTTGTAATTCAAAACAAGACAAATCTGGAAACTCTTCTTTAAAGTAAAATAATGTCTTTTCCACTGAAATTCATTGAAAATAATACCATAGTCATAGTCCTAGCATACATTTTTACAAAAGAATGGATTGCTTTGGAAGTCAAAAGGGTGGTGGAGTACAGCTATTAACAGGCTTTCATTCTCCCAGAATTTCTGTGATTTGTTAACAGCTTTCAGTAATGCTTTGTTTGTGACACAAAATATATATTAAATATTATCAAAGTACATTTGCTGCATATGCATCTAATTCAGATTAACTTTACAGCATTTCTAGAATAGACGTAAATAATGACTTTTTACATTAATGATATACATTTACAGAGAATAACTACTTTGAATGAAATACAGTCTTTGTATCTATTTACATATTTCTGCAAAATCCTCAGTGTAAATTCAAGATTCCTGGTGAATGCAAGATTCAGAATTATGCCACTCCATGTCATCTTGCTGCTGTTTTTATTAGAACTTACCCGTAACACTTGTGCATTTTAGTATAATTATATTGTTTTCTGTCTTGTTTACAATTCTGTGGACTTACATCAAAGAACAGCCGACAGTTTATTAATGAAATTAGGGGATAATTAACAACAAACTGCATTTTGGTTTATATCTCTGTATGGCTAAAGTGTATGCATTTTTCAAGAATACAGCGTTTCGAGAATTTAAGTACTCCATGTAATTATAACTATTACCATAGGAATGTACAAATACGTAACAGGTAAAGTACTTCTTTTAGGATGAAGGAAGTATGACAGTACTTAGAAAACGTTTATTTGAAGTCATACTAAAGAATAAAAATGAAGCAATACCAAACCATTAAAAGCCATCATCTGTACAATTGTTAAAAGTTTTCTTACTTCTTCAGAACTATCAGTTGCATATATTACAAAGCAGTTACAACCTTGTAATGTTTAGAAATCTTAATCAAATGCTGAACACTCTGAAATGCAAACCAAATTGGTTCTCAAAACAATTTTAATGAAAATTATTGTAATGGTCGTTTCCCTCCTCCCATCCCAATCAAGGACAAAAATTCTTGGTTTTCATCATGAACTATCTTTTAATTTTACAAGCTTTCAAAAATACGTTCTGATGGAAGTTTGGGGATTTGGGCGGGTTGTTTATGTTTTTTTCCAAACAAGATGCCTCTCCAATTATTTTTCTATCGGGCGTTCCATCAGTATCAAACTGTGCAGGCTAGTACAAAAAACGCACACAACGTGTTTTAAAAAGGCTTTTTGAACAGTATTTAGTAGTTAGCAGGCTGCTGGTGTCTTGGGAGAGGTCAAACGGCGTTGGGGAAGGGGAAAAAGGAGTTCGTTTTCCATTCCTGTGTGCATGCAACAAGCAGCAAAACACCAAAGTTACTCCAGTTAGCTTGGTATCAGCTCTGCTTTCTGTTAAAAAGGACATAATACAAACGGAGAATGGAAATTGTATCATAAATCTAGACACACAATTACATCAACATAATAATACAGCCCTACTGGTTTATTTCCTAACAAACTACATCACATGTTCTGAAATTTGTTTTGAGTATAAATCCAGTTTGACCATAGTGCTTTTATAGCCTTTTCTAGATCTGCCTGTTCTATAGCTGTTTTAAATGTTTAAATGTACAGACATGAAACATAGCATTTACAGAGACAAAATAAGTTATGTGTAGGATACCTACTTAGTCAAATGCCAATGCATAAATCTTTAGCAGCATGGTAACACTAACACAGAAGTTAGTGACTGTGCTTACACAACTCAGGCCAATATCTTATTGTAAGACTCAATCCTAGGACAAGACACCATATGTCCCGAAATTCCACAGCCACTGACTTAATTCTGGAAATAACATTGTCTTACAAATCGGAGGCAAGAAGAATTTATTAAACCAAAACAAAACACCTTCCAAAATACAGAGCAATGAAGGGAATAGAAATAATGCCAGAAGTTTCAGTTTCACAGTGACTTAGCACCAAGTTCAGGGACAGGAGAAGAGACACCAGTGGGGTGGGGATGGTTAGTCTTGGCGGCAGCACAGCCTTAGATAGGTGATTGTGAAACCACACCCTATGCTAAAGAGCTGTAAGACAGCCTGCATTTCCCCACAGGAGCTCAAGCAAATACAGCCACACGGCTCTGGATATACCATTTCCAAGGCAGGGCTGCATTTCATTTGCTACACTTTGAGTAGAACCCGGAACCATGACCAACATAATTTTGCTGCCTTGTCTTGTAGGGACCAGGCCCATTACCACCTTTTGTGTTCACATTTATCTTGTGAGGAAAATGTGAAACCTGATATCTGATCAACAGGGTTAGGGATCTTGAACTGCCATTCAGGATTGACTGCTCAAAGGGCAAGAGGGGGCAGGCTGGTGCTACTGTCCAAAAGTAAACTCTACTGATAAGCATTCCAAACTGAAAAAAAAAAACCTCACATGAGTAGCTGCACATGGATGGAAAGGGAAACTATCTCAAGGCATTTGAAACAAAGGTGGCCACAAAACCTGGAAACTGCTGCTATAGAATCTGGCCACATCTCATCCTTGTATAGGACTTACAATTCTGTAAAGCTGATCGTACACACTGCACCATACAGATGCAAGACTCAGTGTATTTCTACATTTCAGTGCGCACAAATGAAAATGCTTTTTCAGAAGCAGCAGTAAAATTTACCCACTAAACAGCAACTATTACAGAATAAAAATCTAACAGAGATTAAGGCAAATTATCTGCAATATGAATGCCATGAGGAAAGTTTTAAAAACCACAAAACTTTTATTCAATTGATGCTACACACCTGCAAAAACCAAGTAAACTAACACTAATATTTGATTGTGGAAACCGTATGTTTTGAAGTAGCTTTTCTTCCTTCCCTTCTGCTGCATTATCCCAGAGAAAAACATAATTTGTGGCTTGTATTTTTGCTTTACTTTTAAACATGTATTAAAACAAAATGGCAGTTACCCACTAGTAGGATGAAGCTTCACCTTCAAAACTATTTCAGAAATGTTGTTTTTAATAATATGAAAGGACTAAAAATGAAAATAGTTATTTACACTGCTTATTTATACAGACTGATTCAGTATGACTTACTGTTTTGTTCATTTTCCTCTTAACACTGGCATAACAGACGAACCACAGAGCAAAACCAGAAGAGCTTATAAAAGTAAGTACTCATGCAATAAATGACATTGCACTTTAAAAATATGAGACCTAAATGAAATGAAGATTCAGAGAAAAGACTATTTACTGAAAATCAGTCTCTCTACTACTAAACCTACCTGCTGGCAGATGATCCATTTAGTGAATTCTGCAGACTTGTATTGGTGGAACCTAGAGAGGCATTAAAAATTCCCTGCTGAGAACTACCATTCACTGGACTCCCATTACCTTTCAGTATACCAGTACACTTCCAGTTGTCCATGTAATTAGCTGCAAACACAGATATATAGTAACTGTTAGTTTCTCCTCTGAAGCCCAGCTTTCCCTACAAATATGTTTCAACTGCCCCACATCTAGTATGAATCAGAACTGAACTTCAATACCAATATATAAATTCCAAACAGCTGAGGATGGATCTGGCCCTTTAGCTGCCTGATATTCTCTGCCTGTCCATAATTTAAAACTCAGTTTCCACTATTACAATACTGAGGAACGAACAAGAATGTGTAAGGTAACTGCCAATTAGTTGTTGTCATGGGGATTTCGGTTTGTTTTTTTTTTTTTTTTTTGTTTGTTTGCTTGGGTGATGAAGGGGGTTCATTTGTTTGTTTGTTTTCTCTTAAAAATGTAAACAGAAAAAAGCCATTTGCCTGAACATTGTGACAACGTAGATTTTCTAGGTTTAGCAGTAGGAAAAGATCTATCTTACTTTTTAAAATTACAACCTTATGTAGCTCTAGTCTGGTGAAACAATTTCAGGGTATAGTAACAACTATTCACAGCAGCCTAAATCATGCAAGTATTTCAGCACAGGAAGTTATTTCTGAATTCTGTTTTTCTTAAATAGAAACGTAGAAAAAATATCTCTTTCACAAATCTAAAATGGACACTCACTCCAAAATTATGTTTCGAGTAGAATTTCTCAAGTATATTCAGCAGACTACAAAGTTAATGTGTTTCAAGTGGGTGACCTTACCCTTCCAGAGCCTAACACAGCCATCATCACCAGAGGAGGCAAGCACCGTGCCTGTAATATTCCAGCTCACTCGCCACACCTGGGAGTTGTGATTATCAAACTGTGCCACAATATGAATTTCAAATTTTGTTAATCCTCCTGATGAAGTCAATTCTTTCCTGTTTAAGAGAAAAGTGACAGTTCTGCACACAACTGTTCAAAGGTCTGGGCTTGAACATGATGAACTACATCTTTCTAACAACAACTGTTATTAGATTAGGTATTCAGACAAAATTATAGACTTGCTCACAATCTTATCACCTTAAAAATCAGGTTGTTAAAAACAATCCTGCATACATTATTACTTTCGCTTTGCAGAGACAGTTTGAACAAGATTGTATAGTAAGCATCAGATCACACAAAATCATCTTCCTCTTAAGCTCACCTTAGAGGTTTTAGTGTGAAAATTCGTACATCTTTGGTTGCTACAGCTAAGATGTGGAAGGATCTTCCCAGATTTGGAGCAAATGCAATATCATGTACAGGATCTGTGACTGTCATCAGAGCTTCTGCTTTTGCATATTTCCTGTACAGTGCAAGAAATTAACCTTTAATGCCATGAAAATTGCCAGTGATGCAAATTATATAAACCAGATACAGTAGAAACAGGAAAAAGGGTTAAGTATACATGATAAGACTTACAAAAATATATCTTTTTTTTAACATAAATTTAGGCAAAAAATTTCAAACAGATTTATTCAGAAATTGAATCTATCAGATACCGTAGCTACTAAGTACAGTATGCTACAGTATTGTAAGCCATACAACAAAGCAAAAATTACAGTACAAAGAACAATTTTGTCTGCAATTGGAAAAGGGAAATAAAAATAAGTATTCCATTCACAAATCTAAAGGGAATTTGCATCTCAGTAACTCACTAAATTTTCCATGCTTTTAAGCAGACCACTGTCTGCCTGCCTCCTCTGCTAAATGACAAACACATATTCCATTTTCTCCGTAAGTTACAGTAACTTTATTGTTAATGCATGGAGAGCATTGCCTGAAGCTGGGCATAAAATCCACAGAACACTCTGGCTCCTTTCCCACATCAGTCACTCCCAATCAAACACAATTCCTCTGTTATCATTTAACTGGAAGTGGTGGTGCACAAACTTACTAGCCTCTTCTGGTTCTGTGAACTCTTGACTATACAGCCTGAACTTTGACAGACCATGAGCAATTCACAGAACTTTCTGTCATTGTAATCATGCCTTTAAAATCATTGTAAGGTGGCTCTGAACAAAACAGTGCCTGGTGCAACACAATTCAAATTTCAACTGTTAACTCCTTGTGCAAAATTAAACATATAATTTAGTAGACACAGAAACAACAACTCTCCCTTTAAAATGCTGCTAAGAACACTGGCATTTCTGCACTGACAGAGAATAAAATTATCAATATCATTTCTTTTAACATCAGTTACCATTCTGAGGCCTCCCTCTCTTCTCCTACCCAATGGATCCGAGACAAAATTAAGGTATTATTATTTACTCCTCCACATCTAATAATAGGAATAAAAGGTCATATATTATAAACAACTTCATGATCCCACAAACATTATATATTGTTATTTAGCATACCTGGTATTTTCATTATATTCATAAATTTGAACCTTAGCCAGTATATTTGGACTGTTGTCATCACTTCCTACAGCAATCATTGGAGAATGTGCTCGAGAGCTAAAAGATAAAACACAAATATTGCTATATTTACATATTCTATCTATCTAGATATGTAGATATACAATATTTATATACAGTATTTCCCACGGAAAGTACACCAAGACATTTGTTAAATTTCAAACATTAGAGAAAACAAAACAACACACAAAAACATCACAAGGAAAAAATCACAAAGAAACAGGAGTTAAATGCTATTCACAGTTACCATATCTTCACTCTCTTGTTTCGAAAGCCCACTTTATACACTCATTAAGGTGAAATCATCAGACAACATTATTTAGCAATTCAAGATGATGTTCTCAGAGAGTAGAATGGACTTTCTATAATAGACTACATCTGAAGTCTAGTATTTGCCATAAGTTTCATGGCAGAGTCTGCATTCTTTGCGGTGCTTTTAATTATTGATTTAGTAATATTTCATTCAGGTTTTGGAAGATACATTACATAAGCTAAATGTAGATGAATTCTAGTTTTTAAATCAACTTTTATCCTATCCCCTGCATTAAAGTAAATTCCTGTACACTGAACCTTCAGCACAGACTAGTGCTAATGAAGAGAAGAGTAACTGGATCAGCAGGACATAACACTGTGTCCACAGGGAAAACCATTAAGTGCTTCTGGACAAACAGAAATTAAAGCAGTTCGTTCAGCTTTGAAGGGTTTTTCCCTTCCTGTTACAGTCATAAAGCAAACGTTTTAGTAACATACCTTGAAGGATTCCAAGAAATACAACTGCAGCTGAGCTTACATGAGATTTCATGCTGCAGTGACCACTGGCTGAGATTCATCACATCTGGAGCTTCATAGATCCTTACAACTCCATCTGCTGAACAGGTTGCTAACATAAGACCCATGTGCTTGGGAGCGAACTTCACATCTGTAACAGATGTTCTGCTGTCTACTAGAGTGGTCCTCTTGACCTGCAAAGAAATTTCCATCAATAATTTATTCCCTAAGGAAGGCTAATCAAAGCCTGACAACATAATTTCATAGGATTGCTTACATCTTCCACCAAAAAAATTCCCCCCCTCAGCTTTTATATTGTTTGAAAGATGAGCAAGAACAGCCAGTGTTGTTTCAAATTATCTCTTGTCAAAGAAAAACCCAACTTTAACTCTACTAGGTGGGAATTCATGTCTGCAAGCTGTTTGCCAGGGAACATTTTATTATGAAACACCAATAATAGCGACACAAACTGGCCTGAATGTAGCCAGTTAGCTGTTTTCCTCAAATGTTTTAAAAATACTTACTTTGTGTTGGAATGTTGCCACAAATGAACAAAACATAACCAAAATCAGAAACTTTATAGATACAGAAAAGAAGTCTCACCCAGTGACTCTGGCCTCGGAGTTTGTCATTTGACTCTCCCACTATTTCTTCCCATACAGCTGCTGTTCTATCAAACGAGCAGGAAGCCAGGACCTGCCCAAATTCAGGATGGGCCCATGTCACACGCCACACCGATCCACTATGTGTCTGCAAGATAACATCAGAACACTGCAGAGAAGCAAGCTTACTGTGTTAGGCCAAGGAAGCATATATTTTCATAACTTTCTGAAGAAGAGAATTCTAGGAAGTAGTAACACTGTTCCTCTGAAACTTATGTTCTTTTATACAAAGTTACACAGCAGCTGTTGCAGTTCTTTATTCCAACCAGCACTGCAAAACTGTTGCCCTTAGTGTTCAAAATGCAATTATTACAAGTGTATTTCAAGGCATTATTTATTACTACTTTAAGTTCCAAACTGTGATTCTGCTTTGATGCAAAAAGTACAGTTTTGTTCTCAATCAAATTTCAGCCATTACCATGTTCACTCCTAGTCTGCCTGTACTTTTCAAAAGCACTTGCAAAGCATTTTTAATCTTCCTTTTATTATGAAGTTCTTGTTTCATACCTAGTCAACATTCCTGTCTTAGAGAAGGGGAATTCAAAAGCTTCCCTTCCATTGCCATTTACAGGAATGACTGCATTGTGGTCCTATTAAACAAAAGTTTAAGAACAATTCAGAAGCTGAATGCACTAATTATCCAGATGAAGCAGAGCCTCTATATGACACAGTTCTCAGAAAGGTTTTGGAGAACAAAAAGCAGAGATCAGATGTTGTAACATTTAACAGCCAGACATCTTCCTTTTAATTTTCCCCCATTTTATTTTTTTTTAAGTGTTACTATATGCAAAAGGAAATACTGAATTAAAAATTAAGGTACTGTTTTCTACTCCTTGAACACCAGTCACTGATAATGTTTACTAATACTAGTCGGCCAACATAAGTAGGTACTAAAAAGAGCAGACTGCATGTTAGCACCTGCTTTAAGTGAGAGGCACTAGAGATGTTTCATAAAAGCAAAGAAAAAGTATTTTACACAAGACATACAGAATCTACATCAAACCAAAAGTATTTCTGCTCTAAAATTCAGCAGAAATGAAGCATGTTTCTCCAAAAGCAAAGGAGAAATGATTATTATGTCTGTGTAATTTTACAAATACAAACCTTCCAGCTGGCAGTGCAATGCCAATCTCCATTTTCACTTTTGTCCCAGACCTATTGAGAAATAAAAATACAATCATACAATTTGTAAATAAACCTTACTAGTACTTTAAAGACACAACCATTCATATATATATAAAATAAACAAAAACATACACACACATCCCCACTAAACATTTTCATTCAGGACACTATCTGGTGTACAAAATTGCACTTTACCATGAAACTATCCTTATTAAAAGTAGGGAGAAGAGGCACCACCTGCAAAACTCACTATTGTATGACTTCTATCTCTTTTTAAACAGTAAATTATGTAGAAGAGAAATTATTACAATTCCCAATAGTTTATTCACTTTGTTCCAAGAGTACACCATCCTGTTTCATTCTAGAGCCCCCAGCATCCTCACATGCTCAGCTCTGGTTGGGTCCCAGCACTCATCCCAAAAGCAGAGTAGGATAGTAAAATATACAATCAGGGTAGTGGGGGAACAGATCATGTTTCTTTTTATGAGATTTCTGCCTTGATTTTTAACCACATGCAAGTCACTGAACCTTCCCCTCTCTTGATTTCCCATACATTTTTATACATAGGAGTTTTTTACTGATAAATTATGTAGAAAGTAATGAACATAACCAAATGAAAGACACCGCCTGACTGTCACTCATTCACTTTAAAGCTGTACTGAAAGTCACTTCAAGCCTGCCACTCTGGCTTTCTAACACAATCTGGGTCATGCTGTCCTTTTGGTTGGAGGAAAACTTCTGAACAGCCTCATAAAAGATTCAGTTATTACTGGAAAGTAACATTACACTGCTAAAGAGCAGTTTCTGTGTTCAACCTACCTTCTTGCACCTTTTTTAAGAAGTGCACACCCTAGGTAGTCAGTCCAAATCAAAGATCCCCATGGCTTTGGCTTACTTTTTGGGGGGGACCATTTTATTGTGGTTTGTTATTTGCTTTTTAGTTTGTGATCAAGGAGAAGGGGCTGTTTCCTTGTTTTTAAGCCTAATCTACAGATGACACAGCTTTCTACAAAAAAAAGTTACTTTCTCAATCATTCATCTGGATTTAATAACAAACATGTCTGCTCTCTGCAAATTAGATTTCTTAAATCTATCCCCGTGACTCCCAAATATTTGCCCACCTTCTCACTATACACAAAAAAAAAAAAAAGAAAAAAAGCAATCAACTTTTTGTGGAAGTAAATATAAAATGCTACTTTATTTCCTCTAAAGGACCGTAAAAATTAAGGCTGCTGGTATTCTACACTTTCTCCAGTCGGCCAGGGCACACACGGAACACTCCGGCTTTTTGCTTACTGGCACTTCACCTTCTTCCCATAATAAATACGGATTATGGGCATTACATTACGAAACAATAGGTTTTTTTCGTAAGCATTCTTTAATAAACACAGGTTCTCAGCTGAATACACTCAACAAGCGGCACGGCTGCAGGCACAGCAGTCGGGAATGTTTTCCCTGCCGCAGCACAGGGTCGGGAGCGGAGCTCCCGTGTTTACGCGCGTTAGCGTACACACAAACACAACGCGCACTGTGTGCTAAAGCCTCCCGCCCCCGCGGCCCGACGCCGCACCGGGACCTCCCGCGGGCCGAGCCCTCGGCTGCGCCCGAGCCCGGCCCGACCCGCAGCCCGGTAGGCCGCGCACGGCCGGTGCCGCGACACACGCCCAGCACCAGGCCCGGCGGCTCCCCGCTCACCTTGACGCTCTGGTCGCTGGAGCAGGTGGCCATGCGGCGCCCGTGGAAGTCGAAGGACACATCGTGGATGAGGTCGCGGTGATCCGCGGCGATGCTGCGCGCCACGAACATCCCGCCGCGGCCGCCACGCGCGCGCGCGCACGCCTCACGCGGCGGGGCGGGGCGGGGCAGGGGGCGGGGCGGGGGGCGGGGCCGCGGCCGCGCGCGCAAGGGGCTGCTCCGCGCGTGCGCGCTCCTTCCCACCGCCGGGAAAGGGCGGGGAAAGGCGGGGAAAGGCGGGGCCGGGCCGGGAGCCGAGCCGAGCCGAGCCGAGCCCAGCCCAGCCCAGCCCAGCCCAGCCCAGCCCAGCCCAGCTGAGCGCAGCCGAGCCGAGCCGAGCCCAGCCGAGCGCAGCCGAGCCGAGCCGAGCCGAGCCGAGCCCAGCCGAGCCGAGCCGAGCCGAGCCGGCCGCTGAGGGTCGGGGCGGTGCGGCGCGGTGCGGCGCGAGAAATTACCCTCCTGCCGCGCCTGACTGCGACATGTGCCTTCGCGAAGCGACAGGACGAGAGGATGTAACCTCAAGCTGCACCAGGGGAGGTTTAGGTTGGACATTGGGAGGAATTTCTTCTCAGGAAAGGTGATTAAGATGTTGAAGTGGGCTGGCCAGAGGGATGGTGGAGTCACCGTCCCTGGAGGTGTTTAAGGAAGGACTGGACGTGGCACTTGGTGGCATGGTGACGTCCGGTCTCGATGATCTCGGAGGTCTTTTCCGACCGAACCGGTTCTGGGATTCTGTGTGGTTGCTGTGCCCGCAGCGCCGTGCGTGCGGCGCCCTTGGAGCGCGCCGAAATCGCGCTCCATAGCGGATCCGAAAAGCTGCGGAGGTGGCTGTGATGGTGCAGATCAATAAACAAACACTCAGCGCGGCGGTGTGCTGCATTTGCTTCCTGTGGTGCGCTGCATTTGCTTCGTCAGTGATTTACTGTATTAATGAGCCCTGTCAGATGAGCCTTGCGGTGCGAAAGAATGTGTGTCGGGGAAAGATTTGGGAGGGTGAAGTGCATGACCGACAGTGCAGGCAGGGGAGGAATCCGCGGACAGGTTGAGAAACTCCTCTGAGGAAAATCTAAGAAAATTGAGATTGTTCAGTTTGGGAAAGAGATGGCTGAGACCTAATCGTGGCCTTCTAGTACCTGAAGGGAGCCTACAAGAAAGACAGACATTTTTTACAAGGGTGTATAGTGACAGAACAAGGGGAATGGATTCAAACTGAGAATAGGTTTAGGTTAGATATTAGGAATAAATTTTTTACTGAGAGGGTGGTGAGGCACTGAAACAGGTTGCCCAGGGAAGCTGTAGATTCCCCATCCTGGAAATGTTCAAGACCAGGCTGGATGGGGCATTGGGCAAGTGGCTCTAGGAAAGATGTCCCTGTCCATAGCAAGGGGGGCTGCAAGTAGATGGTCTTTAAGGTCCTTTCCAACCCAGGCTATCCAATGATTCAAAGGGAGACACGATGGCTGTTGGATAAGATCCAGACTACGAAGTAGAAGAAGCAGAATAGAGCCTGGCATGTGGCAGAAAACGCAGCACGAGTGACTGAGCTCTGGGCGGGAGCTATAGACCAGTAATGACTGGTCTGTAGTCAGAGGGCTGTGCAAAATAAATGAACCACAGCAGATGGAGACTCTTGAGGGCTTAATACTTTCACCCCTGACCTGCAACTTTTCAAGGAGCTCCTCGCTAGAAGAAGCACTTTCTTCCAGTTTGTGTTCTGCAGTGTCCTCTCACAAACTGGGTCGTGCAGCTCGCATGCCAATACCTTTTAACTACCATTCATTTGTTTTATCACTGAGCACAAGACTGTTACAGCATCTTGTTTTTAAGGAATGTTTCATCTGCAAACTGTGTTATTTACTGACTATTCTGAAGATAACTACAATAGTGGACAAGTATTAGCAAAGGGAAGATAATTCATGCACTGTATTCCAAATAGCAATAATGCAGTCAGTAGATTGAAGAGAAAAAAAAAATTCTTGTGGCAATAAACACCAAAAGCAAATACATTTGTATTTAACTGGTTTATATTTCAGGACCAAATCAGTACTGAAGTCATCAGAACACCTCCAATGCCTTAAAGCTATGATCCAGTTTTCCAATCATATATTAAGTGAAAAAAGGAAAGGATGGAATTCCCTGATACCAGATATATTCAAATCCTCTGGATTCAAGTCAGATTCAGACCTTTTCTATAAGATTTTTGATAACTGCAGCTTTAACAGAAAATTAGTTTTGACATTTTCAAAAAGACTTTTGCTACTCACTATCTCATTTAGAATTTTCAAGTTCATGGCAATGAGAAGTCAATTTCTGTCCACTCAGTGAATAGAATTTGTTCAGAGATGTCCAAATTCTTCACAGAATTATAAAGAAACTGTTACGTGCTTGTGAAATAAATCTGAAAGTTTGATATTTAATGTATTTATTTTTACAAGCTGCAAACTACGTTCAGTAGGGACTGATGGAGGTGCTGTTATCACACACCAGAAGGATCCTTTCACTCTTTCTGCATAACCTGCATGCAAAATATGCAAGTATTTAGCACCCTAATGCATGAGTTTCATTGGTAGGCCTTGTATTAAGAGTAGATATGATGGTACCCAAATGTGATAAGGAATTATAATAGATAGAGAATAATAAATTAAGATAAATTACAATAAACTTGGACTTGGTGGTACACCATGGCTTTAAAATGCTAGAATTCAATTATTTTAGTAATATTTGGTAAGGAAAACTTAACATGTTGAAAAATATCTTTTTGCCCAAGTACAGCAAATAAGATAAAAAATGCTTTCAATTACAGAGGGTCAAAAATGTGGAAGAATTTGGAAGGAAAATCACCAGCTGGTTTTACATTCTTGTCCAAGTTGGCCAATGATAGTTTTAAAATTATATTTTTTAAATACTACAGAACTAAATCTCAATGGATAACAACATCTGGCGCTGAAAAGAGGAATTTGTAAGAAAATTTTCAAGAAAATTTAGCTATATAAGCTTTACCTGTTTATATTAGTGGAGAAATTTAGTTGGCATTTATAAATAAGAGAAAACTTGTAAAGCATTTAAAAAAATTAGAAGTCAATGAAAGGAAGAGGTTAATATTTTCTCATTTCTAAAGATGAGCTGGTATTACACAATTCCTCTCCTAGAGGGAACCTCACTCTGGGCTCTAAGGCTATAGTACAAATACGCTTTTTTTTCCCCTGCAATCACATATAATCACTTTGGAAGTTGAAATTTCAGTATCTTCTAAGCAATGGCTAAATTTTAGGTAATGCAATAGAAGAAGCAAGCAAATGTGATTGTGACTGATTCAGTACTGTAATTAGAGAGGTAGTAAATTTTTCATGCTATTCTCATATGTAAGAAAAACAAACAAACAAACAAAAAAGGCAAAAACCCCCAAAACAAATAGTTTTTGTATTCAGATTGCTAAGGAGAAAGATTTTTTTTTTAATCTTTCAGCATATTAGAGACGTGTACTTTGAAACTTCAGTTATTGCTTCATTCAAGCAGCTGGAGAGACAGTGCCTAATAAAAACATTAAAGCTGACTTAAAAGTTCTTTAGTCTGTGACTGTATCTGAACGGTCGATTTTTTTAGCTATTTGGGGAAATGTCTTTTACTGTAAACCACTGACTATGTTTATAAAAAACTGTGATTTTTTTTCTGAACAGTTGTTTCCAGTTAGTGATTCAGCTGTCAAAACCCAATTCTTTTGCAATTTTAGTAATGTAATGGTTTTGTTGAGATTTGAATACATTTCAACTAGTGAATGAATTCCTTTCACCTGCTTAAATGTAGTTTATTTCTTCAGTCAGTAATAACAGTATAGTTGCTGCAGGGCAAAACTGTCAGATTCACAAATAATTAGCATCAATCATTTTCATTTGAACAATATATAAATATGTAAATGTATCACAAAGGCACATTTTGACCTAAAATATTTGTTTTCTCTGACAAGACACAAAAATTGTACACTTCAAGTCACGATTAGGCTTTATTTCTAACATTTTAGTTTGATTGGTAAGCAAAAAAAAAAAAAAAAAAAAAAAAAAAGAAAACCAAACCCAAACAACATTTTTTTTTAAATACATGTACACATACACAAATATTTGTCCATTTTTAAATACAACCAGCCCCTAACCTCATTCTCTAGATTCAAAGCAAGTTATGTCAGTTAAGATTTATTTAGAAACTGATTCCAAAATCATCACTTACTTTAAAAAATCCAGGAAACGTGGGTGATTGTCATCCCAGAACCTTAGTTTACTGAGGTGTCTGGTTTTAGTCAGTACCCAGAAATGAGAGAAATACATTTACCTCATGTAGACAATTGTATCAGGTGTTTTCAGTTAGTAGAAAGACTGACACAGAATACAGGTTCAACAGAGGAAACACTTCATAGTGAAACATCAGAATTAGCAAAGGGATGAGAGGACAAGATACAGCCTTTGTTAAGGCAAGCAGTCATTAAATAGACAGCCAATTAGGATGGAAGGCATCCAGTCTAATGAAGAGGCACTCACATTTTCTGGGGAAATGAAACAACACTTGCTTAAATTCTTTTAAATGGCCAGAGTATCTCTCACATTAAAAGTAAAACAAAATTTGTTAAATAAGATCAAATCTCTCTGGACTTCTTCAGGATGATTTCAAATAATACCAAAAATTGGCTATAAAAGCTAACATGCTACATCAAAAGAGGGTTTTCCCAATGATGTAATATGAACACAAGTTATCCTGGACCACAGAAGTCTTGACATCCAGAGCAGTATGGTAAATAAGATGGAAATAATATGAACAGTATGTGAGCGTTTTCTTTTTGCTTCCTCACCTAGGTCTCATATAAATACTTCAATTTCTTTTTATCTTAATCTAGGTGAAATTTATAACAAATTTAATACTACTGGCTGGTGAGACTTTCCCCTTTGAACGGTATAACAAATCCAGAGAGCAAGACACTTAGTGCTGGAAAGTTGCAGGAGCTCCCTGCTGCATTTCCAGAGTATCCAGAGGATTGTAAAGTTGGTGCACAAAGGGATGGTCCCCACTGCACAGCAGTGGTTGGCAGCTACCATTGCCAGGTCAGAGGGGCACAAGCATCTGCTGCTGATGGTAACCAGAACACTTCCTGCCACATAGCAAGATAATGGGAAGCATGCTGGAACTCAGGGAAACCACAGGAAGTTTGCAGGTTCCAGTTAGCTGAGGCATGAATCAAGATTCAACTACTAGCCAAACTTCAAGACTTCCTCTTATAGTGGAATAGTAAGGAAAGACATTCTTTTTGTGGTGATGTTGTGCATGAGGTGGAAAAGACAGTTGTATTTTAACATTATTTTTTGCATTATGATGTGCAGAGGAAGATCACACAACTATGACAATTCTGGTACACATTTTTCAACATTTTGATTTGGTATTATACGTTGATTAAATGAAATTGAACCACAGCACAGAAGAAGAAGAAGAAAAAGCATCTATAATAAGGTTAGTTTTTCATTTTTGACACAGTAGGCCAATTTTGTTCTCAATTTGACTTTATAAAACTGGATAATTTAATTTATTTCTGCTGGAAGTCCAGTGTAAGTGTATTAGCATTGGTAGAGATATTCTCATTCAAAATTACTTTAACTGGCATTGCTTTGAATTAAAAAAAAATACAGTTAGTACTTTCCTTTTCTCCCTTTTGACTACCTTCTTCAAGTAAAAGATGCTTTTGCATGTAGAGAGAGGTCTTATAAAATGCAAAGGCCCACCAAAAAGAAAGTAAATAATGAACTGTACTCATTAAGAATGTTTGTATCAGCATGGGATAGAGGGTGAGGAAGCCTGCTTGAAATGGCTACCACTGTTAACATGCTTCAGTCATGTCTGCTCTAGAAACTGGTCTGTTACAGGCAGTCATGGATTATCATGCCAACAGCAAACAGCTTTCAGCAGAGTTAAAGGTTCCATTCCTGACAACCTTTTAAAAATATTATTTTTGGCAAGGAAGACCTGCCTGACCCTGTGAAATCCATACAGTTTTTTGTACCATGTTTTCCTTAACTTAAAAACTGGATTCACCACAATTAGTAATATTTCACAGAGAGTAAAATTATAGCTATTATTATATGTCCTGGATTAAGGCAATGTAGAAATACAAACTGGTGTTATTAAGCAATTAGGTTTGGGGAAAAAAATCTGGTAAACCCAATCATTTAGGAGTTTGCTTAGCTTTGAGAATCTGAGGCTTAAAACTTGGAAAGTTTGAAAATGTTAGCAAGTGGTCTTGTATGTGTAACGGAAGTGTCATACAAACTGGAAATCTAAAGGTGGATGTTTCTGAGGAAAGCACGCATAATCACAGCAGTGTGTGAAAGATGTGGGTTGAATTCCTGTTCAGAAAAAAAGAATACCAGCAATTACTGATATGAAGAGTAAGACAAATTAAGGGCATCACTTACCAGGCATGACTGGCCTATCATGGCAAGAAATTAATAGCAAAATATTATTTTGTGGGCAAAGTCTCCAAGCCTTTATGTAAGTAACCTGAAAGTAAAACAGGCACTTAGAGCAGAATAGTTTGTATCACCCTGCTTTGTTGCTGCTGCAGAGTTCCACTTAAAACCTGTTATTTGCTAGGAACTCAACAGAATGTCCCAAACTGAATTTAAAACTTACTTTTTTATCTAAATAAAAGCGACTATTAGAAAAACGCAAGGAAAAAAAATAAGCTCCAACTCTATAAAATTATGTTTTACCACTTAATGTAAAAAATATTACAGGAAGACTAAGTAAGCAAAATTATTATTAGAAATGATGGTCAAGCAAAGCAGTTAGTCAGTCATGATCAAATATATCTGTGGCAGCACATAAAGTTAAGGAGAAACAGAAGTGGTGTTATATGTAAGTAAGTGGCGTATGGGTGGGAAACTATTCTGAATCATATGAATGTACAAAGAAATGTAAGGGAAAATTGGAACGACAAGTTAACAAGCAACATAACTGACAGCTAGGAAGGGAATACTGATGGCTTCATAACAGATGAATATGAAGGTTGATCTCAGATGGTATAATTACATCAGAGCTATCTTTAAAGTAGTGATCTTAAGTTGGGAAATAGAAACCGCTTGTAGGAGAAAAAGTAGAAAATAGCTGGCCCTGAGAGTTTTCACAGTAAGAACAGGCAGAAAAGTCTAAACTTAGCAGTGGTGGCTTTCCTCCGTCTGTTCCAGAGTGTGGAAAGAAACATCAGAAGTAAAAAACAGGGTATAAATGCTGACAAAGTTACCAGTTAAATCATTTTTGCAGACTAGAATATTGATGTAATATGAAATGCATTATTATAGCTGTTGCTTACAGAATGGTTGTGTATGCTTGTTTATGGGCTGAGGAAGCCTTTAATGCCTTTACTGTTGGGTGCTAACATAAATCTTTCACTACCTTATAAAAAGATTTCTCAGCACCAGTTATCACAGTAATATTTAATGATTTGGACAGTGATATCAGGCAGAGTTTGGTGAGCTGGGTTTGAACAAGGACTTCTGCCTTCTAGATTCCATAGCCTCTCAGTGACCTCAGAGATGAGCCAACTCCCTTTTCCTTAAGCAGTTTGCTCATGAAGGGGTAGAGCAGCGCTGAGGGAAGGAGCACATGCTGCAGCCTTTCCTCTTCAGCCTCTCACCATGGATGGAGCTGCAGGATGGCAGTCCTCCTGCTCTGTGGGAACAGAGGCAGAGGCACAGCTGTGGTGGGCCACAGAAAGCAGGGCTGCACCACAGTACACATAGTGTTTGATGCCAGACACACATCATGATGCCATCCATTCTGAATGTGACAATTTCTTTTACTACAGGTATATCTTTAGAATATTTTTTCCTTTATTTGGAGTTTTTCATTCTCACGTATTTGAAGTGAGCATACAACTTGATGTGATCTGCTTAATAGATTGGAAAATTTTAAGTAGCTGGTTCCTGGAGCTGACTCAAGGCTTCTCCACGTACAGGAAAATTTGAATTTTGCAGCAGTACTAGACTCTACAGAAAACAACGTGAAGGTTGTAGAAGGTGGATGTGCACGAAGAAGAGCATGGAGGAAAGAGGAGAGGGAGGTGTAGGGAGATCCATTGTCAAGACCATTCAGCAAGGTTTTAGATGACTAGGAATAGAATTAAGATGCCTACTTCATCAGTCACTGGATCCCAGCTCTCCAGTCTCTAGTTTCAGGAGATTGTTCCTCTCCTTGCCCACACTCCTTACCTCTTAAGCAGCAAACATCTCATCATTTACACCTCCTCCACTACTTCCAGGGCTCAGCTGCTCTGGCAAAGGAAGGGGCAGAAATAGGATTGGCTCAGAAAGTCAGGTTTGCTACTGCTGCTGATGCGTACTCACTCTTACAGTGAGTATAAAACACACACGCATACAATGTAACACATATATCCTTACAGTTTAAAAGTATAAATTACCGAGGCTGAGGCAGTTTACTGTCAGAAGGTAGATACCAGTTGCTCACATGATATGAACAGCTCAAATGCATGGTCTTCCACAGGAGAAAGGCCTTGGCAGAGGAAAGAGCAGAACTTGACTGCTCTTTATTGGGATCCTTGTGCCACCCTAAACAGCGGCATCCATAGGCAACCTGCCTACATTGCCTATTCCTGCAGCTGGCCCTGCTGCTTTCCATTCAAATAAAATAAAAACTCTACATTTAAAATGGAAACTTCAGTAATAATATTTGTCAAGAATTTATTTTCCATTTGGAAAAAGAATAAATATTTATATTAGGGTATAATATCCAAATGTTTGTCTGAATTTATAGTGCAGCAGAGCTGGTACAATGCAGTTTGAAGGATGATAACAACACAGTAAAGTATTTACTATGGAAGTAACTTGATTATTACTCATTACATGATTGATACATTTGTTGTTGGTAAGTGTAACAAACATACTTCATTAAAATGCTATTTAGCTATAATAGGCTAAAGAGCTTTTGAAATCAGCGTTTTAGGAAAACCACATATTCCCCAAACACAACAGGATTACCCATTCTAAAAAAAAATACTTAAGCAGCTGTACAGAACATTAACATATCTTTGCATCTACAAGAACAGCAGCTTAACAAACTCAGGGTCCATCGCAAAACCAGCCTTATACTTTTGTAATCCAGCAAAATAATAATTCTTGGAGCCATTTTTGTGGATCTAACAGAAGATGGATAAGAAATAAGGAGCTATTATGTGCTCTGGGGGTAATAGGAATCTCAGCTAGGGCAAGTGTCAGTACCTACAGTCAGCTTCAGACTTCAAGGAATATTTCTGAAAGGGCATAGCCAACATTTTCAAACTGTTAGATGATACTTCAGTCTCTTCTTATGGAGAATAGACCCCATCTTTCTATCTCAGATTTCAAGTTAAATTTCTGCAAGGTGTATGGGGAGACCTTGCAGATCTCCCCATACGTTATAGATATGGAATCACATATTTAGGGATGTCATATGCTAGATACAGCTTATATATAATCATGAGGCATAACAAGACAGAGTAAATTTGACTAAGGAACAGTCTGGGGATATAGTCCAAATAATATATATTAACAAATTTTAAACTGACAGTGCTAGAGTAAATTTCTGCTTTGACCACCATTAGGAGAAGCTAAACATATTTGTCTAGGGAGGTTTCAGACTCCAGTAGAGAGAACACCAAAAGGCTCCCTAAAGATGTGCTAAGCACTCCTCCTCCCTCTGACATTTCTAAAAGGAAATGTGATTAATTTATTCTGACAATAATAATAGTTCATTGTTTCCAAAGCACTTGAAACATCTGGATTAAGAACATGTAATAAAATCCCAGACAAAATTCCAGGGGAAGCATACTTGAATTTCTGGAAGACGCATGACTACAAAAGCTAATTTCTCACTCACTGGAAACTGCTGCCTTACTGTCAGATGTGAGGGTGCACTCCCTTTAAAGAGAAAAGGTGCTGTGACTTCATACTAACCACCAGCCACTTTATTCATCTTATGTCTTAACTCAGCAATGCTGTTAGCTCAGAATCATAAGAAGGAGAGCTTCCCAACAGGAACTGCTATGAGGACAGATTATTCAAGGGAATCATTTGAAGCAGAAAAGAATTTATATCATTTCTAAATGTTATTGTGCAAACTGTGTGGTCATAGTTTATGTTAACATATTTTTAATTAAATTATTTCTAAATCTTGAAGTTTCACTGTTGCAAGAGAAGAATCAAGTCTGCATGTTGTTAAGTCTCTTTTCTACAGTCTTGTACAAATTAGCATGGTAAGTTTGCCTTACAGGAATAAGAGATTTTTGTATTGTGACAGAAATTTAAACTGAAAACTCAAGGTGCATGCCAAAGCAAACACAGCCCAAATCTGAGAGAGCAGCCACCATACGAACGTGCTGAAAAAAATACTTGAGTATTTTAAGAAATGTTCACATCAAGCCATAGGATTAGTGGCGCTTTGAACATTCCCACACAGCTCTATTGTGGAGGCGTACTAGCAACTGCTGTACAGGCGATGCTCCTTTCAACCAAGGTCAAGTAAGTGACATCAGTTACCAGCAACTGCTTTCTGTCCAAGGTAACCCATTGCTACATTGTGGAGGAAAAAGTGTATGCCTAAAAGACGTAATTTTTACCCACGCAGCTTTTTCAGTATTTCCCCCACCATTACGCTTTTGAACAAGCTGAAACACAACTATTTCAGATATATTCAGATGTATGTATCATTGGTGAGTGGCTTATGTGCCATCCCTAAGTGCTGAGTATCTCTTCTCAGCCCCTGCCCTTGAGATATCTGAAATACAAAGAAAATGCCCAGTACATTGAAGCGCTCTGTGGGAGGACACCAGCAGCAGATGATATTTATATACACAAGTATCATGCACAAAGTATAAGCATACAAATGAAACACTGAACAGTGTACAGAGACTACTTAACCACCATCTGCTGACTTGCACAGATTAGTGAAAGCAAAAATATTATTTCAATTTTTCCCCTAATAATGCTATATTCTGATAAAAGAAGTAAACTTCCAAGAGTTAATCATGTGGTTATCTGCATGATGATTAAAAGTATCTGCCCTACTTCTTATAGAAATATTTTTAAATGATCAATAAAAATATAATTCAGCACTTGATAATTTTCGCTAATTTAATTTCTATCACATTGTGTTAGAATGGTAGATTTAAAGATATACATCTATGAAATTCCCATTAGAAAAACAATTGTATAAAAGGCTGTTCATATAAGTTTCCAGTTAGAGTAAGCAGAGGGCTATAACTTGCAGCATAGATTTCATTAATCAGATTAATTATCAAACCTATTAATGACTCACTCCTCTGTGTGAACAAAGCATCCCCACTTTTTCCTCTCTCAGGAAAGTGAGAGGTAAAAGAAAGAGAAGGGAAAGTTTTAATGTCACCCTGAAAAGCATATATATTTATGTTTTAGAAATGTAATCCTTGCATTGTTTCATTGGAACCTCCTGTCCAAAGATATTCAGGATTTATTCCACTTGCTGTGACAGAATTGTGTAAATTCAATAGTAATACTGCACACTGTTGATGCATATTTGAGAGCAGAATTAGCTGTAATGACTGATGCAGTCACCTCCTTCAGTTGTCTGCCTCATCCCGCTTTCCAAGGTTGCTGAAACTCTGGAAATTAGGTGAGAATTATCCTTAACACTTTTTCTAAGACAAAGAAATACTGTCCTCATGTGATTTGTGATATTCCCCAGAGAGAACCCCAGGACAAAGACTGTGCATGTGACAGAGTTTCACAAATAATACATCCTACTTCTCATTCGCCATTGCTGCTGGCATATTGTTCCTCGTATGACATTTACCAGCCAAAATATATTCTGAATCTAGAAATTAGATTGTGCATTTATAACTTCTGATAACAGTATCCATAAGGTATTACCAATGTGTTGAGAAACAATGGGAAATCCAGACTGTTTTGATTATGACATACATGTTAATGTAACAACTTAGGGAATGCCGATATAGGCTTATTGCAGTTTTATCTCTTAATCCCCTCCCCACAGTATAATTTTCAGGAATCTAGTCACCAGATTCAATTAAATGTTCTTTCTTAAGTAAGAAAAACAAAAGGGAAAACTGAGGTGGTCTTTGATGAGCACAAAACAAATAAAAAGCCCCAAGCATCTTTGTTTTTATTCTGCACCTTACCTTTCCTGCTCAGTGCTTCAGAGGGTGCTGGTATGAAGAAAGCAGCCATCTTGGACAATGAAAATTAATTTCAAGTGAATAGAGCTTCCAAAATTATTTTAAGAGAATGGGAGCTAGAAGCTACTTGAGATGTTGAAGTGACCATGTGGGATATTTCTTGACGAATCCAATCTTTATAACATACTTTGTTTCTTTATCTCTTTGTAACATTTTTTCCTTACTGCAAATCTGTGTTAGAGAGTCTGCCACTAAACTTGCAGAGGTCTGCTTGAGGAGGGGTACCATACAGTTTTTAAAAAGAAAATAGTGTCTTTTAGTGATGTCTCTTTGTACGCAGTGAGAGAGTAGGAGAAAAAAAAATTTAAAATGCATATGTAAAAGATCCAGAGAGTTTCATATACCCATTTTGATACTGGACACGTTCTGCACAAGGGCACTTTTCTCCCTAGGTTGTTAATTCCAGTAAGTAGTCATGTCAAGACTTGAACTGCTGGAACTGTTCCACTGGCTAAAATAAGATGTTAAAGACCTTGACAACATTCCAATTGGAAAATGTGTGTTATGGATCCTTCATTGAGTACATTACATTCAGTTTTTCTTTTCTTTGAGAAAACAAACAAATTGGCTTAGCAGTTATAGCCCATTTGTATGCCACAAGGGTATGAATTAGAGGTTTGAAATGTCTGGACCAAAGGAAACATAGCATACATTCAAAAGCTCTATTATACTGGTTATGCAAAACTGATTTTTAAGACTCCTTACTTTAGTAGATTAATTTCAAAGACATTTGTATAAGAGACATTATCAAATTAAAAAAGGAAAGCTAAATTTTACATGCACTACTAATTTGTTTTTGTTAGGAAATCATACTGCCTGAAAAATTAACAATTTCTTTATGGCTCTTTGCCACCTACAGGCAACATCTATTTTCCTCCTTGCTTTTTGATTTACTTTGGAGGTAAAAAGAAAGGTGCATTGATTATTGCAGTCCTGCCTTGCCAAGTAAGTGCAGCAATGCAAATTTTGCTGTAGTGCTCCATGGCTCTTAGAAGATCCAGTGCCCAAGTTTCCACAGTGACACAAGTGTGAACACCTTGTTCTCTATAACATACCGAAGGACATCTCAGCAGGCAAAACGAGCCACACACTCATGGAACTCTGCCATCAAAACAGTGACTCAGAGAATGTGGCTCCTACAGGGCTGCTCATTATCTCAAGAGGACAAGCTTCTACGGGAAATTGTATGAAATTCGATATATTAACGTCAACTTAAAAACAGGCAAAGATATCACAAATCCTGTACAGACCTACCTCTGCTATCACAGGAAAGACAGAAGTAATTGTTGTAATAAATGCTAAAGGCTCACCACCACATGGTAAATTTTAGTATCTATGAAGTTGGTAACAATAAGATATTTTAAATCCCTATTACAGCGAGTAGTACAAGAAAATCCGTTACTGTTATTGGCACATCAGGTTGTCTAATGCAGAAGCATAAATTACAAATATGGATTACAATCTGAAGACTCTTATTTTGAACAATTGGGGCCAAAAAAAAAATCAAAAACAATTCAGAGATTGTTAGACCAATGAAAATAATCACAATTGCTTTGTTCTGATGCTGGGAAATCCAAAGGAAAACCGAAGGAAAACCGGAACATAAAACTGAGAATACAAATTTATAATAGAAACATTTACTGTTACTCCTCAGGAGAAAGTCTTCTTCTGCTAAATTAGTATTTTCTTACCAGAATTTCTCCTAGCAAACAACAGTGGTCTGGTGCATCACAATCTTTCCTGCAATAATTCAGAAAATTACCTTAATTTTGTAATTTGGAAGATAAGCTTGAATATAGATGAAGATACATATAATCAAGCATGGAAATGACTAAAATACATAATCTGTGCTAAAAACAAGTAACAAGATCATGATACTATGACTTCACAATTGTAAAATAACTTGAGGGAAAGTCTCACTGGTCAGCATGAAGAACTACTCCAGAACTGTTTCAGAACTGCTCGTTAACCATTAAGCCATCATATAAAGTAATTCTTTGAAATAATAACTGTGAGATTAGAAATGGTCTAAGCAAGGAACAGCCCTATTCAGTCTGGGAGGCAATTTTAAAGTCTAATAAATCCATGATCTTCAAACAAACTTTCAAATATAAAAACTATGTCAGCTATAAGCAGTTACTATAGACACCATTTCTAGCAAGGACCATGGAATGACACTAAGCCACACTCACTGAATTAAGAGTTTCTCACTTGCAAATGATGATTTCAGTAAATGTCTCTGTAGCTAGGGGTGAAAAGGAAAGAGATAGAAAGTCAAGTAACGTACACAAAACATCCCCAGCAAGCAAGATCCTCTCTATAAGCGAGAAAAATAATAACTCAGAGTCATCTTTCTCTTGGCAACTGGCTCTTTTCTTCTTCCCGTAGCTATATCCAACACCCCCTGCATTGACTCATAGGCATTAGGCTTTGTGGCTGACTGCACATCCCAGCTTAGGTTGCTGGAAGGGCTGTTTCACAAAGCCACAGCAGAGCCTAAAGTTGTTCTATCCCTCAGACATCCTGGCTGGCTGTCTTTTCTGCCAGCTGGTGTGTCCATTCACTCGTGACAGCACTTCTGCCAGTTACCCTTTTCTTTTCATACTCCACAATTATTTCAGCTTCACCCTAGGAGTCCCGTGCCATGCAGACTGGCACAAATCTCTAGACTGTGAAACAGACTTTCTTAATAGTTCTTAATATTTCCTTTCTTCCTTGGCTGTGAATTTCTTCTACACAGAACTCCAGAAAGCAGTTAGGGCAATTGTACAGTTTGGGCACAGCTGTATTGCCCTTCTCTTCCACAGTCCCATCACCTTTACTACAGAGCTGGTTTTTATCACACACTGGACGCTAGGATCCCACTCTTGTGGATTTCTGACTGATGTAAAAGACCTCCTCAGCTGAAGGAGGAGGCCCTTGCACTTCTGCTTTTGTTGCTGCTTCAAGGATTTGCATTTTGCTACATACATTTTCAAGGGTTTGAGTGTTTTCTTTCTTTCCCCTCCCCTTCTTGTTGTATGCTAGAATACAATTTTGGGCAGGGGAAGGAAAGCAATGATATAGTTGAGGAAAAGTATTTGCACCAACATCCACTTTCAGTAATGAGAATTTTAACATTCACTTGAGCAAGGAATACAGCTTCCAAAAGTCTGAAATATGAGTGCACTGTAAATGCACACAAAAAAAAAGAAACCTGTTTTATCCTGACCACTGGACCTTTTCATTCAGCTTCTCCTACTCCCTTCCAGATGCCAGAAGAGTGGCCAGCCCTTCTGGGTTTCAAGTCCTATCCAGTTCATTGAGGAAGGGAGGATCCTCTTCTCCTTTAGGCCTTGGGCTATAAGACTTAAATCAGGAATTATATGTTCTCCTCCTTTCACATTGTGGCAAGCTTAAGCACATTACAGCTCTCTTCCTTAACAATTAAAATTGATGTGGAGTGTATTTGTGAATAAAACTACCTCAGGGAAGAATTTGTTCTTCATCTACCAATATCTAAAATGGTTCTCAGAAAAGCAGCACAAACCAGATCATTTCCAATAAATGGTGCTTAAGTAGTTCCAGTGAATGACCCAAAAAAGTACACACAGAGGAACAAACACTTAGCCTGTTCCAGACTGGTACTAAAATAATTGTTCAGCCAAGGTCACTGGACAAAAGCATTTAAAATTAACTCAATTGGTCTTCATGGGCACCAAAGTCAATTTTGAAATCAAAAGTGCTGCAGATACCAATTACTTTGGGGTGACTGCTTTGTCACCACAGCAATGGGCTTCTCAAATTATCAGTGATTTTAATTTAAAAACATTGCTTGCTGGTGTTTATACTAAAACAGAAAACACTACAATATACTAGACTCTCCAGCAACTATATTGTCCCTCTTTGCATGTCACACTTGGTCCCAAGGGCATAAGACTTTGTGTAATAGTTCATCTGGGCTTGGCTGCAAAGCTAATACAGAATGGGAGGTTACTACTGGCAGAATAAAGTTTTCTAATAAGTGTACTTGGTTTATGTTGTATATACAGTTCTCCCTCACAGACCATTAGAAATGTAATCTTGGGCCTATCCTGGGCTCAGATTCTAAAAGCCAGAGAACTGGTGCTGCATTTTTAGCATATTTGCAGTAAAAATAAAGCAATCCAAATCTGGACAAGAGCAATTTCTTCAGAAAACCCTGGTTTACAAGTTATTGCTCAGAATTACGTCCAAACGGTTCTTGAATGTCTCCAGTGAGGGAAACTCCGCAACCTCTCTGGGTAATCTGTTCCAGTGGGCGGGCACCCGCACAATAAAGAAGTTGTTCTTCATATGCAGGTGGAACTTCTTGTGCATCAGTTTCTGCCTTGGCCTCTTGTCCTATTGCTTGGCACCACCGAGAAGAACCTGACTCTTGGCACTCTCCCTTCAGACACACACACTGATGGCACATAGTTCCCCTTTGTGGCACTAATTCACACATTTTTAAGGTGCCGGACGTTACCCAGCCACCTGTCCTGAGCCACGAGGCTCCCGCCAGCCCGGGGGCCCCAGGCTGGTGTCCCCCAGCAGCCCGCGCAGCGCAGCCCTCTCTGACCTGGCCTGACCCTTGGCTTTGCCCAGCGTCTGCCCGAGCCGCCCCTTAAGGGATTTTCTGTCCCTCCCAGTGAGGCAATCGCTGCGGGACACGGCGTTTCTGCTTTCGGGACGGCGAGCCCCGCCGTGATTTGTCCGTCCGACACGTCCGTGTCTCCGCACTTCTGCTTTTCGGAACCAGCGGCTGCCGGCGGGGCACATCGCCGGGGGTGCGACGCTGAGCCGGGCTGGGGACACGCCGGCCCCTGGAAGAGCCCATGCACACTGCAGGGCCCGTGTCCGCTCAGTGACACTGGCACAGCGATGCAGCCCTACAGGCTGAGGGCGGAGTGGCTGCAAAGTGGCCCAGTGGAAAAGGACCAGTGGTCAACAGCAGCTGAACGAGAGCCAGCAGAGCGTGAAGGTGGCCAAGAAGGCCAATGGCATCCTGGCTTGTACCAGCAGTAGTGTGTCCAGCAGGACCAGGGCAGTGATTGTCCCCCTGCACGCACTTTGGTGAGGCTGCACCTCGAATACTGAGGTCCGTTCTGCGCCCCTCAGTTCAGAAGGACATTGAGGTGCTGGAGGGTGCCCAGAGCAGGGCAGTGAAGCTGGTGAAGGGTCTGGAGCACATGTCCTGTGAGGAGCAGCTGAGGGAGCTGAGGGTGTTTAGCCTGGAGGAGACGCAGCTCAGGAGTGACCGTATCGCTTTCAACAAATGCCTGAAAGGAGGTGTTGGCCAGGTGGGGGTCGGTCTCTTCTCCCGGGCAAGCAGTGACAGGACAAGAGGACATGGCCTCAGGCTACGCCAGGGGAGGTTCAGGTTGGGCGTTAGGAAGAAATTCTTCACAGAAAGGGCGATTAAACACTGGGACGGACTGCCCAGGGAGGAGGTGGAGTCACAGTGCCTGGAGGTGTTTAAAGAAGGATGTGGCACTTAGTGCCGTGGTCTGGTTGACGCGGTGATGTTCGGCCACAGGCTGGACTCGATCTTGGAGATCTTTTCCAACCGAACTGAGTCCGTGATTTTTGTGACAACAAAACCTCGGTGGCCGTTTGGCGACCGAAGCTCCCGGCCCGGCCGAGCCCCCGCGACACCTGAGCGCGGCCCCGCCCCCCGCCGGGGCAGTGACGTCACCCCAGGTGCTTCCCGCCTCCGCGGCCCGGGGAGGCGTGATCTCCACGGCCCTCCGTGGGCGGGGCGACGGCCGCGCATGCGCCCGCCGTCGGCTGCGGGACGCCCGGTCGCGAGCGTATGTGCGCGCCCGCCGCTCCCGTGAGGCGGGGGGCTGCGCGCGAGCTGTTGCGGGCTCGCCGCTCGGCCTCCTGCGGACAGGCTCGCGCGCCCTGGCGGCCGCCGCCATCATCATGTCCGCCGCCATCGAGCAGGAGTTCCAGGAGATCGACGCCGCGAACGACTGGCAGGCGCGTTATCTGGTGAGCCGAGCGGCGTGGTCGGCTCTAGCCGGAGAGCACCAGGGAGGGAGGAAGGGCAGGGGGGAGAGAGACTCGCGGGCCGGCAGCGGCCGTGCCTGGCGTGCGGCTCCGCCGCCGCCTCAGCGGCGGGGAGAGCGGAAGTCGCTGGGCCGACACGACTCTCGCCCTCAGGTGCGAGCGGCGGCGCCGTGGGCAAGCGCTAGGCATGCGCACTCGGGGCGGACCGGGAGAGGGGCGGTGGCGCGCAGGCGCGGGGCGAGGCGCGTGCGCGGCCTCGGCGGCGGCTCTTGGTCCGCGCTGCCCCCGGGGCTCAACGGAGCGGGGCCCGGTCCCAGCCGGGACAGCCGGGACAGCCGCCGTGGGACTCCCGCGGCTTGCGGGCTTGCGGCAGGCTGTGCCCGATAGTACGGGTTCGGCTGAGGCTTGCGTGCCCCTCCCCCCCGATGGTTCGTGCGGCTCCTCAGGCACCCGTGCTCCCTCCTCAGCGCCCGTTCCCGCAGCCTTGGCCAGCTCGGCATCCGCTGCGGGGGTTCTGCGCGTGTGCTACTTAATAAAATGCAGTATTTGCCTTTTTTTTTTTTTTTTTTTACGAGATTAAGAACTTCCAAGAACAGTTAGTTCCATAAAACAGGCATTATGTATCAGCTGGTGTCACTAGAGCAGCTATTTAAGCCCACAGTATTTTATAGCACTATTTCACAAATGAGAAAAGAGAAACAAACCCCAAAGTTTTCTTTACTGACTTTGAATTATGCTTTTTTTCTGTTAAATTAGTAATTTATTTGATTTATATGTGATTCAAATACAGTATCTCTAGTGCAGTATTTCAGCTGTTGCACTTTTGGATATGTCTGTATTACAAATAAGTAGGATCTAGCACCAAGCCTGCCAGAGTTCAGGAAGGGTTTGGACAATGCTTTCAGGCACATGGTGTGGTCATTTGGGTTATTCTGTGCAGAGTCAGGAGTGGGACTTGATGGTCTTTGTGGGTCCCTTCCAGGTCAGGATGTGCTGTGATTCTGTGTGATGGCTGGATGTTATGTGGGAAAACTGATTTCTAAATTAGTCATTACATTTCTTTAAGTTTAATTCTTTTTAGCAAACCTACCCTCTCACACCATCACTGTAGAAGTGTTCTCGCTATTTTAATGTTTCTTTACCAAAGCACGGGTGTGTTTCTGTGCAGGTGCAGGTGCTTTAAGAAACAAAATAGGTTGCATCCTGTTACTGAGTAATACAAAATTTACCTTTCATGGAAACTTGGGTGTGAATGCCTGCCAGAGCCATTCGTTCCATGAGCAAGCTCCCAAAGCTTGTCAGCCATGTAAACGAGCAGTTCCAGTGTGCTGTATCAAAATAGAAAACCTAATCGATCAAGAGGTTTTTATACAAATCTGTGGACTATTGGTGCTTGACAGTTGCTGCTCCACATTGTGATTTATGTTCTTTGCAGATTGGCAGTACATTTTAAAGAAAGGTCACGCAACCAATGCTAGAAATTTGAGCTTTCTTTTATACGTTATGTTTCCGCTGATGCCCTTTCTGGCTGCGTTCATTGTTTGGGAATAGACGGGGCTATTTAGGAAGTTTGGAGACAAAGATAGTGGGAACATTGAGAAGACGAAAGAATGCTCAGTTGTAATAAGAAATTTAAATGCCCTTTGGAACATAATGATCAAATGTAACAACATAATCTAAAAACAGAAGGAGAATTAAAAGTAAAATATTGTTAATTCTGTACTGAGCAACATTTCTGCTGAGATGGCATCAGTACAGGGATATAAATACAGAGTAGAATATACTGAAGGCTGTTTTCAGTTTTCTACATAAGGTAATTCTGTGTATCTTAGTGAAGTTGTAGAAAACGTGCACTCAGGGAAGAAATCAATAAAGCAGAACATTCAGAATGTGTGAACAGTAGGATCCTTAAAATAGTATGTGAGTCTGAATATCTCACAGATTTTCAGAAGGTTTGTGTAAATGTAAATGGGGAGACCAGGCTTTGATTCACATTGATATTTGTGACTAGTATTCTTCATATTGGTTCACGTTTAACTACAGTTGTATGGGATGAGCCATCAAACCACCAAGAATAATCCTATGGCCCTTAATAGTAGCCATAAAATCATTAACTGGTTCACTTACATTTGTGGGGTTTTACGCTGCCAATCGCTTTAAAGGAGTCAGCAGAATACTGCTGTAGCATCTGAGTCCCTTACTGCTTCGGGAGATAATGTGCAGCTCTGAGGTAAACTGTAAGCATAATAAATATCTGGGATTAGGGGTTTTTTACTCTTTGATCTTGATCCATCAGTTGCTTGTCAAATGGTGCTTACGTTTGGTAGTTTTAGCCAAATGTAGGAAGATCTATATGGTAGCAGTTTGGCCATGAATGAAATATGTCTTCTGAGTGAAAATGAAACTAGGGGCGGTAAAACTTGGTTTTAAAAATGTTAGCTATTAGTAATGTTGCATAATTAATAGTATGTGTAGAACATTCATCTTAATCAGGTTGCTGGCTATAAGTCAATTATTTATTTTGTCTTTTTAAGGAAATCCGACATAAATCCAGTGACTACCCACACAGAGTTGCAAAATATCCAGAAAACAGAAATCGAAACAGATACAGAGATGTTAGTCCATGTGAGTATCTTTTCTGCAATCATTGCAGTAAACTTACTAGACCTTCTCTTACCCTATTGACACTGGAGGTGATAAATCATGGTCATTGCAAATTTTGCATTTTGTTTTTTTCTGTAGGCATGTATCCTGTGATAAATGTGAGATTTTTGGTAACACATACACAAATGGAGGGAGAAGAGTCTGCATGTTAAGCTCATTGTGCTGAATGGTGAATGAGAGATGGTTGCAAATCACAGGATATTAGTGTATAGGTAAATTTTTGTGAGCTGCAGAGTAATGTTTTAGAGGTATTTTTCTAATAGGGAAATTATTTGTTTAATAGTGCTTTATGTGTTGTAAAAAAACGAGTATAGAGGTTAAGTTAGTACAGATTGACTTAAAGAAATGTTTTCTCTTTGGACTGAGTGATTCTGCACATTTTTAAGGTGGTGTGGATAAATGCCACTCAATTTCTACTGTTGCTTTAAAAAATGCTTGAGATTTTGTTGGTTTTGCCCATATAGTAAATAAGCTATGGAGTGCTTCATACTTCTACTAATTGCAATAAAATGGTCTTTTTGGCATAATGATCTTATGTCTCATGTGAAAAAAAAAAAATTTAGACCAGCTTCTCTGCTGCAGAGATGCTGTGGGCTTCTTTTCATCAGCCTTTTACTTCAGAAATTGTAAGCCAAAATTATTGCAAAAAGATATGTGAGCTGAAGATAGGGGAAAAAATTATATAGCTTTAATTTTTTTGCGGTATATTAAATTTGGGACAGATAACATGTTTATGTATTCCTTATGAAGTTTCCCAGAATACTGAAGGGTCCTAAAAACCACCTTGTTACTGGATGTAGAGTTTTTGGAGGGTTGCTGGTATACTGGGGCTTTTCGTTTGAGAGCCTGATCTGAATACCTATTCTAAGATTTGGAGAAGTGCTGAGCTCCTTGTTTCCAGTTGAAAGTTGTGGTGACAGCATGTGTATAGCACTTCTCAAAATGGCACAGAAAGGGTCTTGGATTGAGTCACACTGGTCAGATGCAGCGCTGCTCCTTAAGCTGCTGCCAGGATGCTCCGCTGGCACAGTGAATTCGTACCAAATGGGTCCAGTCTGGCGTGGTGCTGAACCCCTGTGCTGCATGCTGATGAAACTGAACTTAGGAATTCAGTGCACGGCCTCCTTGCTGTGTCTGTGTGGCATTCCACTGGAGGAGTGTCCAGTACTGAGGAAGATACCTCAGGTGAGGCAAGGCTGACTGACTTTCACCATAGGCTCAGGAAGTGGAGCCAGGCCTCTGGTGGACACGTGTTGGTCTGTGCAGAGGCACTCGGGTGTCCCAGCTTTGTTGTCCTGTTGAAGCACAGCATTAGCATCTTACCAGTGCTGAAAGAGATGTTTTATTTAATTTGTTTCATACCTAAGTTGCAATGGGGGTTGTAAGATGAGATGGCAGGAAATTAGATTTGAACCCAGAAGTCTTAGGTTCTAGTCCTGGGTCTAACATCCTATACAGTTTCCATGTCAGATGTTGTATCCATGCATTTATCTACTGTTTCTCCCATACATGAATGTAATTTATATAAAGAGAGTGAAAATTTACTTTCAAACTCTTTGTGCTTTTTTTCTTTTTAAAAAGTGTTTCTAAAAGAAATAAAAATACATAGCATTATTTAAGTAGTATCTAATAATGCCTCCAGTAATACCTTTTGGATGTGATTTGTATTCATCTCCTGCAGTTATGTGGAGCTCAATATTTTCCTTAATCATGGCATGCCTTTTACAGTAGTGAAGAGCATCAAATGCCTTTGCTTTAGTCATGGCAAAACCTGCTTCTGAAGTGCATGTTTAGCTAGTAGAAAAAAAATGAATGATTGTATTAATTCTTGGACCCAGTGCAAAAGCAGAGAGACAGATAAAATCTAGTATTGAAGTAGTGCTTGGGCTTAGGAAAAGGCTAGAGCTTTTCTGTTACACTCTGACATAGATTATTACATGATGAATGAACTGAATAAGATGATGAATTTTATGAAGAATGTGTCAGTTTCTAGCATTTATGAAAGAAGGATTGTTTGAATTGGTCTATCTAGATAGCTTGGCAGAACTGGGCACTAGGAACAAAGCTTTATCAGGAGAACGGAGCAAAACACTGTATTTGAACTAGCTAATTCCTCCTGAATTTTACTTCTGTATTTTTAAATATGGCTCAGTTGCTTCAGTAAGAAGGATGAGAGTCGGGAGCAGAAAGAAGCCTGGAAGGGAAGTGTATGATGAATAAGATTTCAAGGTAGTGGTGCCTAAATTTCAAAGCAGCTAGGATAAAAGCTGCATGGTTTGGTCACTTTGGTGAACGCATCTAATTGTGGTTCATGTATGGAAGGACATGGTGTTGCAGAAATGCGAGACAATTCAGTCTCACACAATCTTGACGTCTCAGTCCTTCACTTTGCAAATTTTGCTGCTTTTTAACAGTGTTTAGGTGAAAAACGGGTGATACTAATATTCTCAGATAGTCAAAGGCCTTCAGAGCCAGCTGTTGGGCTTTTAAGATCTAGCTACTTAATCATACTGGAAGACATAATTTAAAGAAAAGAGTTTTATTTCTTCAAAAGCAATGAGAAAATTGTTAGTTAACTGTCGTAGCAGCCAAGCCACTGTGAAATCTGAGGTGGTGTGTCTGCATGAGGAAGTGCAAAGGTTGTTCAATTTTACGGGAAATATGTCAGTTACGAGTCCAGGAAAAATATTTTGGGTTGGTTTGCTCCATTTCAGCTGTGATACCTGGGACAAGTACACTGAAACAAACTTGTGTCTGTTACATACATTTCTAGATAAAAATATATTTGTTTGCTGGGAAAGGCTAAGCATCTCTGCCCATTACGGTTGAGCTTCACAGTATTTCCCGTTTCATAAGTATTTTTATTAGTGTCCATTTTTGTTGGCTAAAGATCTATAGCATAGATAAGGTTGGTTTGGCAAAAGCCCTCAAGATTTACTGTCTAGCTGAAAAAAAAATAGCAGTCTAATAGTTTGGTATTAGTCTAAAATAGGCAGAGGAATATTTTGGCTTCATAGTACTGAAACAGGAAGTTAATCTGAAATAGGTTTGGTTTGACAGCCAGTCATTTCCGGACAGATGAAACCATTTCTCAGA
Organism: Anomalospiza imberbis; assembly: GCF_031753505.1. NCBI lineage: Eukaryota > Metazoa > Chordata > Aves > Passeriformes > Viduidae > Anomalospiza > Anomalospiza imberbis. The sequence continues at coordinate 53,227,660 of NC_089681.1, read as the reverse complement.
AAACGTTTTTAACAGAGGAAAGTAACTTGTGAGGTTGTTATTCTTTATTAATAATTTTAATGAATCTCCAAAGATTTCTGTAATTAACTTTCCTTCTAAATCCTATCCTTAGTTGTTATCAGAGGAGTCTAGTGTCTCAGATTGACTGTAAACACCTTTAGAGTCGAGTTCCCAGATTTACAGGCAAGAAGGAAATCCCCTCAACAGAATTGGCAGGATTTTTTTGCCTTTTGCTTTTGAAGGGTAGATGGGGGTTTACACAATTTTCTCTTCAGCCTTCCTTTGTTAATACGGTGTGTTGCTGAAGAACCTGGGTCATCAGAGCATTTTTGCTGATAGATCATGTTGCTTCTGGAAGATCTTGCAAGGTAGTGATTTCTTTTGTTTTCTTCCTATGGCCTTGAGTAGATTTTGTGTCAGATCTTTCAACCACAGGCTTACAGTTGGCATAGAGTACAGGAGAGGAACACAAAGAGAATTGTGCTTTACAGCGAATTTGGAGCTGATTTGAATGATTTTACACATGGTGCTAATTAATTATCATTGCAGGAATGTTTGTTCCCTTTCTGTCCTGTGCTTCAAGTGAATGTGCTGAGAACAGGGAGATGTTCAGCCCGGAATAAGCCTGCTGCATTTCTTGTCCATATTAGAAGCTGACATTGGTGATTTTTATGGCATTATCTAATGATTCTCTAAAACATCTTACCACGTGAAACATTGTAAAATAAACTCATGATGCTGTTGAGTTTGGAGATACTTCTTCCTTTGGAGTTGGGGAAGAGGGGAATTTTATAGCACATGCTGATCTAAACTTTAATGTGCCTTAAGAATTTTTCCCATAATCCTGCTTACGATTGTAAGCATACTATGTGGTAGTGACACGTGTATTTCAATATGAATACATTTCAGTGGTGAGCTAGGCCATGGCTGATATGATGGCATTCCTTGTGTACAACCAGTGACAGGGTACTGAGGAAAAGTCATTTTGCCTTTCCTTTGCCTTAGGCTACCTCTGAAACTCGAGACTGTAAGTCTAGTGACAGAATATTGCAATTTGAATAATTTAGCAGTTCAGATAGACTAGATTTAGATTAGTGAAATGGAAGGGATTTGTTGGTAGGTGGGAAAGGTTAGGCACGGTCACTGAGATGGCTTGCAGCTGCATGTTTTATTTATGACTTTCTTTAATCCTCTAAGTAGCATTTCGCCTTCCTCTATTGTTAATAGCTCTATATTTGGAGGACCAGAGACATCTCTTGGATAAAAGATAATTTTGAAGTTATACAGTGTTCTAGAAACAGTTGCTTTATAATGAAAACCTTTCATTAACCAACTGCAAGAGCTGCGTGATGTAAAATGCCAAACATTTTGTATCTTGATTTTAACTGGATCTGTCATTTTCTGTTAAGCAGGAGGTTAGCAGATTGAGTGTTGTGAAGTTTAGGCCTTATTTGATGCATGGGAAGTATTGTCAGTGGGACAGGGTTCCACTGGAAATGGGTAATCAGAGTTTGCTTATCTCAAACAGGGTCATTCTGGGAGTGTTTTTTCTCAGTGCAGGAGCCAGAATGAAAATAATTTTAAGGTTTCCACTTCCTTTTCAGACTGCATAGTTTGAAATAGGGGAATTAGCACTTCAGAAAAGCAGTACTGTATTTTAGCTGCTGTGGGCATGGCAATGCATAAGCTAAATCTTATCTTAAAGATAGGTTTATCATTCATATAAATCTAAGTACTTTGTAACTGGAAATTATATACATACGGGAAATACATTACAGATAACTCGCTGTCAAAAGTTGGCTTGCTTCATTTAATTCAGAAGAGCAAGCCAGGGTTTGAATGAGGTTTCTAGGTCATTGTGTCCTTTAAGAACCTCATCCCTTGAAAGAAGAGAAATCAATATATTCTAGTGTTTTTTTTTGTTTTTTTTTTTGTCCTGTGGACTGTCTGCCAGAGTACTTGCAGGATCTCCTCTGTTTTAATTGGGGAGGGAAAGGGAGGTTATCTGTGCATAGAATTAGTTATTAAAGGGACTTCAAAAAAAACAACTTGCAGAACTTTATTTGTCATGTTTACAAAGCAAAATTTATAAGAAGAGAAAAAATGAATCTTAGAATGTAAGGATGAAAGTAGGAAACCTCCTTAGAGGCTGCATTATTTGCCCCTGGCAGCAGTACAGCAGCTGCCGCTGGGTGATTAAACTGTTAACAGTGCTTGCTTGCGTCACCTTTCCGAGAACACTGGTACGGGTATGTGTGATTTACTATAACAAGATCTTAAGTTTTTCCTGTTGGCAAATGACATGTAATATTTACAGAGGTCTTGGTTTCTTTCCAGTAGAAACATTTCAGATAAAGTGATACATGAAAGGAAAAAGTAATGCTTTCCTATCCTGGCAAAATAATACAAAGATATCTATTTTACTTTAAAATGCACATGTGTCTTAATTTTGCTGTGTCTTGGCTTTGATAATATTTTTTTTCTTCACACAAAGGTATCGTAAATCATTTAAAACTCCTGAAAGTTAAGATGGTGTTGCCTTACAACCGGAATGCTACTGAAAACAGACTAACCCAGTATATATCTCATGCTTTTAGATAAAAAATAACATTTCAGCATTTTTCTATTCTCTGCATGTTAGTATATGACTGTGTATAAAAGCTAGGAGCTAAGGGAGATGGGGCAACAACCCCAAATTTGAGTGCTTCAGCAGCAGCAAAACAGTTCTACTTTACTGTTGATTTCTTTACTTGAATCCAACAAGATCATCTTCGGCAGTTGCCAGTAGCAGATAGATGAGGGAGAATGTAAAGGCAGATCAAGACCTAGTAAATGTTCTTTTCCCAGGTTTCCAAACACATGGAAAGTATTCATACTAAATCATACAAGCAGTCTGTAGAACAAGAGTCTAATTCAGTAACTCTTTTCTGATTGCTATCCGCTTTTTGCCTGTCCAGGTTTATATTTATGGATTTCTGAGATGAGCCTTGTGCTGCACAGGCTGGCTGTGAGTTCATCTGTTGTAGTTGTGCTGAATTTGATACTCGGTAGTTGCTCATGTCTCTCTGTGTTTTCCAAAGTGTTTGTCTAAATCAAGTGAGCCTTTTGGTACAAGGATGGGTGGGCTGGCATTTTAACAGCAGTCTGGGCCCTAATTGAGTTTTGTGGGTTAGACTAGGTGAATTTAGTTTTAGAAACTGGTATTGCAACGTAATTCCCTCTGCTGTCAGTTTCCTTATGGAATCTCTTCCATCTCTTCCTGAGATATGTTGAAGTTTCTTAAATTAATTTTAGTTTGCTATTTTTAATTTACTCTTCTTATTCTGCTAGGTGTTGAGCTTCAGGAGGTTTACAGTCAGTTGAATCTCACTTTCTGGCATGCAGTTGTATACAAATTTTAAACTGAAAGTACTGTTTATTTAATACAGTGACCAAAAAATGGCTGAAGGATTAATTACTGTGAACAAGTCTGATTACCTAAATGTCTCCTAGATGTTCATAAACCACCTAAAGACTCATAATTCAGATACTAGAAGGTTCTAGAAACAACCACAATGACTTTTTATTATGCAGTTTTAAACAGTCCTTTGCTTGCCTCTGCCATAAAAAGGGGAATCGTCAGTCTTGCTTGTGTAATTTTGAGATGAAACCATGTTGTTAGATTAGGCTTCATTTAATTGGATGATTTGTTGACTATTTTTGGTTTTGCATGTGCCTTTTTAGTATTTTTATGTTGTATGATATTAGACAATGGCTTACAGGGAAAATGAAATTGATCAAATTCAAGCCTGGCTTGAATTACTGCAAGTAGATTTTACTGGGTTTTTTTTAGCTGTGTGAACTTAACTTTATGATTCTACCAACCTTGGAAATTTCAGTTCACCAAAAATCTTCGAATTTTGAACTTAGAAAATAATGCCGTGGAGTGATCTGGTGTGATAGGACAGTGTTGTCTGGTGTGAGTTGTGGTGCTGTTGTATTAAGGAAATGCACCTGTTGAGGGATGATTGTGAGGACCTTTGGGCTTGTGTGGGAGAGATGTTTTGTTTGCTTGGGTTTTTTTTTAAAAGAAAAATAGGTAATCCAGTCTTCTGAGCAGCTTCTGTTAATAACTGCCCAAAATTACTCTGGTGGAATGGGGATAGTTATCAAAGTTATGTGAGAAATTAGTTTCACTTATTTGTAGTTTGATGTTTGGGTCATACAGCATAATTTAGTTCTAGTTGCTTGTGGACTAGACCTAAACTTGCCTGTTAGAGAGCATTCATCGAGATGGATGCATCATTAATTCTTAATTTTCTTTGAATTTTAGATGATCACAGTCGTGTAAAACTCCAGAACACCGAGAATGACTATATCAATGCCAGCCTAGTGGTCATAGAAGAAGCCCAGAGATACTATATTTTAACACAGGTAAGCAGTACAATTACTGGGTTATTACAGGGATTGAGAATATAGGGAGGGGGATTTGTACAGTTGTAATTTGTATTTGGATTGTTTTTTGTCTCCATGAATTGCAAGTACCTCATTATTGCATGAATTACAATATCTCATTGTGACGTAGTTGCAAACAGATTATTTTATGGTTTAAGAAAAGCTAAATAGGATATTGAAGTATGAGTAATTTACTGCATATGAAGCTTCTCAAATACTTATTGCTCTTTTCTTCAGTTCTTTTGGAAATATGTTACAGCAATACTTCTACCGCTAAAGCCATCTTGTATCTTCTGAGCATGCCTGCAGTAGCTTTTTTTCTAACAGCACAGTAGTAGTGATGCTTAAACCAAAATATCCCTTCCGAGTTCTGTTTTGTTGTTTGGTTTTGTTTGTTTGTTTGTTTTTTTCTTTAAAAAAACCCAGACTTTTTAAGTCCTGGAATGATCTGTGCAGTGTGGCTACTTTCTTGCCTGCCATTTCTATAATTCTGTTAATAATTTGTTTAAATTTAAGGGGAAGGCTCTTTCCTGTTTCCTGCAGTGAACTATTAACTGTGCTCAAACACTGCTTTGCCTATACATTCTCATGCCTGTTTTTGTATTTTTTACTACACAGGGTCCACTACCCAATACATGTTGTCATTTTTGGCTAATGGTATGGCAACAACAAACCAAAGCAGTTGTCATGTTGAACAGGATTGTTGAAAAAGAATCGGTAAGTGACATTAGGCCTAAAGTTGTAAAAAAAGCCCCACAATTTTAATACAGTTGAGCAATGTTTGATTGTTACGTTAGAAGAACTAACAGAGTGGTGTGCAGTATAACGTGTAGTTAATGTAGCAGTGAAGCAAGGGAGCTAAGACATACAGTTCAGTTTGGTGAAAATAGCATCTAACAAAAGTACATCCAGAATGGTGAAAGTAACATTCTGAGAAACCATGTACAGATAGAACTGATGAGGAGTAGAGGCAGTGTACGATGTTCCCAGAACAAAATGGAAGGTGGGAAAAAAGTATCTTTAGATGAATTCTTCTAAATGCAATGGAGTAGTGTATCTGTTATATAGAGATGTTAGCTGTAACAATGAAGGCAGACTGCTGCCCAAGAACTGTTGAATTGATCTAGTTATTTTTGATTGTTTAGAACCAGTGGCATATGTGCAGAATACACAAATTTTCTGTTATGATGTAGTTCTCTGCTACAGTGCCTAAAGGCATTGCGGATTTTTGCTATAAGTGCATGTCATTTGAGGTTTATGTTTTTTATTCAATGCGGATTTATGAAAAAAAAAATTGACTGGTCTGTTAAAAAGTCACCTATTTTCTTGTGCAAAAATTTTCCTACAGAAAGTTTGAGTGCAGAGCAAGAGGAATACAAGACAAAGAATAGTTTTGCATTGGTTTGTTAGTTCATTCTTTTGTTTCACTAGAACCTTCCAGTATTCAGCAAGCCTGGGTAGAACTGGGTGTGGTAGATGAGTTCTGTAAATGTGCAGGTGTGCAAGTCAGAAACAAAGGGGGAAATGCTGAAACAGCTGAGCAGAGATCTCAGTTCGCTGTAGAGAACTAGAGGAAGGAGAGGGAAGGCTTAAGATGTATCTCAGAGCTTGTTAGCCATGTGATGGAAGAAAGCATAAACATGTAAAACTGGAATGCATAATAGCCACTAAAACAGTTGTAGTAACTTGTCTGTAAACATTATGGACTTCAGGAATTCCTCAAAGTGGGAGCAGGTACTTGAGTCTACTGTATTGAACAATGTGGACTCTGAATCTGCACATGCAAAGCCTAAGATACTAAGATATTTAACAAGGTTTTTCTTTTTTTCTTTTCCCTTCTCTTTAAAAAAATCCATTAGGTGAAGTGTGCACAATACTGGCCAACAAAAGAAGAGGAAGTTATGACATTCAGTGAAACAGGTTTCCGTGTGAGACTAGTGTCTGAAGACATCAAATCCTATTACACAGTCCATCTACTGCAATTAGAAAATATCAATGTAAGCTTTTCTCAGTCGGTACAGCTCCTATTCCTGGGATTAAGTGTATCATGTGAACAACTTAGCATGATGTCACTTCTGGTTTGAGTGAGCTTTTACACTGGAAATTTTAATGCACTTTGCTTCTGAGAATGTTGAAGATGTTTGTGTGGAAATAATGAAGTGATTTAGACCTCAGTCTATACATTAGGAGAGATAACATCTTTGGCATTTGTAAACTTGTATTTTCCATTTGGCAGTACCTTAACATGCTGAATTCTAAATGATGGTAGTGGTGATTCTAAGAGGAGCTGTAAGAATTAAGGGAAGAACACAAGAGTGGAAAATTCTGATTTCCTTTGAATATCAGGTACCTGACTGAGTAATTACTGATTTTGTACTAGAACTTGAGTTTTCTATGTAATTTAGTCCAGCTGTCTTAAGTTTTTGGAGGGAGGAGTGATTACCACCTGTAGGTAGGTAACTTTATCTCCTCTTGCTTACCTCCACTTTTGCTCCACAGGACCAACCATCCTTTTCTTTTAAAAAATAAAGCACTTTGGCAATTTAACCAAGTTAAGCTCAAAAAAATTGTTCCTGGCCTGAGCTTGGGTTGGAATTTACTGCTTCTGTTGCAGAGTGGAAGACAGGATTGAAAAGCTTGTCTGTTTGTTCCAGCTATGTCTTGTAAGATACTCTCTCTCCCTATAAATCTTGCCTTATTTTAATTGAAAGTACTAGTATGGCAAGTTTTCAAGGTCATCTTAGTCAGAGAACTTGGGAAAGGAAAGCTTGAAGATGTTCTGCTTAATTCGTTACTTCCCTCATGCGATTAACATGATAAAACTTGGCATGTTTTTGCTTGGTCTTCTCCATGTTAGAAGAGCTTGATGAAATATTTGTCTTGCTGACCTGAAGAATTTCTCTTGAGTAGTTTGTTTATTGACAGCAAAGGCAAAACAAAGATGAGTAATGTTGGCTAGCTAGTGCCTGAAAAAGAGCAACTCTGCCTTTTGGAAAGCTGAGGCAAGTTTTCCTCACTACCAAAAAAGGCTTCTTCATGGAATTGTTTGGCTGATGTTGGCCCTTACTTTTAAATTTCCTATTTTCAAAAGATGCCATTTTCTTTACATGTTTGTGTTTGAACATAACATTAACTGGAAAATGCAGAATTACATTAAGGAACAGCACTGTATGTATAATATATACTGTAGTAGACTTTTGAGTTGGATCTATTGAGCACTTAAATTTCTGGGTTTGTTTTGGACCAGCAGTGCAGGCCTGTCACTGCTGTACAGAGTTTCTTGTGTGTCATTGTCCTGGTTTAAGATGGCAAACCCAGGACAGTCATATAAATCAGTTTCACAAATACCAATCTTTCTGTAATTAATTTTTATTTTATATCTCTAGCACTCTGGTAAGGCTCCATGAATATTAACTTCAATGCATAATTTTTGTAGAAGAAGCAGAACATACTTGGTTACTCGGGCAAAAAAAGCTGCGTAGTTTCTAGTCTTAACACTGTCAGTGTTATATGCAGCCTTTTGTAAGAATTTGATAATTATACCATAAAACTTGTGGGAACTGAGTATTTGCAGTAACTTGAAATGTGAGCTTAACTGTGTTTATGTAAGTTATTCTGCAGGGGCCTTTGGTGGAGGCAGAGCATAAGACATTTAGCCACTCAATGCCTGGAATATAGGATGACTCATGAACAAAATATACTCTGAATGCCAAGAATACTTAAAATGTAGTATTTCCTTGAAAACAGAGAGAACCAAGGTTGTCTTTATAATGCAAGCATTCTGAGCTCAATTTAGTTTGTCTTACTGCAGCAAATCTCTTTAAGACATAAACAAAATACAGGTATATGAAGAGTAAAGTGTTTATGCTATTACCAATGAAACAACCTCTGAGTATTTGGTTAGTTGATTTTGTTGTTGCTTATGTTAAAGATTATTTAGAAATACAGGTAGGATTTGGGGCTGTTATTTTTCAGGATTATATTAGGATATTTGTTGGTCTGATTTTTTTCTTTTACGTCTGTTCTAGGAAAAAAAATGTTGTTGTGGCTAGCACAGAGAAAATGGAGAGAAAATGGTGTTTGTTGGTATCTTTCAAAAAGTTTTGAAAAGATGCCTAATGTTCTTTGTTTTGCTGGTGATCATTTTAGAATTTCTTTTTTTTTTTTTTTTTTTTGCCTGACCCAATCTAAATTTTAGAATACAGGTATTTGCAGCTACTTTTCAACAGTGGTTCATTTTGTATCCTCCATGGGTTTGTGATGTCAATTGTCAGCTTTTCTGAAAGTTTAGTGCTGCTTTCTACTTTAATGGCTCAGGTATCAGAACTGTCCCTTTATAATAGAGGCTTAATGTGAAGACTTCCACCAACCAGTGCCTCTTGGAAAATAAAAGGAGAAGGAAGATACTGTGCTCATGTTTAAAATTTTGTAATCATATATGTGTGAAGCTGTTGAATGGCTATGATTTGAAGCAAAGTCTCCCAGCTTATTGGAGAAGTGATAGCAAGGTGTATGAGGGCCTGTTAAATCTATAAAATAACCATTGCAAAATGTTGCAGGAGAATTGTTAGATCTTGACATCTAACTTGGGAAAGACTCCACTTTGTGTTGAATATGTATTTTTATATTATTCTTAATTGTTGCTTTTAGCTTTTTTATTCCTTAATGTCACATCTCTATGTATTGGTCTTTAGAGAAAGAAACCTTTGTTTTCAGGAATTTCTGGTGTGGCAACCCAGATATCCTGAGAAAGATACAGTGTGACACATAATAAATGCTTATAAGCAAAACTACTACACAGGTACAGAGGAATTCCGACAAGCTATGCAAGGGCAAATGAGCATCAGATCTTCAGGGAAACCAGGCATTGCTTGGATGAGGAAGCAGAGCAGTGGAAGTTGAAATTGCAGAAGGAACCTTTTCGAATGTATCTCAGACTGGGTTTCTGGAAGTAAGAATACAGCAGTAGAAGGAGAGGTTTGCGAAGAAAATATTGTTGGTGGAGAAAGGACAAGGAGAAATGAACTAAATTTGATGTGACACTGGTGGTGTGATACTTTAGGGTAAGGACCATTAATAAATCTCAAGTGGAATCTTGAGTCCTCCACAAATAGCAAATACTTGGAAAAACCCATTAGTAAAATGGATTCTCAACTTAGTACCAAGCTTCTGTGTGGCTGTGACTGTCAGATTAAGGTAATGTGAGACTGCTTAGTGGCCCTCACTAGCTGATCCTATGGATGAACCAGAATGTTTCTGATGATTATTTGGCCCCCTTATCCTCAGGGACATCTTAATTTAAATTTTGGAAAACATTTTGGCCATCATGATTGAGCAAATAGAGGAGGCTCTGGTAGACGTTGATTTATTATTTTGAATTTCAGCTTGTAGTATATTGCCATTATAGCATGCCTTTTCATTTTTATATGATCACATTTAGTTGTTAATGAACCTGAGGTGTGTTCATTAAATACGGAAGCACTGTAGGGTTGTAGGTGCGTTATGTCTCCATATATTTGACCATTTCTGTAGCACTTTGATTATGGCTTTTATATGGACTGTGTGAAACTTAACAGACCAGCTTTTTTTTTTTTTTTTTGTCTTCTCCAGTTTTACTTGACCCTGAAGGCACTAACTTAACATTTGAGCATTTTGGTAGTGTTTTATTCAAGTTCAAACTCTCAGGTGACTGAACAACCTGAAGTTGCTCTTAAGATTTTTGCTCCTTTTTGTTTTGCTTGATTGAATAGTTGCTGTTAAAAGGTTATGGCAAGGCTTGTTTTGCTGGAAGTTAATCTGATGGGATATTCCTTTTCTGCTCAAGTCCTCATGTGGATCTCTGTAACTTGGAGCTTGTGCTTTGATCGTCCTTTGATTATACTGTTGATGTTTCCAGCAGTCAGTGCAGAGCTGTGCAGTGTGATGTCTGCTTTGCGAGTTCATCAGGTTTAGCTATCTTGGTTATTTATAGAAAATAAAAGTTTGTAAAACTTCCACAGTTTGAGTAATTTAAAAACAAAATGGTCAAAATAGTCATTTAAGTGTTGTCCCGTGGTCATTCAAGGATTTTTTTTTTTTGTTTGGTAGCTAGTTTTAGGGAATACATCTTTGAAAATTACATTGTGGTTACTACAGAACTAGCTGGTTTTCTGCTACCCTGCAGAAATATATAATACTTCTATGTTATATCCCTTGTATATTACATATAAAATTCTATAGTGCTACCTGAGTCTTGAAGTCCAGGGGGTTTTATTTTAAAAGATTAGCTAGTTTCCTGGTAACACTTCAAATTCAATTAGTTGTTATTTAAATTTGAATTTTTGTCCATCAACAGTTGTGAATCAAAAAGCCAGACCTCTTCTCGTAACAGTCCCACGTCACTTCATGTAAGTGCTGCATGGCTCAGTGACTGGGAGTTGTTTAAGAGAGGGTGGTACAGATCCTCACAAAGGCAGTGTTTCAGCTGTGCAGCTTGACTGCCAGCACCACTTGAAAGAGCCATTCTGTTTAAGAGAGCAGTGTGGGAGGTTTGAAATACTCAAATGGGATTTGGCTGTAGGATTAGAGACTGTGAGTTCAAAGATGACCAGCTGGTTCCAGTGCCTCGCAGTGGGACTCTTGTAGAGAGATGAAGAGACTAGGTATTTCTATAATGAGCTGAAGGGATTGAAAAGCATGGGATGGATGAAGCCTTCATACAAGAAAGGAAAGAAAAATGTAATTTTGTGGGTTAGAGCAGAGTGACATGTACAACAGCACTGTTTCATCTCTCTTTTAGAAATAATTATTTCAGATTAGTATATAAGTAGGGTGACTCTTAGCCACACTTTGTTCTTTTTCTTTGGGAAGAAGATGTCTATGATTGTTATGGATGGGATTGGGGTAGAAAACCCACACAAAAGAACCCCCCCACCAGACAAAAGCCCACACAAATAAACCCCACAGGTCACCTTTTTTGAGGTGACAGAAAAAGGCATTTTTGCCTTCTTGATGTGTAAAGGATTATTTTATCTGGATTGCTCTTTCAGAATGTTGAAGTAGGGAGTATCAATTACTACCTACAGACACCATCTAGATTAACAAGAAAAAACTTCAGCCTTTACTTAGCATGTGCATTTAGTTCACCTCTCCAGTTTTCTTAATTTTGTTTCTAAAGTGATGACTTTTCTTAGTTTTTCTTAGAAATAGAGAAAGTGCTCAAGTGTTACTTCCACATTTCTTATGAAAAATGTCTCCTCCATGATTTTTAAACAAACAGGTCATTCAGTTCATTTGTCACTTAACTTGCTACTTGAAAAACAAGAAGAGCAATAGGAGAGCAAATGCAAACTGTTCACTGCTTTGCTCCAGACAAAGGGAAGTCCCAGTATATTTACACAGTTTTGAGCCTGATACTCCTTTTTCCACCTATGAAATCTTAACGTAAATTCATTTTCTCAATATCGTAGATCACACTTTGTTGTCCTTGTTGAGCACCTAGCCAAAAGACAAAATATTTCTGGAAGATAACTGTGCATCTGAGAGTGACTGGACTCATGTTAATATCGACTGCTTTCTCAGAAAAGTATTGGCTGTCTTGCAGTATTGAGCATTGAATGCAAAAGACAAGTTGGGTTTTTGTTACTGCAGAAACCATGAAATGGATTCTTTTAATTTCACAATGGAATTTTGTAAGTTGTCTCTCATAAGAAGTAGAAACAGACTGAGCAGATGAAGAACAGTAGAATTTCTTTTATCTCATGGCTATATTTTACTGTTGCTGAAGAAGAATATATTTTCTGAAATACATCGATTTTAAATCCTTTTGTGTTCAGACTTTGCCAAGGTTTATGTAGGTGTCAGTCTATGTGGAAAATTAAATAACTGAAATAATAAATAATAACTGAATTAATTAAAAATTAAATAACTGAATTAATGAATTATAAAAAAATAACTGAACATTTATAAAATTCCTGAGCTAAAATCAGAATCACCATGGCAAGGAGTAGCATTTAACAGCAGGTCTGAAGTGAGTCCTATAAAAATGTGATCTGCATTTCATATACATACTCTTGCTGTTATTTCAGTACTTGCAGTTAGTTGGTTGTGTTAGGAGAGTAACTCTAAAAGAGTGCTTCTAAAGCAGCTGTATGATTTTGGAATCCTCCTTTTTTACTTAAAAAAGATAGAAGATGTCCAGCAGAAGTCTTGCTAGACATCCTGCTGTATGGGTTTTATAGCCTTTTCCAGGAAAGAACGCTTCCTGCTCCTCTCCGTAATGTGTTTAGTATAAAGATGTAATACCTCTTGGCATTAAAACTTGCTTGAAGCAAGAATGCAGAGTGTGTACAATGCTGACATGGGTTTTTTCAGTCATGTTAATTCTAGCTATCTAATAACTGCTGTCAGACATTGAACTGCATTATTGGTAGACAAAGAAAGACATTTGGGAGTAAGTAGTAAAGCAAACCAAACATAATATTGGAAATTTGAGAAGAAGAAAAAAAAACCCACGTGTGGTAATAATTGCAAAGGAGAAAATTACCAACTCAGATAAAACTGCTTCAGCGTGCACTGTTGGTTGTCATCCAGCTTGAAGCAAGTTACTGGGTTGTTTGTCTTAATGAGAGGTTTAAAATAGAAAAGAGCTGTTGATTGAGATTGGGGAAATTTGTGCTAACTGAGCCAAAGAGGAATGCTTTCTAGTTCTAGTGTTTATTTGTTTTCACTTCTAGAGTGGTGAGTCCAGGATGATCTCTCACTTTCATTATACTACATGGCCAGACTTTGGAGTTCCTGAATCCCCAGCTTCATTCCTGAACTTCCTGTTTAAAGTCAGAGAATCTGGTTCACTGAGTCCCGAACACGGACCTGCAGTAGTTCACTGCAGTGCGGGAATAGGACGTTCCGGCACATTTTCATTAGTAGATACTTGTCTTGTTCTGGTAAGTGTTTGTATTTTCTCTGTCACCCCTTCCCTTGTCCTGACACCCCGCCAACCTTCCCAGTATGGGCTTTTTGGTCAGAAGGCATTAAAAACATTGAAGTTAATGACATTCCAGTGGAAACTTAAATTAAGGCATCATGCTTTTTTTTTTTTCTTTCACATATTTTGAGGGCAAAAACACAGCTCTTGAAATGCATTTACAAATTCCTCTTGAAGTACCCCAGGACAATTGCATATTCTCAAAGCTTCCTGGAAAGTAAATTGTAAACATTCTTTTCCTTTTACGTAAGATCTGCTTAGAAAAGGTTGAGGATTGGTTGTTTTTTCCATATGAAAAAAGCTTGTGAATATATATTGAGATGATTGAATCTGTAAGTCTTTTTCTCCAGAGCCCTTTTCTTAAGCATGCAGAAAATTGTTGTTGTCTGAACTAGGATGAGAACTCAGGCATGCCCCTAATTCTCCTGTAGTGTGTATTGGAGGGTGGTGCAGAATTTCCCCTGCTGTGCAACCCTCTGGGTAGTGGGGCTTGGCAGCCAGTTCCAGTGCTACATGGATGTATAGATTGTTTGCTTATAGTGAACTGCATCATCTGTAATTGTTCATGACATGAGTGAACCTTGAATGTTAAATAATATTTTAAATAAATCAAAATTTTTGTTGGACTTGAAAGTCCAGGCACAGAGTTTTCTCTTTGTGCTTGGTAATAGTAAAAAGGACAGCACAGGTTTAACTGAAAAAGAATTTCAATTGAATTACACGAGACACATTTTCTGGTTTGGTTAGTTCCTCTTAACTTACTTTTCTTTATTTTTTTTTTTTTTAACGAAAAGCATAGGGGCATATTTTGATGGAAATGTACTTCAGAAACACCCTGTGAATGTAATGTGGGGACAAGTGTGTGCATTGTTGGGTTCAGGGTTCTGCTTTAAATAAGGAAACTTCTTCCATAGTCAGTCTGAATTGCTGTTCTATTCAGAAGCAGCAGGAAATATTACTTTACAGCTATGATTCTTATAGTTCTCTTTCAAAGTCCAAATACAAGCCTAAATAAAATTGAGCATATCTGTATGTCTTAATTTTAGGCGTTAATATTAAAGGGTACTAATTTATTTGTTTATTATGTGATTCCTGATTTGTTTGTAGTAAGATTTCATTAGATGATTTGCATTTTTCTTTCAAAAACAAATTAGAAATAATTTGAGATGTTGATCTTCCATATAACTAATAGAAGCAAAATATGGAGAAATTAATTTTTAGATTGAATTTTATGACTAATTTTTTATTGTAATTATTTTTTATATACTATTGACACTTTCAATGTAACTTGCTTTACAGATGGAGAAAAAAGACCCATTTTCTGTAGATATTAAGAAGGTATTACTGGATATGAGAAAATATCGAATGGGACTTATTCAGACTCCTGATCAACTAAGATTTTCATATATGGCTGTAATAGAAGGAGCAAAATTTATAATGGGGGATTCAACTATACAGGTAAATGTTTTGCTCCATGTATTTGAACAGCAGATTGCAACAGTAGTTAAAAATAAGCTCCAGATTATTTTAAAACATGTAATTTTGTGGGATTTTAATAATTAGCCTTTTTCAGTAGATGCCTAGGACATATCAAAGGGTATCTCTTCAGTGCCTTCTATCACTTCTATCAAACTAAACTTTTAACTGTGTATATATGTCCCCTCTTAGATAAAATATGAAAATTATTTGTCTGTCCAAATGTTTAAACAAAAAAAAAAGGGTCAATTGAAGTTTTCAGTAATAAAAAGAGAAAGTAATGCCCACTATCACTTTGAAGATAGCAAGTATATTTTTTAGAATTTCTTGATCTTTGCTATTTTCCTAGCAGATAAGTTGCCTTATGCTACAGATAATATTTATTGGTAAAGTTGCCTTGTTTCTTCATAGCCTTTAAAATTTGTTTTACAGTTAGTACGATCTAGCCAAATTTGGGTGCAAAGAAATTACCAAATCTCACTGTTTTATGAGTGCGGCTTGCAGACATAACAGTTGTGTTAAGTGGCTGGGCCTAGGTGGGAGGGAGAACTGGGAGGAGAGGCTTAGAAATACATTTAATTCTGCTTTCATATGCTAGGGCTCTTTTATTTTGTTGATTTCTTGAAATCACAAATAGAGCAGATAAGCTAAAATACATTTCCTTTCTTTGTGGTATTGGTAGTGGTCTGATTCTTCCCTTAAGAAACGTTTCTTGACTTGCTGTGTAAATAAAGAAATAATTTTACACAACTGCTAATCAACACCTAGATAGTGTGCTGCTGGTCTGACTCCTGTGCTATATGTGTAGAAGACTTCATGATTCATCCTAATGTTAACAGCAGTTTAGTCTCTTCATTTTGTGGAAGCTGTTTCTGGTGGTATGAAGTATTGTGTCTAGTAATAGTTTTCTGCTTTGCTTTTTTTAAAAGCCATGCTCCAAAGTGAGCAGCTCCGGTTCCAACACTTAGCCATGTAGATCACAGGATGTCTTACTTCTGGATACAAGGGAGCATTGTCAACTCAGAATACTGCTTGACACGTTCAAGTGTGTTATTTATTCATAGTAAGAGAATGCCTAGGAAGGCACTCTTCTCATTTGTTCTCTTTTTCTTGTTACGATTGTTCAGATGATCTTAAATCAGTTTTCCTGCAGTGCAAGGCATTTGTCCTGATGCTTCTCTCTTTAGGCCTTGGCATTATGTGCAGAAAATTAATTGGCAGTGCTCAAAAAAGCATATTTCTCTTTCAAGTTCAGGAGGTTATTTTATTCCATGAGGAATGGTTGACTCTTCACAGTGTGAGAGGTATTCACTTCTCTCTGATAGTGATGGAGAAGGCCTGAAATTATTGAATGCCTCTATTATTTAACATTAGCCAGATGTTAATCTCTGGTGTCTCCTTGGATTTTGGAAAGCAGTAAACTGTGCAAGCACAACTTTCACTTTTAGTAGAGGAGTCAGTTCATTGTTAAAACTCATTTTGCCAGCAGTCCATTTATAAGTAGCTGTTTTTTATATCACTCTCTGACTTTGATATTTAGTTTAGACGAGCAGTCTTGAAATCATTCCATGGACAGGACTCTATTACTTGTTTTGCGAAGATTAAATTTTCAGTTCATCTACCTTATCACAGACTTTTAAAACTAACTGATTTTTTCCTAAAAGATATTCTATGTCTCTATAGGCACTGGCTGATTTGTGTGATAAAGAAAGTGATTGTTTTTTAGGGCTGATTCTTTTCCTTCCTGTGCACTTTCTAGGGTTCTTTTCTGCATAAAATCTTCTTGTAGCAAGTCCTTCAGACTATTTTTCATTAGGACAGAGATCTAGCAAAACAGGTTTACTTCCAATTTCTTTTTTTCTTCCATCTTATTTCAGATTACTTCTCAAAGCAAGGTGAATAACTGTTTTATGATGCAGTAGATCTCTGGGCTAATGGGCCACTAAGTGAAATAGTAGGCCATGACTCTGGCATAGCTAACTCTTTGTTAAATTTTCCCAGTTCTCTCTTCTTAGGCAGTTCTTGTATACAAGGTCCTGTTGTATTTTGAAGCCATAGAAGGTAAGAGCACAGCACAGGCCTGTATAAAGTAGAGGGAGATGGCAAGTGTTGGACAGTGCAGGATTTTATAAGGCACAATGCTTCCTAATTGTGAAGCTGCCGTGGACAGTACAAACTGTGAAGGTAGAGGCCTCATGCCTTTGCAGAGGCACCATCCTGGAAAAATAGAAAAAAGGATCATTGATGGTTGTTGAAGACACATTTTGACCTAACTTTATTTCTTCATCTAGCAATTTTTTCTTGATCTAGTAGTTCCTTTAATCTACTTCTGTGACTGTTCTTTTGGAAGACATACTGGCAAGGGGGCCCTTTAATATTAGGGGAATGTTTGAAATGTGTTCTCCTTGTTTTCAGAAACGGTGGAAGGAGCTCTCTAAGGAGGACCAAGCGCCAAGTTCCGAGCAGTCTCCTCCACACCCAACGAAAATAACCACAGAGAAGTACAATGGGAACAGCATAGGCCTGGAGAACAATGATCAGATGGAGAAAAAAAGCACTGACCTGTCCACTAAGGTTCAAGATATCACAGATGGGAACATTGAAAAGTAGGCACGATAAAGAAACTTTTAAAAGGCAGATAGACTCTCTCAAAAGGCTGAATTTTAGGCTGCTTTTCTTATTGTAAAAACATCAAGCTCTTTCTGCAGTAGCAAGGGAGAACAGGTGGTATTTGACAGTCTTATTCAAGGAGTTTTAAAACTGCCACCTCAATGATTCCTTGTGATTTGGTTTTACTGTTCAGAAATCAAGAGAAGAAAAGCAAGTGTCTCTAACTGAAGCAGCTCTATCTCACACTTTCCTTAACAGATTGTCAGTGAACTCCACTGTGAAGTGTGAATGAGGTCCTAAAATTGTCCAGCATAATTTCGTACTGATTTTTAAATACAATGCTAACTTATTCAGAAACACAAAGGTTTTATCACATACCACTTTTTGTGTCATGGTTGAAATTGTATCATTGGAGCCATGTATTACCCTCTGTTCATGTTAAATCTACCTGTTGTGTGTAGTTTGCTGTGGCTTAGCTGTGTCAGGTGAATTTGCCTTTCTCTCAGGAGTGTTGATGCCTCAGCTGGGAGGCACAGTGTCACTTGGGCCTTCCCCCATGTGGATTGTCAAATGTTGATCCATAGCTGGAGATCCAGAAATTGGGCCAGGGCTGTGCCAAGCTGAGCCATGTGGTGCACAGGAGGCAGGGTGTGTCCCAAAGGGCAGCAGCCTGAGATGAGACACAGCAGTTCAGTGTAGATAGGCTGGAATTGCAGAATAACTGCTGGCTCACCAAATGCCCCAATGAGTTTCTGTGTCTTCATGTGTGTTTTGAGAGAGAATGACAGCAATTCTGTAGTTGTTTGAAGGAGCCCTTCACAAGAAGGAGTGAGGCTATGGGGGTATGTGTTAGAAGTCAATCAAAATTGGTTTTTGTGTCAGAATTATTATGCTGTCTTTGAGATTTTGAGGGCACTTTTGGAGACATGAATTACAAAGTTGTCCTACTAATGTAACACATAGAACTTGGGTTTATTGTGTGTCCTTTATCAAGATCTGGTTTGCATGCTGAGATGAATACCATTAAACCTGCATGCAGCCGTGAGTAGGGTTTAGGGTTTGGAGTCAGTGTGTCATTGAGGCTGGTGTGAACTCTGCAGTGGAGGCACCTGTGTAAATACTGTGACACTTGCATGTGGTACCTGGCACTACATATAAAGGCAGCCTCCACACAAAACATCTCAGCCACCAAATGGGGCACAGACAGGGGTGAAAGACTCAGCTCAGATAATTTAACTAATTCTGTTCTCTGTCAAACTCATAGATGAAGTACCGTGTACATCTTTACATCTGTCATTTACTTATTCGTGGGCTTCGCTATCTGAAACTCTCTACATCAAGGTGGCTTAAACATAATAAAAGATTGTTTGGTTTGGATTTTATATGCTGCTGCCATATGCTACTGGTGGGTTAACTATTGGGAGTGTAGGAAAGAGGTTTGTTTTAATATTATAATAGCCTTTTTTCCTGTTCTTCAGTGTAAGATTCACCTTTTTTTCTTTTTAAGTTCTGTCCGAAAACGACTGCGGGAGGATAGAAGAGCAAACACAGCACAGAAGCTGCAGCAGATGAAGCAGAAGCTAAATGAGACTGAAAGAAAAAGAAAAAGGTGGTTATACTGGAAACCTATTCTCACTAAGATTGGGTTTGGTACACTGATTTTAGTTGCTTATTTTTGCTGGAAAATGTATTTTCAAGAACATTCCTTGTAAGTGAACAGTAAGTGTGACTGCTCCAATAGCTGATTTTGCTGGAAGGTAATGAGTAGGGGTGTGACTTTAAGCATAAACTCCTTATTCCTGGAATGGGTACAGACTGTTACATACAATAGAGAAGTGATGTAAACTTGATCTCATGTCGACATCTCAGGACTTTCCACTGCAGGTACTTAGAAAAATGAACCGCTGCCCCCCACAGAATTGATGGTTTTTGTTTAATATGAGCAGGTCCAAACTTGCTGCAACTGTTTATACACTTTTTAGCATGGTGTTCTACTAGATCTTGAACAAATGCTGAACCGTGGAGGTTTAGCTACTGAAGGCTGTCTGGATTTAAATTTACATGCCTGACATAAGCAATAAACAGTGTTGTATCATTTACATTATTAATGCAAAGAAGTTATCCTTAAATATGTGTAATGTGTAATGTACTAGTGACATGAACATAAACCTTTTATATTCTTATGACCTAGGATAAATATATTTTATAATTGCATATTTAATCTTTTTGTAGTTCACTGTACTTTTAAAAGCTCAGTTTGTACAAATTTCTGACCAAAAGATTTTCATTTTGAAACTAAATGTAATAATAATTTGTGCATGAAAAGAATAGTGCAGCCATTCCCCATATTTGACTCTCCAGTTTGAAATGAGCAGCTAGGGGTCTGATGAAGCACTTGCCAATTTCTACTCTGTTAATTTGCATTCCTTATTTATTTTTTTGTGGTTTTCATTATTTAAGACTTGGTTTTTTTTTAAGGCTTTTGAGAACATAGCCCCCACTGAAAGTCGTACTGTTGATTAATGTATTCAGACTTCAGCTACTATTTGAAGGCCAACATTGTTCAAGTTCTGACATTCCATTAAATGTAAACATAATATTTTGTTTGTGTATAGATTTTAATTGCTAGAAAGAATAAAATTAATTAATCAGTAATAGTTGTAGAAAACACATCAAAGGAAACGGTAGTTGAACTTCCAAGGGTGGCTCTAATAGAAAAGAAATGTTGGTAGTGTTCTGCCATACCCAGTGTTTTCAGCTGTATGAGCCACTTCAGTAGCTTCACGAAGTCTAGAACTGCTTTTCAGGTTCCCCAGCACTGTATTAGACATGCTAGTAAAACACTTAAAGACTAACATTTTGGGAGTATCTGTGCTACAGCCCCTTTAAAATGGAGCACTCCCTTTCCATTACTTGAATAGTAACACTTTCTAAATAGCAATTCAACACAAACCACTTTCTGCCCTTTAAATTACCTTTGAATACAGAGATGGTATATAGCTGAGTGTAGCTTGTTGTTCAAGCTAGGATCTAGTAATTTGTAGGATTGGATTGTACTTTGAAATGGGAATTTTATTTATTCAAGCATTGTCTTGTTGGGTAACTTCAGAGAAGTTATGTTTTCTCCTTCTGTTTTCTAAGCTTGGTTGTTTTTCTGTCAGGTGTGGGGTCTTGAGGGTTTTCTTCCACTCCCCTCCCCCATTTTGTAAAGCACTTCTTGGATTTACTGCTGAAAAATACTCAAAGAGCTGGATGATTATTTGCTCCTTATTCAAAGGAATTGACTTCAAAGTTTTCCAGTATGTCCAAGCTTGGTAGTCACGTACAAGGCATGGGTCCCAATTACTCTGACACTTACTACATGAAGCTAAGTACAGTTTACTCTTTAAAATTCTCATTTCGCAATAGCTAATACTATTCTGGACTACGCTGTTTGTATAGTAAACAAATGCTGAAGGGTCCAGATGAGGAAAACAAGTGTAGTTTCATGGAGTACTGGATTTGGGAATTTGTGCGTCAGTAGAATAAGACAGTTTGTTCCATGGCGTTGCTGACCAGCTGTGAATAGCAAAATGACTGCTGGGACATAGCACAGGCAGGCAGCTCATGTATTTTAAGACATTTCACAATTTTTACAACCACAGTAACTTTTAGCCAGCAAGAAGACTCTCAAAATATTTTTTTCTCCTTTAAATTGAGGATAGGTTTTTCAGTATCAGCTGTAATTGATAGTAGGTGTAAATGTATGTGCCTTATAAAGATATTTTGGTTATGGAAAAATACATGGAATGTAATTTAAATGCTTTTGTAACAGAAATATTCCAGATTTTATTCTAGATACTTAAAAGCAGCTAAGGAAAAAGTGCAGGCAAAACTTGGACTGATACCACACTGTTATTTATTGCCCTCCTTTTGGCATAAGGAGGATTTCCTGGGCTACCAGTATCCTACAGGCACTGAGCTCTAACTGCAGCTTGTCAAGTTGTCACTTGATTTTTTTTTTTCCTGATTCCATCTTCTAAATTCAGCCTTTTCCATTTTCTTGATCCTGAGTAAGCATTCCTCAGTTCAGGGTAGGGCAGGGGGCAGCCAATTCAGATCACCTCATACTCTGTTACCTTCTTGATGCAATAAAGCAGGACTTGCACATTCAGCAGTTGTTCTGTAAAAGTTTGGTTCTGTGATTGCAAGTACCTTGGGAGTCTTAAATGTTAATAATTTAAGGAGGATGAACCAGTACAAGCCTTGGACAAAACTATTTTGAACAGTGAATTGTTCATGATAGTCTGAGAATAGTAAGGAAAATCAAATTATTGATTTCTTTTTACATTCCAGGAAATAATTTGGATAAAAATCTTCTTTCTGGTCCATCACTAATCCTTAAAACCCAAAATCTGGAGGATTGTTTTCCTTGCTGCACACTAAGCCCTTGTGATACTTTGTTATTCTGGAGGATTTAAATTTGCAGCATTTTTGCACAGCTTGGATGTTAAATAGGAACAAATATGGGCCAAAAGGAAAAACTGTCAATCCCAGTCATCTCTATCATAGGAAATGCTTAAAGGGTGAAATTGAAGGACATGCCTTCTGACCCCTCTCCTCTCCCCCTCCACGATTTCTGGCAAACTGCTGCCTGTCCCATGCTACTTCTAAAATGTCACTGAGCTCAATTCAAATTTGGTTTTGGTTTGGTTGGTGTTAGTTTTCCCTCTTCTCTGGAAATGCAGCAGTCAAAATATTTGATGCATAGTGGGCATCTCTGATTAAACGTTTGGCTCTCAGATGAACACTTGTGTACAAATCATGCACGTTTTCATAAAGAAATACCTAGCAAACATTTGGACCTCCACTGCAAGGGGTTTGCAAGATTGGAATTAATCCTCTAGGTTTCCTATTTGTGTTCTTGATGCAGGGACAGTCCACTTAGTTACGGTACGTCTGTATTTTCTTTGAAATGTATTAAGTAAAATAATTTAATTCAGTGTGAAATAGCAATTTGGAAAAAACCTCTGGATTTGTTATGCAAGTGAGATGTTGCCAGTGAAATGTGGCTTATTCTGTTAAACCTCGAGTAATATGGTTTACTGACATCAGTTTATGTCCCTCTGAAAAGGGAAGAGGCGTAAATGTGTATGCATGTATGTGTGACTGGATCATGCAGGCGATGAAAAAGCCTGGTTAGCTTTATGTTTAATGAATGTAAACCAAATTATTTAGTTTGCTGTTTGGCATTATAGTAAAACCTGAGACACTTGAGGACTGCACGAGAAACTAAATTAACAATCACAAAAGAGGAAGTCTTCTGCAGGGCCGAGTGGCTTAAGCCAGAGGATGGTATTTGCAAAGGTGATGTGACACACAGTAGTCTTCCTGGGCCTTTTTGTTTGCCCCCAAGTTTTAAGTCAGTCTTTCATTTTTATGTACAAAAAATAAACGTGTTCAAAATTGCATCTCTGTCTGAGTCTTTATTTAAATTGGAAGGATAAAAACTTGGAAGCCCTCTTTCAATGTGTCATAACTGGTGGAGGAAAGCTGCTTTATCAATCAGTATAGTGCTTGCAGAACTCAGACTCATTTTACCTGTAGTAGTTCGGGGGTGTGGTGCTGTGAACACCAAGGTCTCTTTCTGTAGACTCTCCGAGTGGAGCCTTCCCTTGCCTAAAAACAAAATGTCCAGTGCTGGGGTGTCTTTCTCACTACAGGAAATCTTTGCTTAGAAACAGTTACTTTCGAGCCGCTGTAGCAGGATTGGCCTCCAAAGCTGTGAGAGGTGATGTGTTTTGAGATGCAGCCTGCCATAGTCCCTCTCAGGCCTAAGGAGACTTCTGCAGTGCTTGTGGTTACATGTGTGAGGAAGTGGTTTGCTGGACTGAGACCTGTCACTTGAAACTCTCCAGCAAGGATGTGCCTTATACTGTAACATGGAAACACCTTCTGGAAAAGCTTTCCAAGAGTATTTGCTCAGAGGCAGAGGCAGTAGTTGCTCCAGGGAACACATGAGAAGCTGTTTGGTGTTGACAATGAGCTGCAAACCCGCTGAGCGTTCTTAGCTTTTTTTTTTTTTTTTTTTGGTTGTTTTTTATCCCCGTACTCTGTACTGAATCGGTGACTTTCTTTTGGTTGTATGTCGCAGGCCGAGACTGACTGACACCTAAGCCTTCGAGACTTGTGAATATTCTGCAGCTATAAACTGCTAATTATTGACATGCAAAGCGAGACATGACCCCCCCTCTTCGGGAACAAAAAGTGAGGTCTGTTAAGTACCAAGAAGACCTCAGTTATCTGTTTACAGCGTAAACTGCACCGAGGGGATGAAGACCACCAGCAGCATGTGCTACTTTGCAAAACGATATAATTTGCCATCTTGTGTTTTTATAATGCCTGTATTAATGTAGAAAGATGTAAAAGAAATAAATTAGGAAGTATTTTGTTTTGTACTGCCATTCTTATTGTATTTTTATACTTTTTGGCAGCATTAAATATTTTTTTAAATTGATGTGCTGTTGTGTGCGCGTTATGTTAGGGAGAACCTGTTAAGAGTGTGTGTTGTGGAATAAGGGGTTTTGCCTTAAGGTTTCCTGATACCTGTCTTAACTGGAAAATGGCAAAATTATTAGGGTGTGCTTTATGCAGGTATTTTCATTAATGCTAAGTATTGTAGTTTGATTTAGGAGGAATTCTTGTACATTTTTTTTGTAATACACCACTAAGAATATTATTTTAATAATCTGACGAGTTGGTTTGGTAATTCTTTTTATGTTTGCTATAAAATATGCACAAAATGTTCAGAGTAACTTTGTGGCGGGAAAGTTTTCTGTTGGTGATGCTTTAAAGGGAAGAAAGGTTGAACCTGACCTCTCTTGACCCACAGTCCTGTGTAGTTAATGGGAGCTGAGGAACAAAAACGAAGTGCACAAAAGTCAATGGTGTCTGTAATTAAACAGGTTTTGGATTGTGCCATCACAGTGTGTTCTATGTACGGTATTTTCTTTCACATCTCCTACCTTCTGTCATTGTTGTCCTTTACATAGATTGGAAATGGGTAAGCCAGAGTGCTGCTTAAAGGAGTTCTTCCAACGAGGTCAGCAGGGTTTCCAGCTTTGTGCCTTCTGTAACAGAGCTGGATCTCAATTCTGCACTTGTTCTCGGATGGTTTCAGATAAACATTAACTCACAAAACATTGTATTTACTCTCACTGTCTAAAGAGGCATGTGGTGGGGTTTTACATGGCAGCAGCCTGAAATCTTACCAGAACCTTGTCTTGAGGCCTGTTCATGAAAGCAGTGATGTTCAGAGTTGTGTTGAACTTGAAGGGGAAGCTGAAGCAGGGGAGTACTTAGTGCTATTACTTGAGCTAACAACACACTTGACACTATCATCCTGAAATAGTCTAAATTTCCAGTCTGGTTTGTCCAGATTTTTTTTTTCTTTACATGATTACCATTGTTCTGAGTCTATGCTGGAGGAAAAAAACAATGTTGATTCAGTTTTCATTTTCAAGTTGGTGCAGCTGTGAAACCAGTAGTGTTTATAGTAAGAGATTAAGCTCTGCCAAAACCACTGCAACAAACCCTGCTATTGTTGATTACAGGAACAGGGCCTGTTTATACCACTTGGGACATCTTTGGATAAGGCTTTTAGCAGTTCATGCCTTTTACCTTTAGCTGTGGTTTAGGTTTTCATTATTCTCCCTCTCTTGGAGTTGTGAGTAAGCATGCACTGGAAGTGTGAATGTGCTGCCTTATTCTACCTTCTGCTATCACATGCAACTAGTTTATCTTGTGGGGCATAAACAGCTGAATATCCTAATAAAAATGCTGATTGCCCTTAGTTTTTAAATGGTTTTCAGCTACTGAGATGCTGGAATAAAGCTGATGTCAGCCAAGTTGATGAATCGGCAAAGAGATCGAGTAGTTCCAAAACCAGGGCTTTGTTGTGTTTGTTGAATGCTGTCTTGTGACAGGAGAAGTCTTGCTTTCTGACCTCTATACTTGTTTGGTTATTTCTACACAGATCCCAATTCTTGACTACTGTCGAGAAAGTGTATTTTATACTTGTGAAAGGCATTTCTTTCCAAATGAAGAAGCTGTGATTTACTGACTGCCATTTCTTTTCTCCATGCTCAAGGGCGGTGTTGCAGAGGTGTTTTTATTTTTGCTGGTCATCTGAAGAGCAGGGCAAAGGCGCAGCCTTTGTCCTGCAGGAAGGTTTTGGTGCATGCAGGGGCTGTGTTTGCCTGTCCTGGGCATTGGAGGCAGGAGTGGCACTGGGCCAAGGGCAGCGAACTGCCGGCTTTGGAGAAGCCGTGTCCTTGTTCCTCCCACAAGCATCCGACTGCCCTCTACCTTCTTCACAGGGAACAGGAAAGCCCTGAGGATTTTGTCTTTCAGAAAGTACTCTCATTGTTCTCCTTTTTGCTCGGCTGTGCCTCTTGAGGAGGTAGTGAACATCTTTGGTTCACTTAAGAAAAATACTGTGAAGCAAATAACACCCCTTTCATTGCTTCTGTCTGGTCCTTCAGTCCCTCAAGACTTCATTTTCTCTCCTCCTCTATATACACCTCGTAGTCACTTGGCTCACTTTGAATATGGTTATTTTTCCAACTAGCTTTAGGCTTATCAGACTTGCCTTGTGCTACACTTGGCCTTTTGTCTACATTGCCTGACTGCATCTGCATTTTGACTCATCACCTTACCTGTCTGGATACCTGTGGGAGCTCCTAAGTATATATTTAGGTTAATTCTCACTTTTCAACTCTAGAACTGACCATCTTGCATCTATGATTTAAAACTGTTTTTAAATCAGCTGATGTGACCAAGCACTTCCAAAAAGGTCAAAACTGAACACATAGCTAAATACTATAGTTCAACAGGTACCATGACAAACATCTAACACGTGAACCATCCATCACACAGCTGCTCTCTCAGACTAAGCCTGTAAAATACACAGATACAAGACTGCCTGATATCAGACAAGGTTTCCTGATTCCTTCATATTTCAGGGCACTGTATTAATGTTTAGTCTAAGAAGGCTCATTGACCTAGAAAGCTTTAGTTTCAGCATCTGGAAATGGAATGGAAGCCTGGAAAAGAGAGGCTTAGGGGTAACCTAATTGTGGCCTCCCAGTTCCCAGAGGAACAAGAGAGATGGCCTTTTTAGAAGGGCATGTAAGTGAAGGGATAAAGGGAAATGGCTTCAATCTAAGAGCAGGTTTAGGTTGGGTATTAGGAAGACATTTTTTACTTTCAGCATGGTGAGGCACAAGCTAAAGTTGCCCAGAGAAGTTGTAGATGCCTCATCCTTGGAAGTGTTTAAGACCAGGTTGGCTGGGGCTCTAAGCAACCTGGTCTAGTGGAGGGTGTCCCTGCCTACAGCAGTGGGGTTGGAACTAGAGGATCTCTTGGATCAGGATCCCTTCCAACCCACACCGTTTACGACTCTATATAGACAGAAAAGACAGAACAGGCTGTTACACTGTTTGCAGTCTCCCCTGTTGAAGCTACCACAACAGCACTGGGAAAAGAAGGCAAAACCAGATCACTTCTGACCTTCACTTACCTCACCAGGAAGTCTTGGAAAAAAAAGTTAAGATCCACAGTTGATGTGGAAGTGGAGGGTTTTATCTTCCAAGAAAATCCATGCCTACACATCACTTTCAGTTCTCAGCTGCATTAAAAAGAAGCACCTTAACCTTGTCCATGGCAGTAACAATTAACCAGGGAAAAGAGTTTCTTAAAAAATATTTTATTAGAAAAAACTTCCAATTAAAGTTACTCAATAAACAACTGTACAAAACATATTTCTTTGGTGAGTTTGTGATAGTTACCTTAATTTCTTTAGCTACCCACATAAGCAGAAGGAATTTTTCTTAAATAAAGCATTTATGTAGACACCAAAGCAAGCTGCTGCTCCTTGGCAATTACTGTGTAATCACCACTTCAAGGGACATCTGTGACTCCACACGTGACTCACAGCAAGTTCAGAGCTGATCAGAAGAGGGCAGGTGGGAGACCGTTGCCAAAAAGCAGGCGCCAAGAACTCGGTATCTTCCACTGTGAAGAAGGATCTGTGGAATTGTTGCTCTGCAACAAACCCAGAATATTTAAGTATTAAGTAGTAATGATGTAACTGGGTATTAAAATAATGGGCAGCAGTACAAATGTCAGTGTCACGGTTTGTTGCTTTAGAGAAGGGCACTGGAAGAGACAACTCAAAGCTTTATACAATTTTTGCCCACATCTGTCAAACAAAATAACTGGTGTTCAGATTTGTTTTTTCAGGTGAGGAAACTTCCAGTGAGATTTTAATACAAATATGTATTTTATTTGGCGTATTCTTGATGACCAAGAGCCAAAATGAACCCATCTGGACTGAAGAAAAATGAAAATAATGGATATAAAATATGACAGCCAGAACTTTAGATGAAACAGTACTTACTTCACTTTTAATTAGCTGCAGCCATTCATTAAGATAGTTAACAAGAACAAATGCATCAGGGATGTTGTCTCCTTCTGAGCAAAATTTCAGAAGAACTGCCATTTGGATTCCCTCTGAACAGCTGCAACAAAAATGACCATGCATTTTTATTTAGTTTTTAGATCCAGAATAATTATATTTATGTTTTAAGAGCAGCAACAATATGCATGTATCTTGTGAAAAACCAAAACCAAAAAGGAAAAATGTATGTGTATATATATATATTCTTTTTCCTCCAGATTTCCTAGATAGCATTTTCACACTTCGTGTTTTTTGCTTAGTCTTGAATTTGTTCTTTACTTTGCAAGGCACAAATCCTACATCTTGCAAAAGTATTCAGGCCTTTTACATACTTAGTTTACATTTTTGTGCTGGTGAGGTGCCTATACACATCCTTTGATACAATCTCTCCTTATTTTTCTCTGTATTTGAAACCAGCAGTTTTGCAGGCTGCATATCACTACTTCACTTGGAATATTCTTATTTTTTATTTAGATATTAAGATGGTTATTTTTAATTTTTTTACCTCAAGTCCTGGCAGGTTTTTTCATTTGCAATTGTATATTGTTTCCATTCTGAAGTCAGTATAAATGTAAGCATGGTATTAGTAACTTTGCTGCTGTTGAATGCAACAGTGCGGTCAGGTGTCAAAAGTAGTAATTAAAAAATAAAAGTCAGTTTTCCACCGAACACAACGCATCTTTTGCAGAAACACACAGTTGTGCTATAAGTAAGTATGAGTTTCTAAAATGAAAAAACTCAGCTTTCAGCACAACTTCTGATGGACACACCTTTTAACAAAATGCCCCCATCTCATTTTTTTTCTGGGCCTGAAATCTTAACTCATTCATAACGCTCAGAATTGTTTGCGGATTTTTCGGGTTTTTTGTATAACTGACGTTGGAACCATTTGCCTCAGGAAACAGTTTTAGTTAAAGTAGCACAGGTACAGGAATTCTACTATTTACAAATTGTGGTTTGGATAATATCAGATAACAGATTGATTGTGATCATAACTGTAAAGACTTTATTATTTTCCTTTAGCCTATTCCCTTATATTTTTATCTTATTCTAACTTTATGATCCAGAACTCTCTACTTCTCTTCCTCTTAATTATGGGCCTGACCTGAAAGAAATTCTATTCCTGTAAAGCCCTATTCTGTAAACAGAAGAACTTTTCTTTCCCTATAACATAGCAGTTTATAAGATAATTCTACCCAAGGACTAAAAACAAGACTTCTGAGAAATTTCTGTGCTTATCTTTAGACAACTCACCTCTCAGTAAACAATAGTTTTGTGATTCCACCTCCAGGTATATGCAGAACTTTGTCTGTATTATTTATGCCAGGATAAGCTGCTACTTTTTCCATTTCTTTCCAGTTTAGCTCCTTCATGTGGCCTCCAACTGCTTTCTCCAGATCAGGTGTGAGCAGGTAGCGCAGTGGTGTCCTAGAAACAAGTCAAGGATGCATTCAGTCTGCCAAGGAAGGACACTGCCCCAGTTATCACTTGTGGCAGACAGAAGGTGCCAGCACTGAGGACCTCACACCTGCAGGGAAGAAATGCTCTGACATTCTCTCCCTCTTCAGATCAAAGTTAGAAAGTAAGTCTGTGGCCTCAAAAGTGTACAAACTATTCAACTTTATGCCACAAATATAATTTAAGTACCCTTTCAGGGGCTCAAATAACTGGCAAGTGCCAAATACATAAGCACCTAAATAGGGAAACTGCTTATGGTTGCTAAAATAATTTACAAATAAAATGTGCTTTTTCTTCCTTCAGATAAGAGGTGATTAATTCAAAATCTGTTAAGGTAAACTTGGACTTCACCATGATACAGTATTTTTAGTAAGATCACACTACTAATACATTCAGACTTTAGTCAAGTTAAAAGTATTTTCTGAATGCACTACCCTCACTCTTTAGTAAATCTGCTATAAGGGACTTGTTCTGTGGTGCTGAGAGAGCTGGGAGGGTTTAAATCACAACTTATGAGTTAGACCTCATCAAATAACCATCAGTCCCTCTCATTTCATTCCATGTTAGCTGGCCATCCTGCAATTGTATGGATCTACCGCTATATCTGAGACATGCATAGATCTAAGCCTCCTTTGAGGCCCTATACATTTATGCCTGAGGATAACAACTGCAGAAATGCTGGTCTTATTTGTAGAAGTCCTGATTTTATTTATTTCTCATTAAATCACCAATTAGGATGCCCTCAATCATCAAGAAATGCCTGGTTTTTGGATGGGTAATATATAGTAAAAAAATACTACAATTGCATCCTTGCAGTTGCCTCCCAACAAATAACTTCCTATTAAAAAAAAAAAAAAGACAACTTACTGTATCAAAAAGAAAACCTTTCAAATGTAGAATGATGACAAAGAGGTCAGAAACAAACCATTACTGCCATCAACTATTAAAAATCTAACCTGTGGCCTGTATGTCAGCAGTTAATCCCTGACATTGCCTGCAGCCACAGGAAGTTAAAACTGAGGCAATGCACACTAAGAGCAATTTGCTTACAGCTTTTCATTTGATCAGTACTTCTGACAGTAGTAACCCAGAAAATTCAGTGACTTACCCTGTAATACATCATGTTTTAAAAGTAAACTAAGCATTTTATAACCAATGCACACATGCAAGCAAAAGCACCTGCCAAAAGTACTGAGGACATGGAAATAGAGGGAAATATGTCAGTCAGAAAAACCCAGAAACATCAGTTAGGTCTTTTAAGGACACAAACATACCCCAAAAGCTGCTCATCATCACGCTGGTACGCATGGCTGCTGGACAGAAGGACAACCCTGGCACATTTGCTGCTCTTCACCCAAGAAAGCAGGGTTTCACAGAATGGCCTATACTTGTTCTTCATGCAAAGGCACAGACAAAAAAGTGAAAAATTTAATGTGTCCTTAACAATACTAGGTGTTACATATAATGTTTAGCGGCGACGTACATTATTCTTCATATCCACTTAGTCTTCAGCCCCAGATATATTAGAAAGCAGAGAACTGCCCTGGTTGCTTACTTAAGCAAAACTACACGTAGAATTACAAGAATTATCATTAAGACCATGTCAAGAACAACGGTACCACCTGTTTTGTGTGCCATTAATAGCAAAGGAAAAAGCTTTAGAGCAAGATGGGATGGCAGGATCACACAGTATTCTTCCACACTTTGAACTGCTAAAATACTGCACCACAATTTTCTTTTCTGTGATGGCATTCTGCTAATTTTAAATTACAGCCACTGCCCATGGCACTATTACTCAAAAATGAGTAATACTAAATTCCTCATTTTTACCAAATGAACGTTGTTTAAATGAATACAGAATACTATGAAATAATTAAATTGGCGTAACACAAAAAAGAATAAAGCTATTACAAAGAACACAGAAAAATTATAAATGTAAAGGAAAAAAAATAAACAAAACCCAGATCATTTTGTATTTTCATGACTCTTAATAACTAAGGAGATATTTACACTAAAATCTACCAACACAGGCAGCTGTTGTGGGGCTTGGAGAAACAAAATGCTGAAACTGATGATGCAAAAAGCCTCAGCGAATGCAGAAATCAGTAGAACTTTACCAACTGCAGATGTTACAGCATGACGTAGAAAAATACTTCTGCCAGGCCACTTAGTATTTGCCAGCAGACCTATTCAAACCAAATAGTGAAGTAAAAACAATCAATGAACACACATACCTTTATAAAAGGTGATCTGATTTGCAGAACGACAAGTTTCTTTGAAGGTAAGGAGTACACTACAAGAACAAATCGTTGTCTTATTAAGCAGAAACTGAGAAAGAGATCTGGGTTTAAATATATCAAGAATTACTCCACTTACAAACTTTAGGATAGTAAGTAAACCTTTCAGCTATAATTTCATATGAGAAAGCCTGACAACATCCACTGTGTTAAAAACACATATTTATGTGCATTGTACTTTCAGTTGTACTAAATTTAAGGACTGAATTATGAAACGTGTATGAGGGTTTGCCTCCTGTAATGATTCAGATAATGTATGCATCTTTGCAAAGACTGCCATATTATTCTGAGATTTCTATGATTTAAGAGGGTAAAAAAAGAGATACAATGATCAATGTAAGGAAAGAAATTAAGAATTTGTAGAGGGAGTGGGAGAAACATTACACAGGGAAAAAGGCAGAGGTATGTAGGAAAGAAGAAGAGTGGATAAGTATCCTTATAAATCAGAAATTCACCTTGTATTCCAATAATTTATTCTAAGTATGTGCACACTTGATATTGATTTGGATTAACACCACAGAGAGTTTTGGCTGCACTGCAGTATGGCTCAAATTAAACATTTCTTACTGGTTCTAAATGTCAATTTGGTTTTCCAAAATAACAACATGAACAGTTTCCTTTTTGAAGTGTGAATACATTCCTATCTGTAGGTTTCTGCAGCTGTTATTACTGTCCTTAATTGAAGCACATCAGCAAAATTTAACAACAACAAAAAAGTAAATGTGATGCTATTGCATCTTATGCCCCTTGCAAATGCTTTCAGCATTCAATACCCACCTTCAGCATTTATACTCAGCTCCACTGAGTTTTCCTCTGCTGTTGCATATGGGTTATTTCCAACCATTGGCACCAGGCAATCGGTGTAGAAGTAACCAACTTTAGTCATGTCAAGTGTGGAAATCACCAGATCTATTGCCAACTGACCGACATTCCCCACGGACACTGCTGGCTGAAGTAACAGAATGCACCGAATTACAGTGTGCTTCATGGATGGCGTAAGGTGCTCTTCAAATAGTGAAAGCTTAAAATCTGGTCAAACGTGATTTCTAAAAGTGACTGCTCATCCTCTGGCAAAGGTGACTATTTCCTACCAGAAGAATTGGTAAATACAGGATTTGGTCTCTGTCTGACAAAAAACATCCTGGCCACTTTTGTGAGTAACCCTGTCTCATTGTAAACTGAAAGAACAGCTTGGAAACTTACCTCCTTCCCCACATTTTTGGATTGAGAGTAGGTAAAAGCCACTCAAGCGACTGATGTGAGACTGGCAAAGCTCACATGATGCCAAAAGGCAGCTCTAGTATTACATATTAAGCCTCTAAATCTCAGACTGACTCATAGACAAGAGTAGGTTGTTTTACATATTTTTTAAGGATGAAAATTATAAGGGTGCACTTAATTTCATAGGAATTGCTGCGGGCTATCATCAATCGGGGCAGATACTGACTTAATATGATGGGACAGAAAAAGAAAGTCAAGAGTCTGTGTCCTCCCAAAGAAACTATTACAGGAAGACAACCATAAAACGTTCCGTTGCTTTCTTTTAATTTATAATCGAATCTAAGAATTGCTGCTGCTGCTGCCCACTGGGAAAAGAGACCGGATTTGAGGCTGACAGAAGGTGAAAGAAGTGTCAGCGCAGCGCCGAAGTGTCCCCGCGTCCGGGCTGGTAGGCAGCCCCCGCCGCCGCAGGCGAGGAGCTCGGCAGTGATGCGTTTCCTGCTGCTTGGCAGCTGACCGGGAATGACTTCCTGCGCAGCCATGCCGGGCTCTGCAGCCCTGCCTGGGAAGCCATGGCGCTCCCTGCAGCTAACCCAGCAAGGGCAGAAATGACGGCGTGTGCCCCTCCGCAGCCTGCGCTGCAGCTCTCGTCCCACACCGGCATCGTCACCTCGGGCCGTGACCCGACACTGATGTCACACCATGTGTGAAGGCAATAAAAACACTTCCTAAAACAATCCTAACCCAAGATTTAAATGTAGCAGAATGATTTTTTTGGTTTTTTTTTAACACTGGGGACATTTATATATCGCATCTGAATAAAAAAAAAAATCCCAAGCTTTTAATGCAGTGACAACCCACGGGTGCTGCAAATACAGGAAAAGCACATAGGGTGCATTAATTTTTAGAGCAACAGCATATAGCTATAGCTCCGAAATAGCATATAGCTATTGCTCTAAATTAAAATATAGCTGTTGCAGCTCGGCACGGATCGTCTTGACAGGGGCAAACCCGGGGTTCTGAGGAGGGAGAAGTTGACAGAAACGGAGAAGACCGCGCTAAGCTCTGATGCAGGCAGAGCCCTCCAAACCCTCCTTTCCCCGGCAGAACCCCCCACAGATTCCACACACACCGCCTGCCCTGAGCCTTCTCCGTTTATCCCGTAGCCAAGTACCCAGGGACAACCCTCGGGCAGGGCAGGGAGAGACACCAGCACCCCCCGTGTCCCGTCCCACAGGAACGGAGCGGAGCCCTCAGCACAGGGACCGCGGGCAGCGACCCCTCAAACCCAGCGAGGGCGGGGGAAAGGGGAAACAGGAGCGTGACTCACCATGAGCAGCGTGAAGCCTTTAAAGTCGGGGGCGGCGGAGCCCCCGCCGCGGTCGCACGGAATGAACATGCCGGCCGAGAAGGGATGAGAAAGCAGGCAGCGAAGAAAGGAAGGAAGGCAGGAGGGAAAGGAGGAGGGAAGGAAGCAGGGCGGACGCCGCACCCAAGTGCCGCCGCCAGGGGGCGGTGGCGGCGCTGCCCGAGCCGGCTGCGAGGCGGTTGGGGCTCGCTCCCTGGCGGCTCCGCCATGTCGCTGCCGCCGGAGAAAGCCTCGGAGCTGAAGCAGATCATCCACCAGCAGCTGCTCAAGGTGGGACCGGCGCCGGAGAGACTTCCCCTGGCCCTCAGGGAGCTGTGCTGCCCTCCGCGCCGGCGTCACCCGGCCGCGGGTGGCGGCAGCGCCCGCTGAGGCGGTGGCGGGCCGCGCGCTCCGGCGCCCCGCTTTGTTTTCCCAACTTGGGTGGCTGCGGGTGGTTTCCAGGCGCCGCTTGGTCGCTTTCTTGTTGCTTTTTGAGCGAGGGTCTTGAACTGGCCGGAAAATAAGTAAGGAGGCTGTAACTCCTATATCGCTTGATAGTGCACTGGTGAATATTCCTGCCTGTCAGGCAGGGGAACGGGGATCTTGGAGCGAGTCCAGAGGAGGCCAGAAAGATGATTAGAGGGAGGCAGCGGCTCTGCTTCGAGGAAAGGCTGAGAGAACTGGGATTGTGCAGCCTGGAGAAGACAAGGCTCAGTGGAGACTTCATAGCAGCCTTCCAGTACCTGCAGGGAGCCGGCAGGAAAGGAGACAGACTTCTACCAGAGCGTGCAGTGACAGCACAAGGGGAGATGGATTCAAATTGAAAGACAGCAGGTTTAGATTAGATATTAAGAAGAATTTTTCTCTGTGATGGGTGCTGAGGGACTGGAACAGGTTGCCCAGACAAGTTGGGGATGCCCCATCCCTGGAAGTGTTCAAGGCCAGGCTAGGTGGGGTTCTGAGTGACCGGATCTAGTGGAAGATGCCCCTGCCCATGGCCGGGGGTTTCGAATGACATGATCTTTAAGCTGTTTTCCAGCAAGGTCATTTGTGATTCTGTTTCAAGTCCCGGTGACTGTGTCTTTAACATCCTTCCCAGTGTGAGAGTCAGCTCTATAAATCCATCTGCTTTCACAGCTCAGATGATGGGCAGACATCCTCAGACTTCCCTTTGAGCATAAGGAAAGCTTGCAAGGGAGATCTACTACTTTTGTGCCTTACCTATACAAAAGCGTATTTTTTCCCCTTAAAAATAAGGAAGTATTATGTTAAGCTTGAATTTTGAGGGAGATGAGAAATTGGAACAGTGACCATTTTGTAATTGATGGATTTGCAGACCTTTTTGTAAGGAGGGAAGTTCAAGATGAGTTGCTGTCAAAGAGCAGTGAAAACACCTAGGTTTTGTATGCTTGTAATTTTTTTTACTGGGAGAGTTGCTTTTGCGAGATAGTGGCTGATTTGATTAGTTCTGCAAGGATCAATATTCTGATGTAGTTATTTCTGTGTTCTTGGGAAAACACCATTAGCCTTACAGACTAAATTGGTAAGTTGTGCCTGCTGCCGTACAGAAGGCTGCTGTTTGTAACACATAATGAATTTTCTTTCAGATGGATGTCCATGGGAGGATACGAGAAGTTCTTGCTGAGACTATACGAGAAGAGCTGGCACCTGAGCATCAGCAGGTGTCCACAGAAGATCTGATAAGAGCCCTAAGACAGCGGGGAATCATTGATGATGTTATGAAGGAAATTAAATTTGTAACTGTGAGTACCTTTTTAAGAGGGGAAGTACTTCTGCTTATTCCTCTTACTGACGTGGTGTTTTGACAAAGTGAAACTGTGCTGCTTCTGGAGGTTTGTAATGACCTTACTGATTTAAGACATTATAGGAGCAGAGAAGATTAATGCATATGCTGAAATTGGTTTAGTGATAATACTGCACTGAAAATATTTGTTCAGTTTTAGAAGGGAGCATACCTAAGGAATGGCATTCAGATGAAATGGAGGATCCTTTAATTTTTAGAAGGCTGTGGTAAGAGCACTGTTGCATCCCTTGAGTCCTTAAAACGTCTCAATTGTAATTCCAGGATGTGAATGAAACAGAGAGGACTTCGGCTCCAAAACCATCAACACATTTTGTTGACAGAGACCCACTAGTTTTGAAAAAAAGTATGTTTCTTGTTTATTTAAATGTTTGGATCATTGTTTTGAAACAAATTTGAAGTCTATGATTTTTGCACTCTGAATTAGTAATCTAGTATGAACTGGCATAAAGGTGGATGTTTCCTCTGCTTATCCACAGGGAGTAAACTCATATAAGCAGCAGCAATCAGTGTTATATTAATATGATTTATTATTATTTAATTTGCTTTACACTAAGATAACTTCCATATATTTTAAAATCACTTTCTCCTAAGCATGTTTCAAAGAAGTTTATTTTTCTGCTAGTCTCATGTTAGTTGGCTGATATTTAACAAATTAAGCTTTCTAAGATCTGTTTGTAGTCTCTTCATTTTTATTGCTACGCTTTACAGCTAACATTGACCCAACACGGAGGTATCTTTACCTTCAGGTTTTGGGTGGAAAAGCTTTTCTGGAACATCTTCAGGAACCAGAGCCTCTGCCTGGCCAGATCTGTTCTACCTTCACTCTGTGTTTACATTTTCGAAACCAGCGCTTCCGTTCCAAACCTGTACCCTGTGCCTGTGAGCCAGATTTTCAGGATGGTTTTCTACTTGAAATACACAAGGATAGCCTAGGTAAGGAATATTGTGGGTTTAAAGCTGATGCTGTTGGGAGTTTTTCTGACCTGAGAGTTATTGTGAAATATGTTTGATATTATAGTGGATTTCTTTCCTGTTTTCTGTCATGTTTTCCTGAGGAAGCTGATTACTGTATTGGGTTATGCCCCTTGTAGATCTTTCTCTGCTGTTACTATTTTCCTTCTTTTTCACTCTAAAATAACTTGAAATTGACCAGTTTTATAAATTCTTAAATGTTCATTCCGTTTTTGTTTTTTGTGTATCTGAACTAGTTGCACTGCAGTACTCAACTACAGAAATCATTTTATCCTCTCTGTAATCTCTCTGTAGCTCTGTCCTAAAAGGAGTATGGTTTTAGAGATGAGACCATTGCTTACAGTTCTAGACTCAGGATCTTTCTTTATACTTATTACAGACATTGCATTTTGTTACATACTGTTTTAAAATTCTGAGGAGAATTTGGGATGATAATATTCTTGTTGTCTTATTTTGGTTTAATAATGGCAGGTGATGGAAGCAAGATGGTGGATGCAACCACTATGTTATCTATATGTGACCCAGTGCATATGGTTCTGATCAAAACCGACACATCCGGTGAGACCACACTGGTAGCATCCTATTTCTTGGAGTGGAGGTCTGTCTTGGCTGCAGAGAACGGCATAACAAATGTTGCTGTGGAACTCCTGGGTGTAGGTAAGGATGGAAAATAAGCATGTTATGATGACTTAAAATATTGGGTACTGAGCTTGCTTACAAGCTTAAGCAGTTTTTTTGATCTAGTTAATTTTTTTTCTTCAATTCAGATGTAACTGTAAAGTATCCTTAGAAAATGCCTAGAAGACTTAATGGTCGGATTTTTCTGTTACCAAGCTGCTAAAAATGAGTATTCCAGATCCCATGTAATAATGGTCCTTGTGTCTGGGAATTCCCACTATTGAATATCTGCAAAATCTGGTTAAGTTACCAGAATCAAACCAAGCAACCAGAAATCCAGTAGTTCATCTCCAGGAATATATCTGGTCAGTGCACTGGGGAGTAAAGTCCAGCTTGTGTGCCTTTCATAGCAAACTAACAATTGCTGGAGAAAGGGATCTCTGCTTTGTTCCCATTTATCCCAGTAGCTGGAAGTGTTTTCTGAATGGCTTGGTTTAGGTGCTTAGCAGTTAGTACACGTGTGTATTTTTGTGTGTCACTTGTCCCCAGTCCTCTTCTCAGGACTTCCAACCCAAGTTTTTAGGATATGATTTAGTGAATAAAGACTAGGGTGGTGAGGCACTGGAACAAGTTGCCCAGAGAAGCTGTGGATGCCACATCCTGAGAAATGTTCAAGGTCAGCTTGGATGGAACTCTGAGCAACGTGATTTTTTGGAAGGTGTCCCTGCCCATGGCAGGGGGATTGGAAATAGGTGATCTCTAAGATCCCATCCAACCCAGGCCATTCTGATTTTAATATTCTATAATGACTTGAAATAATATTCTATAATGACTTGGAAATGCATAACAAAAAATTTGGGTTTAATTCTCTGATGGGTTATGGAGCAAGTTAAATTTAATTCTCATTAGCTTTTTTCCAAGTAATAAAGTATCAATCCAATAAACCCAGTGCTTTTTCTCCTCTTCAAAATCCTGCTATTGTACAAAATGCATCAAGAACATCAAAGGATGTTGCCATCTCAGATAAACAGATAAACTATTATCTGAGGTTTCAATTGCTTGTATTGCTTATGAACCCATCTGTAATCTGTCTTGTAATGCTTATTGTTGTTTATGTAATTTAAAA
The DNA here is from genome assembly GCF_031753505.1 of Anomalospiza imberbis. NCBI lineage: Eukaryota > Metazoa > Chordata > Aves > Passeriformes > Viduidae > Anomalospiza > Anomalospiza imberbis. The sequence goes on along the minus strand of NC_089681.1, from coordinate 53,188,812 downwards.
TTTTCAGCATTAGGCAACAACATTAAGTCCAGGGGGATTGTTGTTTGTTTGTTTGTTGTTTTGGGGAGTTTTTTCTAAGTTGATAAATCTCTTTGTATGCAGCCATAGTCCTTCATAATGAACTGTGTCCTGGGGGAAGATGAGCTTCACTTATTTCTACCTATTTAAATTGAAGCTACTTGTGTAATCAGTAGAAATAGGCACATTTACAGTGTGTGATTCTCTGACTTTATTTTAGATGCCTATTCTAGACATTTCTAGAATACCGTTCTAGAATTAATCTCATATGTCCCAGTACTGGCTGCAAATAGGGCCTTGGATAATTTTCTTGGGTGTAGACACCTGTGCTTTTGTATATTATGCTTTCTTACAGCCTCATTTGAGTTTGAAATTTCAATAAAAATTCCTACTTTGCCTATGTTGAAAGAAGTTTAGTTACTTTTTGTGATTATATAAGGCTAACGTACATATTGTAATGGTTTGCCCCTGCCTGGCTGAAATAATCTAAGCAAAATGAATATGAGAGAACTGATGAAAATTTATTTTCTTTCAAAGGTACAGAATCAAAGGTTTCTGTTGGTGTTTTAAGCATTAGACTGGAAATGTATCCCCAGCTTAATAAGACACTTTCTTCAGAAATAACTAGTACTCAAGTAAGTAATTTTGGGGCGGGCTAACTTATTCTTTTGTTGGTGGTGGGGGAAGCTCAGTATAGAATTGTAGATGTTGAGGACTGTGGAGTTTTTGAATGTTTAATAATACTTTTTTTTTTCTATTGAATTTAAATATAATTACCTTTTTGAAACTATTTTGTCTATACTGAACATAACTCAAAATATTACTGTCATAGATTTTTCTAATTACTTTGTGTCAAAACCTCTGAAGAAAAAAGAAGGATGCAATATATCTAATTTTCTTCAAGTAGCATATATGTTTTCTTGCTCTTTCCCATGTGAAACAGTAAATTCAAGTTAGCTATTCTGCTTGGAAAGCCAGTAAATGTTGGCCTGAAGGTGCACGCAGATACTTTTCTGCACATTAAAATCCAAGCAGTCCTTCTGTGCAGAAATGCATTACTTAAAATGAACAGTACTTCAGTCAAGCCTGATATATGAACCTACAAACAAGAAATACAGCTTGAAGTTTTTCTTAATTGGATTTCCATTCAATTCACACGGCACACTTAAAAAAAGCTTTATTTTACATATGCCAGGATGTGGTGTTAATGTACTTACTGGTTATGATGCTTTGAGAGGCTGCCTAGAACAAAGGCTAGACAGTGTTAAAAGGAATAAAGTAGGTATTTATTAAAAGGCCTTCAAAGGATACACCTTGGGCAGTACAAGAGCCCAGCCGTGGCTACACCCAGGATGGATACTGGGTCACGAGTTCTCACACTTTTGTAAGTTCTGGTCCATTTACATGTTGGGATCGATTGTCCAATTCCAGCTTCACGTGATGAAGTCCCATCTTCTCGGATTGCTTTCCTCAGTTTACTGTTGTTTATACTTCTTGGGCCTGAAGCTGCAATGATGACCTTGGCTCTCAGGCTGGAAAAGGATTGTTTTGTCCAACTAAACCGGAAGAGAACTTGCTAACACTTTATATGAAGTTCACCATTATATACTAATGCTGTACAGAATCTGGAAAATAGGAAAGCTAAAACTTAAGGCATCATTCATGGGTTTTTTTCCTCCTGTTTGGAATTAGTATGTGTAGGATTGGTTTTGTTTTTCCTACTTACAGTTCACTTTGGAACGTCAGAAAACAGCAGAAAAAGAACGTTTATTTCTTGTGTATGCTAAGCAGTGGTGGAGAGAATACCTGCAGATCAGGCCTACCCACAATGCAAGGCTGGTAAAGATCTTTGCACAGGTTTGTAAATTTTACAAATAGACCGATCCTTTCTTTAAGTTATCTTTTTATTTTATTTTGAATTTTATGTGTATGTGGAATCTCTGTAGATTTATGATGTGGTTATGTTCAAGTCAGGGCTAAATGTGCTTTATCATGCCAAAAAATTAAATTTGTAAGGACTGAATTTCTGTTTATCTATTGAAGCTTGAGAGAATGATGCAGACAGGAGGATTGCTGTGACTGCCTCTGATGTACCAAGTGAAAAAGCCTGCTCAGTCTTGTCCTTGAATACTCACAAATGGCAGAGACTTAGGTGATCTGTACAAACTATTTCAGATAAGTTTTGTACCAGATAAAACAGTTAAAAAAATTGACTTCCTGTATTAGAACAGATCCTCAAAATATTTGAACTCTGTTGTCTGCAATGCAATCTCTCTGGTTTATGTCACAGGACGGCTACAGTCAAAATTACTTGAGTCTGATAAATTACTTTATCAGTTACTCCTCAGTAACTGTTCCTCAGTAAAAGGAATGGTATGATCCTTGCATTTTTCATGCTATGAATTTCCCTTGCATAGTAGCAATTTTCCTACCACAGTAACTTCTTATCTCAAAGCGGTGTCCTGAAGCCATCTGTGCCTCCTCTTTGGTGAGGCAACAGCGTCCCTTCTGGCTGTGCCCTGAGTGCGCAGGAGTGATGGGAACTTCCAAATCCCAGCCAGCAGCTGAGCCCCCACTCCGTCAGTCTTTCACTCCTCATCAGCGGGATGGGGGCAAGAATAAAAACTGCAAAAGTGAGGAAAAGTTCATGGGTTGGGATAAAGGTGGTTTAATAACAGAAAGCATGCAAGGAAGGAAGGAAGGAAGGGAAAGCAGTGATGCAAAGACAGTCACTCCCCTCCTCCCAGAGCAGACAGATGCCCTGGTAGTCTCCAAGCAGGGCCAAGTTTAGAAAAAGTCTGTTCCCCACCCTCACTGTTTTTATTGCTGAGCATAACACTGTATGGCATAGAATATCTCTTTGGTCAGATCAGGTCAGCTGTCCTGGCTGTGTCCTCTTCCAGTTTTGTGTCAACCCTGAACCTACACCTGTGTGGTGGCAGAATGATCCTAGACAAGCCCTGCTCAGCAGCAGCTAAAACACTGGTGTGTTCACAGCACTGTTTTGGTCAAAACCTAAAACACAGCACTGTGAGGGCTGCTGTGGAGAAAACAAACTCCCTTCCAAATAGACCCAATACAAAGGCTTAAGGGTTTCAGGGCAGGGTATAAAGAGAAACAAGTCTATAATTAAATAGGATAGGAACTTGGCCCCTGCTAGATTAGGACCTATGTGGGGCTTATCTTGAGTTTCCCATTGGCCATAGCAAATCTTAGTAAAACTTTCTGGGAACAGAAATGAGTTTATTAGATTAGTTTGATAATTTAGTTACTGTGAAGTTTCAGATGAGTAATGCAGAAACAGGCATTATATATATGAGACAAAATTTAAAAATAAATCCTGCCTGTGGGTTTTTTTAAAATTGCTTTTGAGCTGTGAAATAGTTTTCAACAGGATTCCAGTCAGCCTCAAATAAATGCTGTTTTTTTTCCACCAGCTTGCTGGGAAAGCATGATAAAACCTTAATGAGGACAATTTGTGACTACAGTAAAAATATGAGACCATAATCTCCTGAAGCTGCAGAGATTCAAAAAGCTTTGATCCCTTTTAAAACATGTGTGAGCATAAAAGTACCAATTTAGCCCAGTGAGGAACAGAAGACCTCTATGTTCCCTGAAATAGATTTAATAGATGATAATCATACTATTTGCCTGCAGCATGTAAGAAAACAGATTTTTTAAAGTCTTATTTTTTTCATTTTTACAAGAACTTAGGAATTCTTAGTATTATTGCTTAGTTTAGGTCTAGTTGCTAGATCTAGTTGCTTAATAGATGTAGTTACTTCATTTTGAGCAATTTTTATTGTTTGCTGTTACAAAAAGGGATATTCAAAGTTAGAAGCAAATAGACACCTTTTAAACCCTAGAATCAGTTACTGAATATTTAATGTTTTCTGGGGAGGGTTTTTTTGGGGTCGTTGTGGAATTTGGTGTGTGAGATTTGTTGTGGCTTGTTTTAATACTTGATGATAATGTGGAAATTGATAGTAGGTAGAGCATAAACAGTTCCTCACCCATTTGAGAAAATTAATTGCAGCCTGTGCTGTTCCTGGTGTTCAGATATTTAGTCCAGAATGCCCTGTGAGTGACAGAGCCAGACTGAAATCTGTGATGTCTCTAAATTGGTGATCTTAATGGTTTTGTGTCCTAATTCTGGGGGTATTTTCGTGTCTTACTGTTTCCGAGCGGTACTTATTCCAGGGAGGATACATCCCAGAGGAAAAAAGCCTACGCTAAGATGAACATTTTGGGACGCTTGCGCGGCTGGCAAATAACCGCGTTTGTCATGTTCAGGATGAAAACGGGGTGAACCGGCCGGTGTGTTCCTACGTGAGACCTCTGCGTGCCGGGCGGCTGCTGGACACGGCCAGGCAGGCAGCGCGCTTCGTCAGCGTCCTGGGCTACGAGAGAGCCCCGGTCATCGGCGGCGGCGGCGGCAAGCAGGAGCAGTGGTGCACCCTCCTCGCCTTCTTGAGCAGGAGCAAGGTGCGTGACAGTGCCCCTTGTGTGCCACTGCGGGCTAGGTGGCCTGCTCTAACCGAAGTCAGGAAATTAAAACAGGCTGCAAATACATGCATTAAAGTCAGATTTGGAAGGTTCAGTTACAGGCGTGCTTGAGGTGTTTTTAAAGAGAAACAGGTGCTAAGTAGTAGGCAAGAAGGCTTTGGAGCAGACTTCCTTCACTACTGTACTTGGGGTCCATTTGTCAATGCGTGTCTTTGACACTGAAATTGCTTCTCTTCTGTTGCATTTCTAAGAACACTTATTGTCATCCAATGAATCCTTGCTACTGTGCAGGACACTAGTTAAAATTCTGGACTAATCCAGGAAGAGTAGAAAAAGTCTCTTTAGTCTCTTGTCTCTTCTGCTGATTTGATGGGGGTTTTTTTGTTGGTTTTTGTTTTTTCTTGGGGTTTTGGTGTTTTTTTTCAACAGATGGGCTGAAATACACTGATGGTTTTTATGTTCCATTTTTGCAAGATAGGTATTTTCCACTAGAAGTTTCAGCTTAGTTCTTGGTGGTCTGACATTCATATCATATGACTGTAATAAGCAAAACAAATTGTAACTGGTTCTGGTTTATAGCTCTTCTCTTTTATGAGCAGAAGTAACAGTGATCACTTCTGATACCTCTTTGGAGTGGTCAGTGCTTTTCATTGCCATGGAGATACTTCTGCCTTCAAAAATAACATCACTGCTATGTTTGCATTTAAAAGATGTGTTCAGGGCAGCACGAGCTGTATCCCAGATTTTAGATCTGCCTCCAAGACCACATAGAACAGGCATTGGCTGTTGTCTCTGAATATCAGATGATGCATAGATGCTGCATAAAGGCAGCTCTGGCTGCCCACTGGCTTTCAGATGGAGATGGCAATAGGGACTTTAAGGACCACGGTGTTTGGAGGCACAGAGAAAGGTGTGGCCTTCATTTTCAAGGCAAAAATGAAAAGCTGTATGGAAAATAACTGAATTTAGCCCCCGAGACACCAGCTGGATCATTATTTTTCTTGTGGAAAGTGGTATAGTATTATTAAAATAACACAGGTTCACTACAAACTTATTTAAACCTACCTTTCTGTATATTTCCCTTTTATGCTGTGGTAGGGCAAGATTGTGTTGTTTTGATACATCCAAGAACTCTGAATTTTACATTTGCAGCGTTCTGAATAGTTATTTGTCTAAAGAGCCTTACTGTTCTGCTTCTGAATGCTGTACTTTGTGTTATGAAGCCTTCATTGTTTGAGCAATTTTTGTTCTTACTTTGCAGCTAACATTTGTAAAGAACTCAAGAGACAAAGGATATTAGACATTGCATTTGGAAATTGTTTTCTGTGAATTATCAGTGGTAGTAATGTGTTTATGAGATAAATGTTTTTCTGACTGAAGGAAAAAAAAAAAAACTGCACATGATTCCCAGCTGTTTTACAGTTAGATCTGTGGAGGACCTTGTTTTATCTTTGTCTAGTTACTGAAGATTGACAGCACATTCAAGAAAGTGAAATACCAGTAGAATTACATTTTATTAAGTGAAAAAATTTCTGACTATGTGAAAATACTGCATGATTTGTATTCTTGCCTCAGGTGTTTGCCTTATATATATGTTTACATTTAATTAGAACATTGTTTTTGTTGTCATGGTCAATAGATTCTGGTTTAGGGTTTCTTGAATGTTTCTCTATAAACATAAGAAATGTTTCCCAGTGTTAATCATACACTATACTTCAACAAACAATATCAACAGTCTATCATTACCACATGCATTTTTAACTCATTTATTCTATTACAGAAAACTAAAACTTGTCTAGTTTAAATGGTAAAATCCTGTCTTTTGATACATACTTTAGATAAATAGGAGAGTAACATAACTTGTTAAATGGTGGTTTAAGAAATAGCACTGTTTTCTTTCTTTAGGGTTTTATTATTATTAATAACATATATTAATATTTAATGTCTAGGGTGACTGTGAAGACCATGCTAATCTTCTGTGCAGTCTACTTCTTGGGTTTGGATTGGAAGCCTTTGTGTGTGTTGGAACAAAAGCAAAAGGAGTCCCTCATACTTGGGTAATGACTTGTGGATCTGATGGAACAATTACTTTTTGGGAGAGCTTAACAGGACATAGGTGAGTAAAAAGAATAAAAGAAAACAGAACAGTGTATCTTGAGGTTTGTGTAGGATACTTCTGCTCTTGTGGTTTTTTTTAATCTTCATACCCTGTCATATAATCCAGGTGATGTTTGTCTTTGATTCTTTTTTCCATCTACTGCTTTTGCTTGGAAAATAACTGATTCAGTGTGAGGGGAAGTATTTCATCAGTTTGTAATATATCGGTGTCTTTAATACTGTATGGTAATTGTCTTGTGTCTTATGGCAGCTGATTGCCCTCGATGTTACTGCTGGCATCATTTGTAAAGGCGATGAAATCTGACATGATTGTTTAGGAACCCGTATTTTTTGCTCGATTTCATCAGTGAAATCAGTGTTGCATTACTTTTTTTCCCCCCGAAGAAATCTCTCTAAATTCTCTTGAGATTTTCTCTTGTCTTGAGTAATTTGAGAAGGGCGCATGTAGTTGCTTGGTGTACTAAAGCTTCTGGAACATGTTCTTTCCGGTGTTCAAAACAAGCGATTCTCTTTTGTCACTGTTTGTGTATCCTGTGATTAGCATTTGCAAGTGTATTTATCTAAAGGTAATCAACAGCAGGGAAACTGTATGAGCATGTTCTTATAGTTGCAAAATTTAACTGCTTCTTTAAACAGCTTATTTTTCTAGATTTAAAGACTAAAAATGATGTATTATTTGATTGTATATTATGCCTCCAAAGCGTGTACAATTACATTTCTGTAAACAAATTAATGCCATTTTGGGGGAAAAGTTGATGACAAACTTGGCTTGTATTTTTAAAGGAAAAATGATTATATCTGTCCCATCTAAATATTTTTACCTTGCCTTGAAAGAAGTTGTATTAATAAAAAATTGAATCTTTTTGGCTAGGTATATCCACAGACCTATCAACCCTGATGACCCTCCCCTAGCTGAACAACCCAAGCCTCTGTATCCATATCGCACAATAGGTTGTATCTTCAACCATGAAAAGTTCCTTGGAAATTGTCAGCCCTCTGATGCTGTGGAGGTGTGTATGTTTGACCTGCATGATGAATCCAAATGGAAACCCATGAGTGGAGAAGCAATAAAATCTGTATGTGCTCCTGGAGCAACGTCTTCAGTTCCCCCTTCTCCTCCTCTGTGTGCTTCTACAATAGATGCTGCTGTAGCAAGCAACGAGATAGAAGTGCAGCTGAGGATACTGGTCTCTGAACACAGAAAGGTGAGAAAGATTGGCAGTGACATGTCATGGTAATAGAAGTTCTTGTGTTAATTATATACTTGTTTTAGATAGCAATTTGTTAGTTTGCAATGTGTTTTCCATCAGCTTTTGCAGAAATGTGATATGGGAAAGGTGAAACAACTGAAAAAAATGTTTGGGAAGACTCTAATGAGCTGTTTTAGACTATTATTTGCAGTGGTGGTTCACAGCCTCATATGTGGGCTTTTCCCCCCACCCTGCCTTTGCCCCTTGTTCTAGGTCTGTGACTTTCAGGTTACTTGCACCCGCAGACCACCCATGAGGGGGTCTCTAAAAACACCAGGAAGATGAAATCTGGATGTTAGTGGGCTTTGCCAATCCAGCACAAATGTTTCTGGGTCCTAGGTAAAAGCAGGCTTTCAGCTTTCGTGATCTTACTCTTACTGCTTTACAAAATCGGAGAAATATTTAGAAGTTAGTTTTGTCCTTTATCAGGATTTTTACCAGGGATAATGTGCCAGAAATTGTACTTCCTGTGCTGAACATGAAGACAGTGGTATTTTAAGTCCCTGTTAGCTTATGTCTGTTTTTAATGAGGTTTTTTGATTGATTCTGTTTTATTTCCCCACATGATGCTCAGCCTTTAGGGTGGCAAAGTAATTCTCAGAGTATGAGTCTCATGCAGTGTTGAATACATACATAGAAGATTTTTCTCCTTCTTTGCATTTGGGATGCTGGGAGGAAGGTTCATGTGCATGGTGGGAAGATAGATGGTAGAAAGAAGGTGCCTTTGTGTTTCAGGGAGCTGTTGTGCATCATTTTTTCAGAAAGGGTTTTCCATGAGACATTTGAAAAAATGTCAGGTGACTCTTAATTGGTATTTTCCATATTTTTGCTGTGTATTTATGCATATCTTCTTATATTTTGTGCAGAGTTACTGTAGCTGAAACGTCTGGTTTCAACTCTGACGGCCTTTTGTTTTAGTCTAATAGTTTAATTTCATTCCTTGATAAATGTTTGATACTTGTGGTGTCACTTGCTTCTGGTAATGATGTTTGCTTCTCCCAGTTGGTGTATGAGTCAATACACGAATCTCACTGCTTTGTGAGTGCACTGCCATTAACTGCCAATATAAAGATTCTTGGATTTATTTGAATCTGTACAGTAGGTGAGTTTAGGCATATCCTGATGTACCTTCTGCACAGTTGTCATCGTTCTGTGACTTGCTTCCCAGGATCTTGGCCTTTCGACTGTTTGGGATGACCAGCTCTCCTATCTGTTGTCACCAGCATTAGCAGCCTATGAGCTCGAACGCACAACAGGTCTTTCTGCAGGAAATGAAGAGTTTCAGGATGCTGTAAGGAGAGCAGTACCCGATGGTCACACCTTCAAAGGGTTTCCCATCCATTTTGTGCACAGAAATGCCAGGAGAGCATTTGCCACGTGTCTTCGGTAAGTCTTAAGGGTAAAGATACAGGTATATGTTCAAACGAAATAGTAATCCTTAATTGCTAATTGCAACTCATTTTTTAATAATGAATTTTAAAGAAAATTAATTTCCTTAGGTTAGAACTGGAGGAAGAGTGGTGTGGTGTGTGTAATGGATCATGAGGTATAGAGCTTTTAGGTTACATTGGTGATTCAGTGGTGGTAGATTTCTTGTGTATTAAATTGAAGAACAAGGAGTTAATTTCATTTCTTTGTACTTGTGGTCATGTCATTTTCCTCCAAGGCAACAGCCCTTGCACTACAGAACAATATTATTATTTGTAATGACAGACTTAAGATATTCATTTTTACTTAAATGCTAGTCACACTTAAAAAAAAATGCACTATGTAATTAAAAGCTTAAACAATATCTTAGGATTGTCTGTTACCCCTGTGTTTCTTTTTGTCATACAGGTCTCCTTTTTGTGAAGAAATAATCTGTTGTAGGGGAGACCAAGTGCGACTTGCAGTTCGTGTACGAGTGTTTGCATACCCTGAATCTGCGTGTGCTGTTTGGATCATGTTTGCTTGTAAATACCGCTCTGTCCTTTGAAAAAGATCCCAGATTGTTCATACCTTTTTAGCCCTTCAAAATAATATATGTGGGTGTAAAATTATTCAATTAAAAATGAATATAGTATTTTATATAAATGCCACTGATTTTGAACACCACAGTGTGTGTATTGAAGGGGATTGTGTACACAGTAATGATTGTATTTATAAAGAAAATTTATTCTTTGTAATAAAAGTTACTTTTTATATTTATAGAAGTGTGAGTCAAGTTACTAAAATGTGTCAAAAAATATCTTCTGAATCAGTTTAAGAGTTTGTTTAGGTCTGCTTTACCTCTACAGGGTAAGAGACTCTTTTCTACCTCACCTTTCCCTGTAGTCTACAGGGTGTACTTTGTGAATGACTGAGATCCAGAAATACTGGTGTTTAGGCATGTATCCTTGAGACAACAAAATTTATTTCTGCCTCTTGTGGATCTAACAGTAACTTCTACATTCAGCTTCTGAGAACAGTTGGATAAAGGTAAACTTGTTAATCTGTGAATTTAGTAATATATGGATTAATTTCAAAAATACACATTAAGACATGAATACCTGAAAATGTGAATAGCTATGATGGGTAAGATAAAGTAGTTAAACCTGATGCCTTTTGCCTCTTGTTAGCTTAAGAAGTTTCTGGGGTAGAAGTTGTAGCCAGGCCATTTTGCTTGACAGCCATTCATGATTTTGTCTAATTCTGATGCTCAGATCTGTACTTAATTAGCCATCTGTGATTTTGTCTGTCTTAAACCTGTGGGTGATGATTATGCTGAATATCTTTAAGTCTTTATGCTTTGCAAAATGGCAAGCTGTTGGGCTTACTGAATTTTCCGTACCATACTTCTCAGGTTTTTCCCCATGTGGACTCCAGGAATCTCTTCTTGCAGCTGGAAAATCTGAAACTGTTTGGTTTCTTCTGTAGAAGCCATTCTGGGTCAGTGATAACCCTAACCCTAACCAGCTCCTTTGGTTGTCCTAGTAAGAAGGAGACAACTCTTTCTGCTGGTGCTGGACCAAAAAAATTGCCTGATACTAGAGAATCTTAAAACACATACAGCAAGAGTGAATGTTGGCATTTGGCATGTACATTTAATCAGCAGCGTGGCAGTGTGGCACCATTTTTATCTTTTTATTTCAAGTGGTGTTAGACACTTCCTATGGCAGCACTGAGGTTTTTTAAATTTAGGACTCTAATAGTACACTGTTTACTTACTGGCCCTGCTGCTAACTTTACGAGTCTGGTTTTGTGTTATCTTTCTTTTTATATCTGAAAGATCAAAATGCATTCGTTTGCCTGTTATACAGCATATAGGATGCCGATAAAAGCTTCACAAGTACAATTTCTCCCCGGATTTCCTTGTATCTAAATGTAGCCTGAAAGGCTGGATCATATTGCATGGTGAATATCGCCAAATTCAACAGCATTATTTAAGTACCACTTGCATCTTGTATGCACCACTGTATGTAACACAAGAGGAAAGAGGAAAAAAGCAGCGGCGCTCAGAGCAGCTGGAAGTGAAAGGGGAGAGAGGAGCTGGAAGAGGAATGGCAAGAGAGGAGCTGGCTGGTCGAAGCCGGTGGCGGGGACCTTGTCCAGGTGCAGCACCGCTCCTGTGCGGCAGGGGGCGCTCCCGGCGCTGTCCCCCACACCCTCGCGGCTCCGGGTGGATCAGGTGCGAGCGGGAGATTTTTGGTTTCCTCTCACATCTGAGAGGTACAACACTAAAGAGAGAAACACCGAGTGTTCGGGGTGAGCTGCAGCTTTTCTGCGCGAAAGTGCTCGTTTGCCTGGGCGAATCTGGCGTGAAGGGCTGTGCCCTTCTGGTGCTCAGGTGTGTTCAGGGGCAGGGACGTCAGTTCCCAGCGGCTTGGAAGACGATTCCCTTGTTGTTCCCTTTCCCGACTGGGCTGGTTTAACTCTGCTAGCCTCTCTGTGTACCCTGGACGTTTCCAGCCTTGCTGCTGCCGAGGATGGAGCTTTCCCGGAGGAAGGGTTTGCTTTGGGAGGGCAGACCCTGTAATTCAAAGGCACTCGCTCTCCCGCTATGAAAGCGGGGCCCTGCTAATATGTTTCGCTGTAGCCGCGATGGCGCGGGTTGGTGTCAAGTGTTTAACACTTGGGGGTGCAGGGCGTGCCATCCCACGTCCCGCCGGGAGTTGCTTGTTTCTGGGGGTGCTGGTTACCAACACCCGGCGCAGAAACCGCGGCCCGAGGGCTGTGGGCCGAGTGCACCGCGTCTGTCGGTGTCTCCGGCAGAGCTGGAAGCCGAGCGGCTCGGCCGGCGATGCAGGCGCCGGTTGCCGTGGCAGCCCCGAGTGAATCCTCCCCGCGCCCGCCATGGCGGCCGTGCCGGCAGGGGGCGCTGCGGCGGCGGGCGGCGCCGCGCGGCGGGGGCGGGCGAGGACGAGGACGCCATTGCGTTGCTATGAGCTGTCGCTCCCCCTGCGGCGGCGGCAGCGGGCGGACCGGGCGCCGATCCTGTGCCTGCCTTCCTCCTGACTCCTGCCTGTTTCCTGGCTCCTGCTGCCTGCCGCGCGGGCCGGGCTGTCCGTCCGGCGGCCTGGTGGTACTAGCGGGGCGGAGAGGATGAGCACGGCGGGACCGGGCGGCAGCAGCATCAGCGCAAGCAGCAGCATCAGCGCAAGCAGCAGCATCAGCAGCCGCTGCCGCGGCGGCGGGGCCGGTCACTGAGCGAGGAGCACCGCGGCGGACGCAGGGCATGGAGCCCCAGCCCGGCGCCTCCCGCCCGGCCGCCGAGGAGGAGGAGGACGGCGGCGGCGGGTCCGGCGGGCAGCCGGAGGCGCTGTCGCTGGAGGAGATCCTCCGGCTCTACAACCAGCCCATCAACGAGGAGCAGGCGTGGGCCGTGTGTTACCAGTGCTGCGCCTCGCTGCGCGCCCGCGCCCGCCGCGGAGAGACCCCCGCCGCCAGGCTGGGGGCGGCGGCCGCGCACCTCCGCGTCTGGCGGGACGGCGCCGTCACCCTGGAGCAGGACGAGCCCGACCGGCCGCCCCCGCCCGCCGCAGGTAAGGCCGGGGGGCCGCCGCCGCCGCCGACCCCGCGCAGCCTCCGGCGGCAGCAGCCCGGGGTCGGGCGCGGGCGGCTGCCCGTCTCCATCAGCCTTTGTCCGGGACGTGACGGTCCTTCCCGCCCGAGGGTCGCGGTGGGCGAGCGCTTGGCTCCTCGGTCCTGCCGGGGATGTGGGGGGTCTGCGTGCATGTATGTGTGTGCCTGTGTGTGTGCGTCCCTGCGGCATCTCGGTGTCGTGCGTGGAAAGGTAGAACCCCTCTCCTGGGATGCGGTCGCCTGCGTGCGGGCACGGGCAGGCGAATGCGGGTCCAGTGTTTTATAATTGCGTCGTCTCTCCTGGTGCGTAATCAATCCCGTGTCATCCGCACACCGGGAGCGCCGCTCTTGCGGGCTCCCTGCTCTTTGGGCTCCTCCGGCCGGGCCGTGTGCATCCCGCAGGGGCTCCCGAACAGTTTGGCATCAAAAGGCACCTATTAGAAATATATCCATTTAGCTGTGTGCTGACACTAAGTGAGTGAGAAAGCCGTGTACAGGGGCTTAGCACCTACCATCTGTTTCGTTAAAATGCCCAGAAAAGCGTATTTTGCATTGGAAAGGAAATTGAGGGCGCATGTCTGTTTCTCAGCCTTTCAAAGCTTCTGATTTTAAATGTGGAAAGCAGTATTTTTTTGTTGCAAGTAAAGATCAATTTCTGAAAAGAAATCAAAGATGGGCAGCAGAAGGATGTGGCCAACACATGATGGTATTCCCTGGTATCAGCTTAGTCCACGTTTAACGTCACAGAATTTTCCGAGGAGACAGAGGTTTCAGCATTTTAAAGTTGTGTGAATCAGAAGGCAGTGGAAAATTCACAAAATGGGATTAATGGAGCCCTCAGCATTTAGAGCACGAATATTATGCCTGGTGTTACAATTTAATGAAGCCTTTTGATACAGTGCCTGAAAAGTCTTTTGGCAGAGACATGCAGTAATCCAGTTTGGAGCTAGTGGTACATGCAAATATCAAAATATATTTAGCGGAAGAAAGGACATAATTTAGTTCTGCAATTATAATGATTCTAATAATGACTTTCATTTAAATATGATCTGGTGTGCTTTTAAAATTGTTTTAAAAAAATAGGTCTTTGTTAATTAACGTTAATTAAATGCCAGACCAACACCCAGAAATTCCAGGAAAATGCTCTCCTGACCAAGGCATCTGCATGTCGCAAGTGTATTGAAGAGTTTTGTGTTGCATGTCGTGTGCTGCTTTTGCTTGCAGTCTTTTGAGATGACATCAAGACTTTTTCTTTTCTCTTTTCCTATTGCAGGAAATACATTAGTTTACTATGTATTTCTTTTGTGGCTTTTTTCTTGCTATTGGTGGACTTACCCTATTTCCTCTTACCATTACTTAGCTTTGCTCTTATCATTACTGGCTGTAGGAGGGTGTTGAATATACTTGGATATAAAGTTCAGGCCCCTCACTGATATCCAGCATGTTTATTTTACATTAAAGCTTTACTGTGAAAATGTTTTAGTCAACATGTGCTAACCTGTGTATGTTGATACCACATCTAAATTTTTGAATAGATGAGGGTTTTTTAAATATTCCAGCCCTATTTTTCTTTTTTCCACCTTATTAGTGTATGTATTATTTTGTATAACACCACATGTGTGTCCTTATACCTTGAGACTCTTAAGAGAGTGTGTATATGTACCTAAACAAAGATAAGCAGTCTTTGAAGACCTCCCAGGAAAGCAGGAGGCAGGAGCTGTCCCAGGGAGAGTACCCCCTCCAGTGTGTATAATAGGAAAGGAGAGGCAGGGATTTTTCTGCCAGCTGTCCATTCCTAAAGCATCCTCGGTGAACTCGCTTTTCCATCAGCTGCAGGCTGGTAGGTGCCTGGGCTTGAAAAGAGGCAGAATTCCTCCTGGGGTCATCTCCCTGTCCCTGGCCTTCCTCATCTACCTAACTTTGAATGGACTTTGGAAACAGAGGCCGCTCAGCCTCCAAGCTTTCACAAGGGATTTTGTGTGTTCTTTGATTTGTGAAATCTGGAGCAGGTTTTCACTGGCAATTGTTATATATGTGATACATTGAATGTTGGGAGTTCACTATACTGAATATTGAAGGTCTGACAGAAGGCTTGCTTGTCGTTGGTATCTTTTGAACTATCCTTATTCTTTTCCTTATTGCTTGCTGCATTCTCTTTGGGTGATGATTAATGTGCTTCCTCAGCCAGTTACAGCTTGAGCCTCTGGAATAGGTGTGTGTTTGTAGGCTCCTGTATTCTCTTCACACCAGTGAAAGCTTAGGAAGAACCAGTGCCCTGGCTCTGTGGCCTGGAGAGCAGTACAGTGTAACAGACCCTGAAGCTGTATGGTCACAGTAATTTTACTTTCAAGATACGAAATTAAAGTTCTCTTAGAAGAAGTACAGATTATGAAGAAACTGATGGTATTTTTCCAAAGCAGTTTCTTGTGAAACAGTTTGCCAGTTCATGCTCAATACTTGAAATTCCAAGTAACAATGCATAGAAATTGAAGAAAAATGTCCTTGAGATAGGAATGAGATGAGTTTCGCTGATAGTGGGGCAGAAAAATGCCCTTGGAGTTGAATCCCATCCTTAAATAAAACCAGAAACTGATTTTCAAATCTTTCCAGTTTCATCTGTGTGATCTATTAATATTTCATTATCTTAAAAAAATACAAGATTTTGGTTAAAAAGAAGTAAAAAGATGAAGGATGAAAATGCTGCCCAGTTTTCATTTTCATGTCACCATTGATATCACCTGAATCCCTGACAAGAGGAGGATCAGGAAGGATTCCTGCCTTTTATTTCAGACAATTTAGATTTAAATGCCTGTGTCAGGAGGTTTGTTAGAGCAATAGGGGTTCTGTGGGTTCATGCTCTGAGTTGTAAAGCTGCTTTGTTCTAGTAATACATAAAAAAAATGTATAGGTGTAGGTTGGTGCATAGGTTTAGATAATTCACAGGAAAAAATATTAGCTGTTAGTTTCTATTTTAGTAAACAACAGAATCCTGTGTGGGCAAATAAAGGAATCCCTGAAGAATGGTGTCTTTGGGTAGTGAACATTCGGGCTTTGTCCAGGATTGTGGTAAACGATGTGATCAGTCACGCCTGTCAGTGGGGCTCGAGCAACGTCAGGAGCAAACGCAGTTGTGTCATGGAGTTTGCTCTAGAGATGCGCATGAAGGCATATTTTTACAGAGCAGTGTGAACCTTTTTATTTTTCCAGAACCAAAGTAAAAAATAAAGAAGATTTTGCATGAATATGCAAAATAAATGTAAAGCTCACAGTGGTTGTCTTAGTGACATCTAAGTACCACAGAAGTGTGGATTGCTTCGAAATACCCATGGTGAAATTTGAGATAAAGTGTGGAATTTATTTTAAGTAATGGGTGCTTTAGCAGTCTTTGTTACTTGCAATTTATATGAAAAGAGCTAACAGTGCATCCAGTAAAGTGCGAGATGCAATAAAAAAAAACTTCTGAATGAGCTAAAACATTTGGGATAAACATGTGGTTTATTCTCCAAGCTCTCTTCTTGCAGAACAGCATTTACACATGTTTTTATAAAGTTGAAGCAATAATGAAATGATAGATAGCGGAGCAGAAAACAAGCACAAGAGCTGGCAGTCGACATCATGCCCAGGATCTAGGGGCACCAGGATACTGTAGGGTGTGGAGGAGGCTGTTTCACTGGGGTTGTGTCATTGCTGCAAGCTGGATAAGGAGCTCTTGCATTTCAGCACAGAGGCTGTGCCACCTCCTTCTCAGAGGTGGGAAACTGAACAGTTTTGGGGGTGAGTCGGTTTAGTAAAATGAGAGTTTTCTCTGCATGTTTTGTAAGTGCCAGATCACTGGTTTAGCAGAGGTGGCCACCGACTTTGGGCATTACACTGAGCTCCTGAAGAGTGTGAACAGCCATGAGGATCTTGGAAAGGGGCAAAGAAGGATATTATGAACACCGAGTTGGGCTCACTTCCAGCTGTTGGCTATTCAGGGCTGGTATGAATGTGGTGCTCCTTGGTCTTCATCTCCCTCCTGAGACCCTGAACTGTGGGTAGTGTCAGTGGCCCTTTTGCCTCATCCTCCAGCCCTAGGAGAGAAAGCACACAAGGAAATTACTGCTGGTCTTACTAGAAGTGAGTACCATGCAGATTTTTCTCTTGGAAATCTGCCAGGTGTTCAGCAGGAGGGCATAATGCATGGAGTATTCTGGCTTTGAATCAAAAAGATCACAGAAAAGTTGACTGCATGGTGGCTTTCATGGGACTTGGAGGGCTCAGGGTGAGACATGCTGGAGAAGAATAGTTTATGTTGTCTTGGCAGTTTTAATGACTTCCATGTCCCTCTTACATCCTTGTGTGCTTAGGTTTTGGAAGGCAAGAATAGAGAAACAGGATGAATAAATGCAAATTGTGTGCATGAAGATGTTCTTATCTGTCAGTCCTTGGTGGATTACTGAAAAAAATATGCATGATTTTTAGTGGAAAATGAACGTACTACCATTTTTTTTCTAATTTTGTTGACCTTTTTTAAAGATGATGGGTGGGAGTAGCCTTTCTTGATGTTGAAGTTTTGAAAGAGGTGTTGCTATGAATAGTGCTAAAATAAATAGTACCTTTAGGATGAAGACATAATTGTGTTCGGAATTCAAATCTAATTCAAGGATATTCAGAAACATCTGCATTTAAGAATAGTAAGGTCTGATGTATTGAGTCTCACTTTCTTGTGCAAGAGTTTTAAGATACATGGCTATAGAGGTATTTTAATATTGAATGTCAAGTAGGAAGAAATTAGTACTAGACAGCAGAGAGGAGTCTTGGTGGATTGCTGCTTTTATCTCTTCTTGTTTTACTGATCTGTGGGAGAGAAATCTTTGGCCTTATTTATGCAGGCTTTCTGTCATCAGTGTGGTTCCCAGCACGTAAGCATGAACTGGAAGGCTTCCAGTCATGGCGTATATATATATGCATCCCGTGCACTGGGGGTTAAGTGGGCTCTCCGTGAATATCAGCAGATGCTGGGCGTCCTATTGTCGGCAGTTCTTGTAGGGGAGGACAAAATAAGCAAAGAAAAGATCTCAGCATAACAAAATAATGTATTTGATTAAAAAAATGGTGCATATTTCAAATGGCTGCATAAAAGAAATGGAAGGAAATTGCCAACAGGGGTAAGTGACCTTAGTTGCCAATATTTGTATGGAGAATTACTGAAGATGGTAAGTATCCTGTGAACGAATGAACTCTGTTTTGGTGTTGTTTGAAAACTGCATTTATTCCTAAGGAAAACATTGACATTTGAACTTAGAAAGAAGAACTTGGAGGAAGGGTGGGCCCCTGGCATTAATAATGACTTAAAGTGAAAGATTAGATTTAACAGAGATTTTCTTCTCTAATGCATAAGAAATGTTGCTTTAGATAGGAAAATGGAATTTTAGTTCTCATTGTTAATGGCAGTTGAAGAGAAGAATGAAAAATGAGACATCTGCCATGTTGCTGTGGAGAGTTAATATCATGTCCCCGTGGGGCATTGCTGGAGAAAGAACAAAGATGCTTTTTTGGGGGGGGGGGGGGTGCAGAAAAGGTAATGGATAATGGAGTCCAGCTTCAGGGTTGGCTGGAGGTGATAGTTTACCCCACAGTGCCCAGTGAGAGATGAGGGGTGGGACTGGGGGAGCACAAGCAGAGCTTTGAAAATGAAGACCGTAGCAGTGTATGATGTGACAAAGGGGAAGAGAGAAGGGGAGAGAGAGCATTGAACAGGATGATTCAGAGCAGGACAGGATCAGAGTTACAAACAACCAGGCAGTGTAACAACCCCGCCTGGCAGCAGAGCTGTGGATCAGTCTTACCCAAGCCTGAATGTGATTGCCAAGTGTGCAGTAGGAATGTTGCAGGTAACAAGAGGATTAATGATATGTAACATCCTGCATCCAAGTTGGCAATGAACATATTTTCATGAAAGTGGAGAAGCTTTTTCATAATAACTGTTAAAAGGAAACTGAGGAGTGTTTACTCTTTGTTTCTGAATTAGTTTATCACATTACAGCATCAGATCCAATAAGGAGACAATATTGTTTTATTCCTGATAAAACTTTAAAACAGCTTGCATGACACACGCAACTATGGTTGCATTACTGTATTTTATTGCTGTGCACTTTAAGAGGAACAAAAGGAGATGAGTCGTTTTGTATAGTGCAAAGATATAGCTGAGGTAGAGAAGAATTAAGAGAACTCCTTTTTCATTTACTTGAGAGAGTTTATTAACAGCTGGTGACAGTTTTTAACAGATCCAGTAGTGCTGAGTTATCAGTTTAGAAAACCTGCTTGAAGCTCTGGATCCATCAAAAATAATGGGAGAAACTGCTGATGACTTGAATGGAGTCACAGGTCTGCCAGGAGCACACATACTTATTGAATGAGCAGGCAATTGGGTAGCTCCGAGAAAAAATAGAATATGATCAGAGTAACAGAAATTTTAAAAAATAAAAATCAAGACCCGTGAACTCTGTGAATTCACACTTTTTTTGGGGAAGAGTTGATACCTGTACAGGCCAGAGGAAGATGAGTGCAGTATCTGTATTTATTTAAGCATCTACAGAAGAGATTCACAGCTATGACTGGAGTTCAGCACTACTTGGAGATGCAGAACTGCCAAAGTATTTATCTTAGAGTAACAAAAATTGATGTGATCCCAAGGAAAACTTCATATGCTGATCACAGCCTTAGGCAGAATAGAAAGGAGACAAGACAACGACCATGTAATTGTGTCTTAGGAGGTAGCACTAAGGTAGCATGGATTTGTTAATTTGCAATTTAAAATATTTTGTTTTCAAAATTTAGCAGGGTATTAAAACAGAAGACCTCTTAGTCATTACCTTTACTTTGTGCAATAGACAAAAAGTGCTTATGACTGTTCAAAATTAGGAGTAACTTCCATGAAGTGTTGAATGGAGAAAAAAGAAGGCATGAAAAAAGTTTGGCACAGGTAAGGAAAGTCCTGATTGCCATTGATCTAGAAACATCTCTAATAATTTTCCTTGTATTCTCCTAAAATTTTTAGTTTTCTCTTTCTTTTCCTAAACAGAAAAATGAGGCATGTAATTACTAAGTCATCAGCTGTAGTCTGATACAGAAATCAGGAGTCATATCCAAAAAGCCACAAGCTCTAAAACGTCATCCCATTTCTTATTATCTTCTAATTACAGTTTAAAGGAAGGATTTGTTGGTCCTCAAAGCCTAAGTATTTTTCTTAAGAACTTGGGTCTCTGTGCTTCCTGCTTTGAGGGGGTCTCTACCTCTTCTAACCCAGTCTGCTTCCTTCTACTTCCTCATGTTCTCGCTCTTTTTGACCTTCTTTCCTGCATCCTGATGCATCTTACTCCTAAGATATCCTTTGCCTATATTTGTCTTTATATTTTCACTTTTTCTTCCTGTTTCTTTTTATCTTACAAGCTTTCAATGTCTGTCCTCAACCTGGCTCACTTCTTCTACATCGATGTTTTCTTCTCCCTTCATTTAATTACAAATCCCATTCTTTGCATGTTTATCTTTTTTCCTTCTGTGGCACATTTGCCTTTGCTTTCTTCTTTCATTCCCATTCCTTTTATTTGTGTTCATCTTGACTCTTGTATTGATGAACTTGTCATTTTTGGTAACTAATCTGACCAGTTTCAGATTAGTTACCAAATCTCCAGTTTTTGGTAATTCCAAAGTTACCAAAACTCAGTTTTCTGGATGTTTAAACATGAGTCTGAACTTCTTTTTATTTTCTTACTTGAGGAATCTTCATTCTCTTAAGGGCAAAGAAAAGCTCACTATTGTAGCTATGGTGCCTCTTGAAGATGTAAAAGCTAGAAAGCAAATACAAATTCAGTTTATTGTTAATTTGGGGGGCATGAGTAAAGACTGTTCAGCTCAAGGAACTTGAGTTACTGACACTCATGTTCTTCCTTGCTCCCTTTCCCTAGGCTAGCCCTTATGTTCTTTCTTCATCCTCTTCTTCCACTGTCCTCCAGTACATACAGGCAGTATCTGTCATTCCTGAGGGCAACTTAAGTTCTGTTGTTTTAGCAATACCAGCTTGATTTCACTCCAAACCTGCAGAAGTAGGCTGTGACATTTAATTATAATAGTAATCTTTAATACAAAATGAGTTTGTTGCCCATATGTGCATCAGGCACAGTGTTGCCAGAAAAATCAGTGCTTATCCTTTCAATTCTGGAAGAAGCTGTCTTGAAGGAACTGCCTGTGGATGTGAGCAGAGGAGTCTGAGACACTAGAGGAAGGCTAGGGAGATGCTCTGAGCTGCAGGGCTCTTAGACCAGCTGATTATAGCCAAATTGGTGGCTGTGTGATTGTGGTGTCACATCACTAAAGTCAACTCAGTAGCTTGATTTTTCTTCAAATAGAGGAGTGCAGATGGGTTGGCACATCCCACATGCTGTCCTGGGTCATCCCACATCCCACATGCTGTCCCTGGGTCAGTCCATTCTAGCATACTGAGTTATCTGTGTTGCTTTTAAAACTCGGTCTTAAATGTGTGCTTCTTACCATTGGTAGGAGTACAGGGAGCTCCTGCCTGAAGGGATGAGATAGTCTTCCCTAGTACTTGAGGAAAGTTTGTCATGACTCCTCTTGCTCAGGATTTGACAGAAGAATACTTTTCAAATAGAAATTTTGAAGAATAGAAAATGAATGTGACGGCTTGCAGTTTATTTTGAATTTTTTTTCCTGTCAATATGTCCCTCTGAAGACTGTTTTTAGAAATACAGGAAACCTCCAATATAAGTCACCTTCCTTCTTTCAAAAACAATTCAGTATTTGCATTTCAACAAACTGAGAGTGAAAAATGATCGAAGTTTCCAAACTGTAGTTTGTTTATAAACTGCAGTTGACAGTTAAAGTTGTGCTGTTTACTAGTAAAGAATGCATTAGCTTTTTTTTGAAAACTGTAATGGAAAATTACTGTTGAATATTTTTTGGCAGTAAGAGTGGTAAAAATGCTGCACAGATGAATATGTAGTTGAATGGTTCTGAAGTCTGGAAAAGTCTGCATTTATGTTAAGAATCAACAGCTGAAATAGTTTTTTAAGGCTTCACCTGTTTACCAGAAAAGCACTTCATCCTGCTTGCAGACAGAGACTGTTCTATGACTTATGGGGAATTTTTTTTCTCCAGTGCTAATGAAGGGAGTGTGACCCTTAGGCTACATTTATGAGTTACTGCTTTTCAGTCATGTCAGCTGAAGAGAGAAGAAATTTCTATTCCCAGCCACTATAGATAAAGCCAGTATAAATAAATTGGCTTGCAGGGGCCATATAAAAGCAAATTCATTTCAGTCTTGATAGATGCATGGGCATGCATCAACAGTATTGTTAATGATCTTTTCAGAAATGTAGTAAATTCCCAATGGAGAGAGTCCACAAGTGACTGTGAACAGCTTTGGGAAATCTGCTAAGTGTGTAGCCGGTCTCATGGTACAGAGGCATATGGAATGGTTAATAATTCCCACAATGCAGTGAATATTAAAATGTTGTCAGTCACTTGCACCAGCTAGGATACTGTCTGGGTGCATGAAAGACTTGTTATTCCCCCTTCCTGCCCCAGCACGTGCACTCATGACAGTACTATTGGGGTTTAAATAGTGGTGTAAATAGGAATAGATAGTTGAGTTTAATTGTAAAAAAAAAAAAAAAAAAAATCACTCCAGAGTTTGAGTGCTTTTCCTTGAGGAACAGCTTTCATGGAAGTTTATCAAAGGAGCTGCAAGATGAGCTTCTTGCTGTTACTTTCAGAAATTAAAATTGTATCATTCTTGTTTTGGCCCAGGGTGATTTATTTTTTTCCTGTGCTTCAGGACTTGTCTGGGACTTCTGCTAAAAGGATGTTCATATGATCTCAGCTCTGCTGTGAGGTGCAGCAATGAGTGCTTGGTGCTACTCAGAGGATCTAGTGGACAGCTTGGCTCCTGTTCCCTTAGACAGTAGGACATGCAAGTCTGAATATTTTAAGCTATCAGTGATTGCAAACATTGGTGGCCTAGTGTATGCACTGCATTGCTATAGGTTTAAAATTAGTACTTTTAAATGAAGTAATAATTTTTTTAAAAAGTAATGTCTTTTTAAAGACAGCATGTGCTTTTTTTCTTCCCCTGTCTTGACTACATTTCTCTGAATTAATCTTGTATCATCTTGTATCATAAAGATACATTGTTTTGGTCACCTGTCATATGACTTCACAAAAGTAGCCCCTAATATTAATAAATCTGCTAATAATCCTAGCAGTTAAAAAACATTCTCAGCAAATTTCCCCTGTTTATAGTTTCTAACAATCATGTGAATGCTACCATTTTACACACAAAAAAATTATTATGTGGAGGTACCAGTCCTTTTGAAAAGATAATATGTGATGCAAAAGCCTTTTCAGGTCACTCTTTGCTCTTGGTTTTGAAGTCAGACACCAGTGCTAAGCGTTAGCTTGCTTTGGCAACAGTTCAAAAGGAAAGTAAACAACTTTCCCTCTGTTAGGTGGGTGTTCCCTATTAATTCAGGATGTGTTTAACCTTTAGTTTCAAAGGGAAGGTGACCAGTTCAGTATGAAAAATTAGGTTTTTCTGTGCAGGTGACTCTTCCCAGAGCTGAGTGTTTTGCATGCTGTTCACATTTGTCATATGAAGTCAGTGGGACCACTCCTCTGTGCAAGCCTTGTGCCAGCCAGTTGGTTGAGCTTCCTTGGGCTTGTCAGCCAGTCTGATAAAATAGTCCTTCCAGTTATGGGTACAAATCACAGGCTTTTCCAAACTACTGCAGTAAATCCTTCCTAATCATCACCTGAACATGTGCTCTTAGAATACGCATGCACAGTCAAGAAAATGCATCTTGTTCTAGTTTTTGAGTACACAAGATCTCAGAATTATGCCATGCATTTTGTAGGTTCTATGCTATTGGGTCCAAAGCTGCAAATTCTAAACCAGCAGTGTGAATGCAATGAAGCTGAAAAACTAAAAACAAAAAATGTAAAATTTTATACCCATGTGTTTTGAAATTAAAGTTTTGAGTAGATCCCCTTTCAAATGGATAGATTTCTGTGGAGCAATCAAATTCCTTGAATAATTTTTTTCCAGCAGGAAATCATCCTGTCAGGATTCCTTGACCCTACTTTGATAAGGATTATTAATACAAAATGATAAACTTGCTGCTTTTAGTGACATGATGCTTTCCTAATGCACTGTGAAAATTCAGTCTTCTTTTTGCTAAGCTGTCAAGCCACTTTGGTATAAAACTGTTTTGTGTTTCAGAAAACTGAGATTTCAGTTTAATGAAACAGTTCAGAAACTTAATTTTTCTTTATTATACAATTCCAAAGTGATGTTTCTGAACTCAGAGGAAAAGCAAAAATTGACAAGTGGGTCTTACAAAAATAGTATAGTAATGTTTTAACTTTAATTTACTTGAACTTCATATTTCTGTTGAACTCTTTGAAATCCCAGAAGTATCAGATGAAACAGTGGCTTTTCCCTAGTTTATGAATTAATGCTGCTTATTCTTTTGAAATAACTATTTGCTACTGCTTAATTTAAGCCAACATGTTTTCATATTCCCTCCATGGCTAAACATCAATCATATGATTTAAATAATGAAGCTAGACATTAAAGACACATCTTTTTAAAAGCCAGTATTGTAAAGGATCCAAATAAAAAGGGTAGGGCCTTCTTGTTGTTAATACCAAGATGCATATATAATAAAAACATTATTGAAATGTGTGATTCAGGTAAGACAAGGAATATTTGGCAATTACTCAAAAAAAGAGAAGTGATTCAACTTTTTAGTTTTGTTCTTCCATCGTCTCTTTACCTGAAAACTTTTTTTTTTTCTCTTACAGATAAATCAGGCCGTTTACACTGCACAGAAATGGAGGTAAGAGAAGTATTTTGTATTCTCTCTTAGTGGTGATTTAGCTCAGCTCTTTCTCACTTATAGTATAGATGTAGTTTTCTTACAGTGTGGAGTTATCATTGCAAAGTTGTAGTGTTTATTTATGACTTTCACTGGCAGCTGAGAAGTGTGTTTTAACATGGGATATTTAGTCTCATGTTCAAAAATACAGGAAAAAAAGGCTGTGTGGTTTTTCAAAACCAAGATTAAAGATTTGTGATGCAGCCAGTGTAATCTCATTTGATATTAATCTCTTAAAAACATATGTGTATTTTAAAGAATATTTAATGTAGGTAATTTCTGTTGGATGAATTATTCTGTTATACTTACTTTAGAAAGGACTAATCGGTCATGGAATAAATACTTAGTGTTTATGGAATGGCTTGGTGATTTTTCACAACCTGAGAATTTGGGTGGAAGCAGAGAATACAAGTGATCTCAGGGTTGCTTGTTCATTTAAAAGCAGCCTGATTTCATATACTTTTGTTATGCCCTTTAATTTATCACTTGGCAATGTTTTGGGGTCCAAGAAATATTGTTGTATGTCTTGCTGGGCTAACAATAGAAACACAAATCCACTTAAATCTGCTTGATTTATATCTTGACCGTTATTTAAATCTGTATATTTGTTACTAAACTGTGATTCGTGTTGTAATTTTTTTATATGTCAGATTCTTAGATTTAATCCAGGACTGAATGCAAAACTAAGTAGAACATCTAATTGAACAAGATGTGGACTCACAGTCTAATTTTTATTATCATACAGAGTAAAAAATGCAGTCTAATCAAATAAACTTTTCCAGCAATAAATACAATTTCTGTGTCCTTTACAGGGCAGCCTTTTCTCACTGCTTTTGAACTTTCTTTGAAATGTAAAACTGAGTTTTCACTGCAACTGTTCCATCCGTACCTCAGGATGAACCTGGAGATGGGACAAGCGGTGGAGCATCTTAATTGGCAGCTTGTCAGCTTTCTCATCAATAATATATGTGAAGGTGACAAAGTACTGTTACCAAGCGGTTTATTCGTAGATAAACTGTGCAGGATGATGGCTGGCTATAAAGACAAAATGAAAGACCAGCTAATTCAACAACAGATTGTAAAATGCTAAGGCTATTCAGGTTTATTTCAAGTTTTATTAATAATAATAAACTAGAAATATTCTTTTTGCAGGATACAGTGTAAGGAGTAATTCATAACAGATGGAAGTACAGAAATTGGAAGTAGGCATGCTTTATTGCTTTGTGTGGTTTGGTTTAAACAAATGCATCCTGCATTTGTTTCAGGATTTGCAAAATCTCAGTTCACAAATCTAGTGCCTTATTTACAAATTATAATCTAGTGTGTCATATGCTTTGCATAGTAAATATGTTTGCAATTTTGTATTGTGTTTTTTAAAAGGAAAGTAATCAAAGGCCCTAACACTAAAAATACAGAAAATAAAGCACTCTTAAAATGTTTTTAACAAAACATAAAGTACTTCATTTTGGGAAAGTAGTAGTGCTGTTGCTTCAAATGAAAATGCCTAGGGAGAGTCAGTTCAATATGCTATATTTCATCTTCCATGGGAAAAGAGTTTTCTAATTTTGATCTTCTAAAAGTGTATTTGTTGATAGTTGAAAAGCAGATTGGAGCTTCCCATGAGACAGAGATTTCACTTTAGAATGTCTCTAATAAGCAGCACTGTGACCATTACCATATTAACTCTTTTCTTTATCTTTGTCATTTTGAAGGAGGCTGTGAAGGAGTCAGTAACTTTCTTCCTCCTTCAAAATTCCTTTGGGGTTGCAGCATTAGACTTGAAGTTGATGATGTTTGTGTTTTTCAGAACTAGGAATTCAGCAGAGACAGCTCATCTCATCTTTTTGATTCCTGTGGAAGAGAGTGTGGCCTAAATGAACATACTAGGATATGTGGGAAACGTCTTAAAATCTTAACGAATAACAATCATAACTTTTTTTTTTTTACAAAATATGTAAAGTATCCAGAATTGGGACACCTTTTATTTCAAGCCCGCATTATGAGTGGTGTGTTAAGTTCAGAGTCCAAGTGCCATAGCCATAATAGGAAGATGGGAGTAAGGAATAAGGTGACCTTGTTTAATCTGCACCTACCTATAACTCTGTTCTGTACATAATGATAGCGTTCCTTAGTCATCTCAGTCGAGGTGGTGAAATTATATAAAATATGCCAGCCTCATTTGTAAATATTTAGTGCTCACATAGAAAGTATTCTGTGAATGCAAAGTGATTCATATGTAGGAGGGTTTAATTGCCATCTATTTGAAATTACCCACCTAAGTGAGCACAGGCCTGTTGTGTGGGATTAATGCAGTTAACCAGGACGTGCGCTAACACAGAGACACACGCAACCTCTCACGCTGTTTAAGAGCCAGAAGTGAATTAAATAGCCTGTCCTAAACAATGGTGAATAAATTACTCAACACCATTCAGTCCAAGTCAAATCACAGAAGGAATCAATTGTAGAAATGTTTTGGGGGGACTGTGCGCTGTCTATGCAAATTCTATTCATGAGCTCCTGGTATCACTATTAAAAATCTTAACATACATTGAAAATCACAGTACTCATCTATGGACCTAATTTTTTTTAACCTTTTCATTGGAAACTTGAAGCATTGACTGTATTTTAGATAATAATTCAGGAGAATAAATATGCAGCTTATAAGAATACAGCTTTCACTGTCGTACAAATGAGAATATACCTGTTAGTTCAGTGTATTGATGCAAATAAAATTAACTACCTCTCTCATGCAGATGAAAATGAGAACAGGTATTTAATAGCACAGAATGTTAGGATTTCAAAAGAGGTGTCATAATTTTACATTAAAAGCCATGCCACACCTGTATTAAAGTGTGTTGCCTGCTCATAATTCAAGCAGTGTAAAATGTGTATTTAGCATATGGCAATATCTAGGGTTCATATTTTTATCTTTGTTGAGTGTAAACAAAAGTAACATTCTGATTGAAGAGTAATTGCTGCAGCAAACAATCCTTGTCGTGTACAGTAATAGTCACTTTGTTCTCCTTCCTGAGCATTAACCTTATGGTGACAAGGGAGGAGAAATGTCACTGCACAGAGGAAAGGCAAAAATGTTTGAGAATTATTTCTTTTAGTAAAATATGAATGCGTGTGACTTCCATCAAAATAAGTTTTTGTTATGTACTGAAAAAATAAATTTCTCTGTGAATGCTTGGTTACAAATCTGGTAATTCTATGAAAGCTTTTGATTCCTTGTGCTTTTAAGAGGAAAATTAACAAGAGCTCTGAATTGCCTTCCAGAAACCAAAGCAGAATCATGCGTCTTTTCTCTCAAGCATTAATATGTGCTTGAGCATTGTGTGGCAGTTTTGATAAGTGAAGCACTCATCCCTTGCTGATGGAATTATCTCGCAGAGAAGCTGCACTCTAGCCTTTGAGGGACCTGTTATTTTAGATACCTGAAAGTCCATTATGCTTGTTCACTGATGTGGGGGTTCTCTGGCAGTCAGTCTGACCTTCAGATTTTCCTGAAATACTCCATAGTGGCAAAGAAGCAGCTTAACAGACAATTAAATAGCAATTGCACAAAGAAGTAGAGTTTAGGTTTTGATCTTTAGTGTTTTGTAATGAGCTGCTTTTGCAAGAGGAGTTTTGTTATTTTGTAATTTGTATAAGTTTCTAGCACATCAGGAGGAGATTGATCTTGGAGAAAAATGTATTTCTGATGTTTACGTGTTATAAGCTTGACACATTGCATTTTTCATTCATTGGGAATACACAGCAAATATTGGGTTGGAGAACTAATAATGTATTTGACTAAGCTGATTTAGTGATAGTCAAATCCTGCCATCTGTCCAGAGCTCTCGAAGAGAATTTGGCTGTTCCTTGTAAAGGCTTTGTAATTTTGCAGTATATGATGTGCCTTTATTAATCTACACGCCCTGAAGTCACACAGGATTTATGATGAAATCTCCATTCCAGTGATACCACTGATAAACCTTTCAATCAACTGGGGAAGAATCCACAGGCAGTTTCAACCTTTGGTCTTCTGACAATTTCAGATAATGGCTGGTGGAAAACTAGGTCTTGCAGTAACTTGGGCCCTTCCAGGGAACATTTTGCCTGCAAAAACCACAAATAATAGAACATAAAGTTAAGTAGTGTTGATGTTTATTTGATGTTTTGGGGGTTTTCTTGGTTTTGGGGGTTTTTTCCTGTGGTTTTTTTTTTTGGCTTTTGGTAACTACAGAATTCCCTTTTTTTCATGGGATGAGATGGAAAAGTCTGCAACTATAGATTACATGAATCTGAAAGAGGGCTCAGAGTTTTGGAAGAGTAACATAATTTTTACAGCTCTTTAGTTTTTGCAGAATGTTTTCTATATAAATTCTATTAAATTGTGCTTGAGAAGATACTCATCTAATCAGAAGCATGCTCGCATACCTATGGCAGCAATCATATGTACTCATTGATAGTTATCATATCAATTAGCTTTAAAGTGCTATTTTTTGAGTAAGCCAGTGCTGGTGGACATGTTTGGCTGTCTGTTCAGACCAAGGGACTAATTTGATTGCTCATTCAAACTGGAAGAAAAAAATAAGCTTTAGATGTTTGCATACCAACAATTTAACAGCCCTTTGTGTTGTCCTTCTTTGTTGTTCTGTATAATAAAATACAAATTTAGAGTATCAGTATGAAATAATAATGCTGTGTCTCATATCTTTTTTTTCTGCTAAATCTCTTGAAGCCTCCTGAGATTATATGACATTTTTCTATGAACTCTGCTACTTATTAATTTTCTGTTAGAGATGCTGTGTTTTCCTACCTCTTTGCTAATTTCCAAAAAGTTAATAGTCAGAGCACAATAACATAAGGACTATGCATTCTGTGGATGAATAAAAGAGGATAACTGTGTGGTTGCATGGTGGGAGTTCTTTGTTATTGCTTGAAGGACTTTGCCTAGGGCAGTGCTGAAACTGAGGTAAAATACACCCTGGAGTTCAGTAAGTTCAGTTTCAGTGATAAGTTTGACCTGATACCATTAGCTTTTGGATCTGTAGGGGACAAACTCTAACTCAACCCCTATTCCTGAATGTCTCTATTTACTCAGAAATTCAACATCCGCAATATAAGAAGTGCAGGACATACACAGGTGATGAGAATAAAATACATAAAATGTATGTTAAATGACAGATGAAAAGCAAACAAAGCAGTTCAGTCTCTGAAGATTTCCTGTTGTTTACAGCTCTTCTTTCCTTGCACCACTTCAGTCCATACAGTGCTTACTTGCAGTGATGAATTTTGGAGTACTGAATAGATTCAGTTTGGTATTTGATTTTTGGAAAGCCAAGGAAAATGAGACTTTAGTGCATTTTCTTTTTTTGTTTTTTCAGATGAACAAGGAGCACTTTAGTGGGCTGGTTAAGTACCTTAATATAATATTGCATTCATTTTGTGCTGCATTTTTTGCTTCCATATTTTACATTTGATGTTGTAGGACACGAGTAACTTCTTTTGACTGAAGTAGATATTCACAGTGTTAATGAAGAACATTAGATTTTTTTGCTTTTGTAAAATGTTACAGTCTTTCTGGATTATTAAATCATCTTAAGATAGAAAGTTGTTCAAACAGACCTTTTGTGTCTGTGTGTTTCTAACTGATGCCTAATATTTTTACATTTCTGTATGACTGGGTTTAGAGGCTCTCTAACATAAAGTTCCTTGAAAATCTAAGCAGCATTATTTCAACAATAACATGCATGCCTAATTTTAGGCATGCCTAATTTTAACATAGCTAAGGTAGCCTAGCTGCTTGTTAATCAGTTTTGAATTTGGTCAGTGGTCAAAGAAGACAGGAACTCAAGGGAGCTAAACACTTTATTTCACTTCAGCAGTTCAGTTACCAGGCACCAGTTTCCCAATTTAAAAGCAAATGTTGTTTTAAATTCAGCCATTAGGAACATGAGGTAAGGATTGAAAGACAGTATCAGTAAGTTTGTTTTCAAAATGTGAAGAGATTTAAAGTGAGAAAAATAGTTGTTTATGAACAAGGTGAATTCAGAGTGCTCCAACCTGCTATGTTTATACTTGGGAAAATATCAAATCCTTATGAAAGGCTTTTTTTAAAATGCAGCTTTAGCTGACCTAATGCAGATGAACACAGGGAATTTTTAATGAACAAATAGACAGTGCTGTTAATCTTTATTTGGTCTTCAATCTCTCTTGCTGCCTTCTGTTATTTTGTCTCTCTGCTGGAAGCAAGAAGAACTGCTATCCTGTGCTTGTGGACATGAAGAAGCTGCATTTATTGCCAGAGAAGGGAGGAGAAATGTGATGTCCATCACAGGATTTCTAAAGATTACTTAGGGAAAAGCTTAGGGAAGGGTTATTAAGAGTAAAGCGTAATTGGAATTTTAGTAAGATATGCATTTTCAGTAGGTCAATAACAGGATAGGTCATGGTTGCTTCAGAAATTCACTGTTACACTGTCTTCCAGGACTCAAATACCATAAGGCTTATTCTTGCACGCAGCGAGATCAGCAGAAAACAATCTGTTGAAAATAACATGGGGTTTTTTAAATTAGTTTCTACGTTTTAGTTAATACATATCCAAATAACTATATTTTTTTCTTTGCACTTCTGTGACTAAATGTTCTTCTTCACACGAACATTTATCATACAGCTTTTTATCTAAATCCCTTGACCTGAGAAGTTGAGGCATTGAACAAAGCAAGATTTGCAGTCGAGTCGTGAGAGTGTGCAGCACTGCATGCTTTCTTTGGCAGAGAGGATCCTGAGTTGGTCTTGGGGCTCACTGAGGCAAAAGGGGGTTTTGTTAGTTTTGTGCTTTCTTTTGTTTGACTCGACACAGTGCAATTCATTTGAGCTTTTGTTCCCAAGTGAACTTTATAGCAACTGGTAAGTTTCTGTGCTCCCCATGACCTACCAGTGTGAACATTTTCATCTTAAGCTGTTTGATTTTGTCTGCCAGTTACATGTCTGTAATGTCAATCATGGGAAGACAAAGCAAGCTCCAAGATTTCTTCTTAATAGCATGAAGGAAAGAAAGATGTTCCATGCTGAACTGTTGGATTAGCCTTTAGTGTTGCTGTGAGCTGTAGCAGGTGAAGCAAAACACTTGTATTTACCAAGAGGAAATGCAGAGGGTAAATTAAACACACATATAAAATTAGACTAAATTCTAAGTGTGTATTTCATCATGTCCCTTTCTTCTATTAACCAGTGGCAATTATGAAGCACCTGTAATGCTTTTAGTACTTCACCCTCAGTAAAGGTTAAATAATTAACTAGGACAAGGCAAGCTGTTCACACTTAGTAGATTTACTCCTGCTTCATTTAAGAAAATAGAGGTACTCTGTTAACTTGACAAATGTTTCTCTTCCACCTATTAGTCCCTGAAACATCTTTGTCCAAGTCTCCTGTCACCGTTTCTCACCTGTATTGTACCTTTACTTCCAAGTGTTCCTCTCTTGCTTTCTTCCAAAATCTTTTATAATTAATTCATTAACTTCCTTTATTTCTGTTTCTCCTTAATCAAAAAGTTAATCATCTGCTTTTGCAGGTGTGTGTTACTGCCTCTGCAGCATATGTGATGATTGTCAGTGTTGCTGAGATGACTCTCTGCTCCAAATGTGTGCTTTCACAGATCTCTGCTCTTCTGCTTGTTTCTTCTGTTGGTCCTAGTGGATGATTTACTGCTATCTGAATTCATTATTTTTCTGCTGTGTATTTCTCATTGTGTCTTTATCTTCCTCTGTTATCTGGACCCATGATACTGGCATTATCTTCGACTTGCACCCTTTCCTTTCCTCCAGATGCTTGCCAAATCCTTAATTGCTGTCTGCTAAAAGCAGCCCTCTCTTCTCTGTTGCCAAGATGGTAATTCAGGCTTTGTGGTTTTTGTATTGGGCTGTCTTGGCTAATGCAAAATGCCTGCCACCTACTCCTTTCTTAGCAATGATAGGAATAATTTCTTCAAAGTTTTTGCGTTGTGGCTTTGGGATTGCCATATGTTGCATTTTGCTTCACCTGTGGCCTACACATTCAGGCTGTCTTCTTTCTGCTGTTGTAGATCTGAAGCAAACACTCACTGCATAGTAAACAAGTTGCTCCATCTGGTCTGTTTGTTAGGAAGATGTGCCATGCGTTGTTTGCTTTGAAGGGAAGCTCTTGCAAGTGGTTCAGGGAACATAGATGAGAAAAGCATGCATGTATCCTTCGACTACATATCTCAAACTCCTTCACTATTTGGTGATTGTGAATCAACACTATCTTTTGAATGTACTTTCTAGAATCTTAAATGACCTTGTTTTTCTGAGCATGTTGCCTGTCCTTGAATATTTGAGTGTTTCACCTATATTCTCAGAGTGAAAGCTCCATGCAATTCCTAAGTCTTCCTGAAATGTTTCATGTCACTGGGCATGGAGAAAATAAATACGGTTGAAACTGCATGAAAACAGTCAAGTAATTCTGGTCTCTGGTCCTTGACCACCTTTTTGCCTTGTAATTTTCCAAAGAGCTGTTCTTTATAATTTTGTGTTGCTTGGTGTTGGTGTTTGCTTTAAATCTACAACTAGTAAGGCATGTAGAAAAATAGTTATTTTCCCTTTTCTTCTTTCTTTTTTTATCTGTCTGTACAGTAACAGAAATAATGTCCTTAATGAACTTTATTGGCCAGAATAATAACATCCAGCATTACTTTATCATAATAGTTTTAGCTTTCATTGACCAACTGATTATACTCAAGGACTTTTGATTTTATTTAATACACAGATATTTTGTTATAGTGAATTTTTCTTCAAAATTCTACTAGTTTCAAAATTTTGTGAGCTGTCATTTTGATCTGATAGAGAACCAGTGCTGAACCTGAACCTGGCTTTCTTTATGCAGAGTCTGGTGCTTCCATTGCACAGCATAAAGGGCATTTGAACAGTAACACTGCGTGTTTATGGAGAGTCAGCTGCATGGCTATACCTGTAACATTTAAACCACTGGCACTGGGAAAAATGTGCTGGAATGCTATTTGTTTTTCATGTTTTGGACTTATTGTTGAATGAGAAATAAAA
The DNA here is from genome assembly GCF_031753505.1 of Anomalospiza imberbis. Taxonomy (NCBI): domain Eukaryota; kingdom Metazoa; phylum Chordata; class Aves; order Passeriformes; family Viduidae; genus Anomalospiza; species Anomalospiza imberbis. The sequence goes on along the minus strand of NC_089681.1, from coordinate 53,154,882 downwards.
AGTTAATCTGAAAAACATAGGTAAGGGTTGTTTTTTATATATATATATATATATATATATATATATATATATATATATAAGGGTTGAGACAAAGGAAGAAAAACATCCCATTGTGATGGGGAGAGTTTTGCCACTTATTTAGAGACATTATAGCAAAATTATTTTTCAATTTAAAGTACTTAATTCTCTTACAGAAGGAAAATGTTTGTTTAAAAGTTAAGATCTCTTATTCCTGCACTCCTAGCTTCCTGGAGTGCTGCCTGCCTACAGCTCTCAGATCCTTCAGATGATTTCTACATCTTGTTATGCTTGTTATATACGCAGATGTAGTAGCAGACTTCACAGTTTAAAACTCAGACCAGGAGTAAACAAGTGCATGATGAACTTTTGGTTCTATGCGTTGCTCCAGGGACTTATGTATATAGACACTAAAGCAGACTAGATGAATGTTTTGCTGGGAGAAAATAAACATTGTCATTTTAGAGAAAGAAAATTTAAGTTTGATGACATCAGGCGGATTGTCTGGTGTGACATTTGGACTACATGGTGGAGCCAGCATAGAATCTAGATTGTTAAGCCTTAATCACAAACCCCAAGATCTTCCTTCAGATTTAAAAAACTACCCAAAATAACAAGCTCATTACTTAACCTGCCAAGAAATTACTAATTCCCTGGAGAGACATTTCATCAAGATAACTAGGAATTTACTTTCAGGCTAGTCTATTCTTTATTTCTTGTATCAACTTCTTAAATACTTTAAAATTCTATAGAAGTAATAGCCCATTCTCTTTAAAAATAAATTTCTTATCTTTCAGGTTTATACATGTAGATGTTGCCATCCTAGTATAAAATCAGACTTTACTTTCTATTGTTCCCTTTCTGGAAATAGATAAACTGAGCTTTGTTCCTACACGGAAGACAAGCTTACAACTAGATTTCTTGTATACATTTCAGTCAGAAAAAGCATTTTAAAAGACATATAGAATGTTTGGAAAATGAACAGTTTCATAGAAGGAAAAAAGCAAATGTGGGGAATTTGAATTAGAAGTGATATTTAAGTGTGAATAAAGGGAAATTATTCCAGTAATAAAGGATAGAAGCATGAAGAACTAATACAAAATAAGGAAACTTCTTTACTGCAGCATTTGGAATGGTAGTGAAACAAATTAGGCCTATTGTCATTTAAATGGGGATTAAATAATATTTGGCTTTGCTGTGTGGTATTACTATAATAGTAAGTAGTAGGACAAAGAACTTGGACAAAAAATTCTGTTAGAAGTGAGCAAGCTCTGGGTCCTAAAAACAGAATTTCATTTCACAAAATCTGCTTCAGAGGACTGGTATCATTTTTTTCTTGCACTTGTATAACGAACAAAGATATGATCATTAAATCTAGCCGGAACCTCACTGTGAATAGATAGTGTATAATAGCATTTTTGAATTGTTCTAGCATTTGAAATGTCATATGGAAACACAAAGTGTCAGACTAATAAGATTCCATGCACTTTCCTGTCAGTGGCTTGACCTTTTGTTTTTGGAAAAAATGGATTGTATATGTATGGAGATCTTGTTTCTTTAATCTTATGTCTGTGTGAATATCTAGATAAATGGATTTTAGCAGACAGTGGACACTGTAGCAGATACACATATACAGTGCCTTGCATTTCCTGGCATGAAAATTTGAACATGGATTAACAGACAATTGCATTTGTATTTTTGTTGTGTGGTTGTTTACCACTAATTGAATCTGTGTGACACTGGGGTTTTTGTTTGACATGGCCTATTACAGGTTTTATAAAGTGACTGTGAAAGCAAGTTTTCAAAAAGCTTTCTGAATAGAAGATAGAAAAATGTTGGTTGCTGTGCTTTCCCCCTGTTTAATGGCTGCAGGAGCAAAGATCTAGTTAAGGTCTTGCTAATGTCTTGTTAGGAGCATGCCCGTCCCTCTCAGTCACCCAGTAAAACAGGAACTATATATTACTTTTTTATGATTCATTCTGTTGAAATCATCATGACTCACTTCTACTCTTTTACATCCCTTTCTCCCTTAAAATAATTATTTTCTAATTACTTTGCTTGTCACCTCTTAGTGCCAGATCTCTTTAGCTCCTCCATGAATGACGATTCCAGTCTGCCCTTTTTTGTTTTGTTTTGTTTTTTTTTTTAAATTTCTTTTAAATTGCTGCAATCTGCCTCCAGAGAACAGTCTCCTCAAAGCATTCTTCTTGTCATCCACCCACACATGGAGTATCTCTGCTGCTCCAGAGAGTTCCAGTAACTAAATGTAGAGTTGTCAGTGGATTCAAATCCCACAAACAGAGGAATCAAAGCCCACATCTGCAGAATCCTTCCTTGTAAAGGTGATGGGTGGCTATTTAAACCATGTTGGCCCTGTTTGTGTTCCAGGCCAATTCCTTTGTTGTCTCTGTCTTAACCCAGTTCTGCCGTGGCCCCAGGGGCTGCAAATGGCAGGAGTGCTGAGCATTGTAGTGCAGGATTTCATCTGCAGATCTTATGAGGTCCTGAGCTAAAAAATTCTGAGCAAAAGAATCAGATATTAGTAGATACAGCAAATAGTTGTCCTCAGCCGCAAATCCTGCTAAATTCTGGTTGCCCTAAGCCTCGCAAGTGCTGCCACTGCACCTTCTGACGGCACCTACAGCTGCAGAGAGTCAGGGTTCTGAGTGTACAGCTGACTCTTACAGGTGCTGTATCTCCCTTACCTCCTTGGGCCTATCCCTTGTCCTTGGCCTCTGACCTCCAGGACTGGAGGGCTGTGTCCTGGACTGTGGGCACTGCGTCCTCTTGACACTGAAGTGGAGGAGTAACTCATGCTGCCGCAGTCCATTTTAGAGATGTAACTACTGCAAAAAGTCTCTGATTTCCACGGCTTCTTCCATTACAGTGGCTGACTTAAGAATGTCTTGCAGAATTTCTAGGGTCAAGAAAAACAGGCATTGTCCTTTTCCAGCCTGCAGAGAATACTCCTAGGTCATAAGATGCTAAACAATCTGATTCTTGTATCATGAGACTGAACGATGCAACTGAATCTTACTGAATTTGTACCTTTGGCAATATTCACTAGTGTTTCTTTCAATTAAGTTGGTTTTCCTGTTAATCACAATATTATTTATGAAAAGACATTGAAGATCCTATGACAACTGTTCCTATACAGACAATATGTGTTTTTCTTGTGGATGCATAAAATTAATGAGTTTTATAACTTGCTCCGAATGTGAAGAATTGTCTTTTAACATTCATGGGTCTGAGCCCTTCATATTATCTCTGAGATTTTTTGTTTCCACTGTGGAGTGAGTAACTATGGGGGTTGCCCATCCTTACTCAAATCTTTTTCACATGGCTAGTGTGTTGTGCCAAGACAAATTCTATTAGCTGTGGTCATGTTGGCATTGCTGATTGCCATTTATTTCATGAGCCTTAGCTGCATTAGAGTTGATGTTGGGAAGGTATCCAGCACTGACTTCTTCAGCCTGGGCACCAGGAGCACCAGGAGCTCTGCAGCTTCATTAACTGTGGCATTGCTGACGACTCTGGCAGCAGTGGTGTTTGCCAGGGGCTGTGCAGGGCTCTGGGTCCTTGCATCCATGAAGGCCTCTACATTTTAATGCCTGTGTATTGTTTGTGAGTCAGGGCTTGAAATCAGCCAAAGTTACAATGTTATGGAATCACAGAATAATATATTTAGAAGGGACGTTTGAAATGACCTCTGGTCATCTGGGGTAGATGGCTAACATGCTGAAAACAATACCAACTTCAAGTTAAATGTGGTTGATATGGACCTTGCCTAGCTGCATTTCAGGGTTGGACATCCCACAACCTCTTCAGGAAATCTGCTCCTCTTTCACCACCCTCCTGTGGAGAACACATAGGCAGACAGCCACCCACCCAAACATAGAAAAATAACTTCTTAGTGGTAGCTGTATTTACTTGAAAATGTAATTCATGGGTATGAGTACATTCTTTCTGTCTTGTCTTTAATCTACCACCACTTGTTTTGAATTGCATGTTGGGAAATACTGAGGGCATGGAGGTTAGTGCTCAGAGTAGAGCATTAATGTGGCAGCACAACATAAGAGACAAAGGCATGAGCTCCATCTTGGAGTACTGTTGAAGCTAGAGACAATGAGAGATCTTATTTAAACTTTGCATTATTATTATTATTTTCTGGATACAAAGATCATATTTTATTATGCACAGCAAGCAAAAACACATAGGAGTCTTTGTATGTATTTATTTATATTTATTTTTGTCATGGTGAAATAGCACACAAAAGAAAGCAGAGCAGACACATCGGTGTATCCTGTGAGGAGCAGTATGGCATTGCTTACTTTGCAGGCATGTAGAACAACATCAGGAATTACTGTGGGTTGCACAAGTAGAAAATGAAGTGAGGCTTGGTAGCTTTTTGTTAAGTAGGTATGGTAAGCAGATATGTGCTCATTTTGAATATGTAAATATCTGGGGTGGGATGAAACAATTCCTCTTTAAGTGAAATGATGATTTCAAGAGTCATAGAACCTTGTGACTGATCACCAGTTTTAGAAGAAACTTCAGTTCACTGAACCTAATGTTACTTACATAAAGTTTGTTGTTACTTAATGAGTCTTATGGATTGTAATGTTTAAAATACCCAACACATGTTACCATAATGTAGCCATTTTAAAATGTTATTAAATGATCTTAAAAAGATGGTTAGGCTGTCATTGTTATTAGGCAGCTGGATAGATTTCATTTTCTGATTTAGATTGTATCACTGTTTACCTGCAGTGAAGCCAGCAATGAAATGTTTTCTGAACATATGAGCCTGGACAGTTTCTACATAAACTAAGAGCTCTTTGTATATCCTGGATCTTTTTCCCTTTGTTGTATACATCCTTTTTTTTCTTCCCACCTGGATGTCTCAAATTAGATAGATCTTTGACAGGGATTATTTGTGCAGATTTTATATACCTGAGATTATTTAATGTTTCTTATGCAGCTGCCCAACAAGTAATGTGCTATAAACATTTTGCTCATATATATGCCTATACAAATAATTCAGTTTTAAAATAAGAAGGCTTCAGGATAAGCAAGTATTTCCCAGATATTAGTAATGTTTTCTTAGCTGCTCATTTTGTTAAACCAGCTTAAACATATGCTGTTTCAAACACTGGTGGTTTGTTTGCTCATTTGTCATAATGAAATGATTTATGTAAAAAAGACTAAATCCCCGTGTGTAAATCAATCCTTTTTATTGCTCCTTAAAAGCTCTGTGTCAGGGTTATTTTAACTGTGCCTCTTCAAGTGTTTGATGGAAAGAAAGTTTGGTTGTTTTCCAGGTTCAGAGAGGAGAGAAAGGGAGTCTAACACATGGGAGTCCTAAAATATTTAAATAGCTTGGAACACCCACGCTGACCTCACGCAGGGAGATGAGGTGTCAGAGACAGCACCGGGAGGTTTCAGGGAGGAGGTGGAATTGTTGCCCTGGCCTCACAGACTGCCAGCTGACTCACAGAGTGTCACTGGGCGTGTAGGATGGTCAGGTGGCTAGGAGGAATGAGCCATCATGTTGGCTTAAACCATGTTAGTGTCTCTCAAGAGAGCCAGAGGTCCTTACAAAGAACAAATAGGAGGAGGATCCTGCTGCTGAAGCCTTCCTGTGTGCACTGGGGAGGATTGTACCACCCAAAATGAGTCTGCCAGTGCAGGAATCACAGTCACATGATAACCAAACTGGTTTGTGGGTGTGAAAATCACATGCATGTTCATTTTCAGTATTTTCTGCAATAGTTGGTGTCATTTCTTTTAAAGGAAGGTCTTGTTTATTTGTTACTGTTGATGGACCTAACTGGTGTTAGTTTCATAAACAATATTGGATTAAAAAGGCCATTGTTTGCTCCCACAAACCCATTAATGACTTGATCGCAAACATTTTCCAGGATATTCCCAAATACAATAGACTTCATTTAATTAAAAAATGAACAGAACAAAAAAAGAGCAACGTGGGCTTGTGAGTAGTCTCAGCGACAGCTGTGAAACAAGTGTAGTGAGCAAATTGCCAAATCTTTATTCTGTAGGATGAAGTTTCTCTTTTCCTGAAGAACATGACTATTTTCTCTCATAGGTCAGAAAAACTCAATTAAGAATCTGATGCAGCTTTCTCACAAGTGAACTTTCCAGGTCCATATATATTTCAGTTATGTCTTATATATCCTAGGTTATGTCTGAGCACTAGATTGTTCTTTTTCTTGACTTCAGACATCTGATTTTTCAGTAGTATATAGTTGCCACAGATGTTTAATAGAATAATTCACACTTTTTGCCCCATGTTTCAGTATTTCCTGGTACCAAAGCACAGTGCCCTGTGCCAGGATGCTCTGCACACGCCTCTGGTATAGGGATGGGTTTCCCATGCCAAAGCTGGTTCTGCTGTGGTATAGTAGCCTTGGATCAGGTGGCTGTGGAAACAGCCATGTCAGAGCTGTGAAGAAGCCTTGTTGCAGGCATTCCACCTTCTTGCTAGGAGGAACATTTAAGCCGAGCCTTTGCATTTTGTCTCTTGAACTGTGCTGCAGCTTGTCCTGTGCCCAGCCACATCCCTCGCTGGACCTGACCCACTGGCTTGCCTTCCTGGCCAAGCCTCAGACCTGCCTTGTCACTGTGGGATGACTTCGGTCATCATGGACTGCGGCTGACCCTGGTTTCTCTGACCAGACCTGCTCTGCTTTTCCTGTTTGAGGATCTGTGCCTTCATCCCTGGTCAGTGAGGGCACTGCCCCTGCCTCTGTTGTGGTCACCCTCTGCTCCTGACTCGCCTCCTCTTGCGGAGGTGGCTGCCCTTAAATGCTTCCTCACATGAGTTCCTTTACTCATTCAGGAACAGGGAAGCGTGTTTCCTTTCCCTGATCACAGCATGAAAAACCAGTACAGAAAATACAGACACACACAAATGCTGAACTTTGGAGGTGGATATGCATGCACTTTTTTTCTCTCCCTGTAGCAGTGGCTGCCAACACATCATGTGAGTACAGGTTTACACAGAATACAGAAGTTTTTTAGGTAAACCTATGAATGATCTGGAAAACGCATACCTCTACTGCCTCATCTTTGAGTGTCATAGTGGGGTATCAGTTTAAATATTGAGGAGTTGTTCTTTGTTTGTCCCAGTGATTACCATACCCTACTACTGGCAGGAATCAGCATGCCCCAATGCCTGAGAAATTAATTCCAGGTTTGTTTCAGTATTTTACATCTGCATCCCCTCCCAGGCCAGTGAAGATGCCATGATGAAAGAGACAATATCCACAGAAGAGCCACCAACCAGCCAATTGGGTGTCTGTGGCCTATCCATTTTGTTGATCTTCCCACCCTTGATGTGTGATTTATGTGGCCATTGTGAGCTAGTCAAAGTATAAATTTAGATTGTTACTGGGATCATTGTGCCTGTTTGCTTGAAGGTCAAAGACTTATTTGTGATTGAGAGAAATTCCTGTGTGGAAAGTCAAGCATCTCAATTGTTTCATAGCAAATTATATTTAGAAAGAAATATTTTTACTGTAACTTCTGAGGAGAGAAATTATGACTTACTTTAAATAAGTCTTCTTACTTTATGAGTCAGAAATGAGCAGGCTTAAACTTTCAGGCCAACAGAAAACAATACAATAAATACTAGATCTCCTGTGATACTCCAAGTGCCCTCCACTTGCTTTCATTAGCAGTGTTACTACCACACACTGCTGTAAACACAGTTTTAAAGCAAGCTAATACATTTTGTGTCCCTTCTCTCTCAAAGATATTGCATGTAAAGCGGGAGCTTCACTTGCTTTAAAGAGGAACAGTAAAAGCCTGACCTTTCCAAGGATGCATAACAAAGTCAATCCTATGTCCTTTCTCCTCTTGCAGCATCTAAACTGAGAGCTGTTTTCAAGAAACCTGTTTTTTAACTTCCATAGTGTTTATGTTTTAGTTAAAACTAGGTGTACTTTAATACCAGAGTTGACTTTGGACCCTACAGAACAAAGAAATTCTTTGCCCATTTTCATTGCACCCCAAAGAGGAATGGACACATACTTCACGTATCTGTGGAGCTCTTCAGTTAGAAATATTTGTCAGATAGCTTATGTTATGATACTGTTGTTAAAGTGGTAAGGGAACAGAGCACATCAGAAATCTTCCTTTTCTAAATTACTAAGACAGTATTTCAGAAAAGCCCAGCAAAGAAAATGGCAGTGTCTGTCTGAGCTATGGCTGCTCTATGAATAAAAGAATCTTATTGAATGAATGTGAAAAATTAAGAATCTGTTACTTAGTCAACTGTTTATGTTTAAGAAATCCTACAAAGTGAGCATCCCATAATCATCTGATGCCAGCTTTTTCACATTTCTGTGCCATTCTGGCTCCTATGACTAGATGCTGCTATGTTGCAAATACAGAAATTTCATTAAAAACAAGAACCTAATATATCAATTTATTACATAAAAAATTTTTTTGGACCAAAGTATCTACAGATTATACACTGACTGAAGCTGTGAACCAGGGAGATTGGGAAGGGTATGAATTGACATACAGATATTTTTTCAGCAGCTATTTTACAAGGGGTACATCTCTTCACCATAACTGAATAATTTCCTAATTGATGTGGAGTGGGCAGAAGTTCCCCAGCCAATGAGTTGTAGCTGACATTCTTCCTCCTGAGCTGACTGATGTATTTGGGCTGCCTTCAAGGCAGTGAAGCAGAGATTGCAATGCTTTGGATTTGAGCATGCAGTTTTTCCAGAAAGGAGGTTCTTTTTACTTAGAAAAGCCTCAATTATACATACATTTTAGAAAATTAAAATCTATGTATCTGATGCTACCATCTATACAGAGTGTGTATGTATGTGTGTATGTATAGTAATATGTAATATAAAAGGACCACCTTAGCTGTATATAAATGCTTGAAATCTCAGTCTAGAATATAACTAACTCTTGGTTCAACGAGTGTCTTGCAGTGTGTTTCAGTGTTTGAGCAGCAGTTCTGTCATGCTAAAAGAGTATGATTGCCATAGTTTCCAACAGAAAACACAAAAGAACTTGTCACCACAGGGAGTACCTGACTCTCTGTTTCAGCCTGCCCGAGCTGACAGACATGCCCAAAACTAATGGCATATAAGTCAAAAATTGTCACACCAAGCATGAAACTTCTTTTTCTTCTGTTAGCAGCAGAATGTGAAATTGGGAAATTTCACCATACTGCATGTCTTACCTGAAATTCTGCATGATAAATAAACTTTTAAGAGAATTATGGCCTGCTATAAAGAAATTTTGTCTGCCTTTTAGGAGGACTGGCAGAAATATTTTTTAGAATATTGCTGTCTCCTCAGAACAATAGAAACATTCTATTTCTTAGGTCTCATGACATCTTGCACACTCAGTGTGGAGACTTTGGTCATTATAACTGCCGGAAGCTCTACTAAGCACAGAATCATAAACATGTTTTAAAAATCTTGTATAATTCTCCATTCTACATAAAAGCAGGAAAAAGGTCCATGTAATTTTTGCCATCATCTTTCACCCACTAGATGGTTTCTTCATAGAAAAGTAGTTGATTTACTTGTTTATTCCTGTCTACTTGCTTGTTTATTCCTGTGCTGCCTCTTTGTTCTTGCTCTTCCTACCAAGGAAGAAGATTAATGCTCATAGTTTAAAAAAAAGAGCAGTAATAAGGAATGTGAATCCTTATCTTTTGCTTTCTAGGTGGTGCCTTTCATGCCTTTGGGTAAACATAATGCAATAGATCAACCATCTCAGCTGTAAATATTCTCTCCTGTTGATAATATTTTCTAGTTCTTGAAATCCTTTGGATGCAATAAAGAGCTAGCTGGTCTCTGTCTGAGGAAACAAAGCGAAAAACTAAGATTAAGTTTAGGAGAGGTTTAATGTAAAAACTGGAATGATTAATGCTTTCGGAAGAATAGTGTATTTCTCTTTCTATTTCTGCTTTTATTTTGTATGCTACATCAGGTAAATTGCTTGAAAGTTTGTGAATTTACTGCATGTCATTAGAACACAGGGTGCAGCAAGCCTGGTTTTTGTACTATTGAATGTTTTGACCTTGCTTAGTTAATTACTGGGAAAGTATTATAGTGGTAATGGCTACTAAATCTGCTCATTTTGGGTAGGATTTGATGGCTTAATGTTTCTAGGAGTGAGAAAGTTGATAGTGGGATAGTGTGAGTTTGGCTTTTTACTTCTTTGTTATTTTCCTCCCTTGCACTTATAATTCTGCTGTAAAATGCATATAGAAGCTGTGTATCCTAAGCCTCCCTAGAAAATCTGCAGTTGTTAAAGTAGAAGTTACATAATGATTACTATGGGAATAATAAATATGAAATGAAGCAAAGCAGTAGTATAAAATAAAAGCATTTAAAATTGGGTCAGGCTTTAGAAAAAAAAAATTTTCCCCCTCAGAAATTCTTGAGTTTGAATTCTTTAATTTCTTCCCTAAAGCCCCAAGCCTTTTAGGATTCCTAGGTTTGAGTTTTGATTTTTATTTACTGGAATTTAAAGGCTAAAAAAATCTCCATGTTAAAATGAACAAGCAAAAATCCCTAAACTTTTTTGCACAACTCAGGAATTGTAATTGTAAGGAACAGACTAAATTGCATGAGTCTTTTGCTGAAATCATAAAAACTAGTAGCTAATATTTCAAGTGCAATTACAAACATGTCTCAAGACAGAACAGGTTTTAGTAGAAATATGACCAGATAATTTTCTACCTGCTGTGCTACAGTCCTCATCATTTGTCTTAAACCACTATCAGTGGATTTTAAGGGTTTGTCTTTAGATTTACGCTAAAAAGTTTTCAATGCAAGTTTTGTTAAAATCCCAAGGAATGCCTAGAACATATATTCATCTGCTGCAACTAAAATATACCATATATAATAAGTAAACATAATATTTTAGGGGAAAAAAGGGAGAAGAGGTAGCTGTTTTATGCTACAAAAATTGGCATAAAGAACAGCAAAATAATGTGTTTGTGATGAAGCCTCATCTTCTTGAGGGCACAGAAATCAAGGGGTTTTTTATTAACCACATCTGGGTCATATCCAGAAACTCAATCTTCATCTGGTGAAGTCAGAATATACTGGCATGATTTCTACTTTTAACAAATAGTATTTTTGTGATGCTGGTACAGTCTGGGTGTTCTGGTGGGAACATCTAATGCATTCCTTAATTACTGAGAAGAGAGGGTGACCTGGATTTTACAACATGAATTTATGTATTTCAGAAAGTCAGCTCTGTCAAACAGCAGCACTTCTGTTAGTCAATTAAAGTATTTTAATAGTTCAGATGAAGAAAACATTACCAAATTAGTAAATTCTAATCTTTTTGTTAAAGTCAGGAATTCAGAATATACCAGAGACTTCCTAGCTGTGTTTCTCTTTATAGCTAGTTTATTTCTAGTTGCTGTCCTTCAAATATGATAACAGTGCCATCCCATCTTCCACTGAAGTTGAATGTTTTCAAGTCGGTCTTCTCCCTTTGGGATCAAGAAGGATGCATTTGTGTTTGGTAGTGCCCAGCAAGCAGCTGAATCACATGGGACAAAAAGAGTTACTGTGGCAGGAGTGGGTTCTGGATCTTACAGATTTTTATTGACTTTTCGTTCTTTGTTATGTTCGGTCTTTCCAAAGACCAAATTATAATTTAGCACAGTGTCTGCATAGTACATTGCTGTCATCTGGACAACTGAAATACTAGCAGAAAAATATACAGGGATTAGCTTCTTATATTCATTATTAAAAAAAAAGAGGGAGGCTTCTTATAGGTGATTATTTTCGCATGATTTGATAAAAAATGTACTTTTAAGACTGTATAAATTATCAATTCATAAATTATGAATTGTCATGTGTAAATTTTAAATCAGCTTGCCAGGAGAATTCTTTATTCTCTGTTAGCCAGACTAAACACGAATCCCATAAACAGCTTTATTCCAAAATATCCATACATAAGTATGTAATGACTTTTATATTTTCATTAAAATAACGCATAACAATAGCATCTATGCCATAAAAGAGATAATAATACTACATACATGTGCATGAACTTGTGTCCATGGCAAGATACCATCTTAAAAGATAAAACCTAATACATACTGTCACATAAATAAAGCCTCTAAGACTTGGGTTTTAAGTGACAGTCTTTATTTTCTTTTAATCATAAATGTGTGACAATTAATAACTGTAATTCTAGAAAAAGGAAATTCCTTATTTCTGTATCTGCTGCTGTTGAGGTTGTGGCCATCAGTATGACTGCTTTATGCAAACTGCCGCTTCCTTTGCAACTACAACATGAAAATTTAAAGAGAAATGTTTGCTTAAAAATTTCCTAACAGAGCCATTAGGTTGGAAGGGGCCTCTGTTCAGCTTTCAGTGGAGACTAAGTTACTCAAGGATTTTGTCTAGTTGGGTTTTAAAAACCTCCAAGGACAGTGGTTCCATAACATCTCCAGATAGCCAGTTCCAGGGCTTCGTTGTCCTCCAGGTGTTTTTTGGTTGTTTGTTTTTTTTGTTTTTTTTTTTTTTTTTTTTTTTTTTTTTTTTTTTTTTTTTTTTTTGTTTTGGTTTGGTTTGGTTTGGTTTGGTTTTTTTGGGGGGGGGTTTGTTTGTTTTAAATTTTTATTTTTATTATATCTAATCTGAACTTTTCCTGTTCCTCTTTATTTTCATGGTCTTTTGTTCCCACACTGTGCAGTGCAATGAAGGCTCTGTCTTCTCCATGACTACTTTGCAGGCTGTGCTTCACTCCCACAGCAACATTTCCTCTCTTCCAACCTTGAAGAAGGCCAGGCCCATCTGCCTGTCTTCTAATGGCAAGTGCTCTGGTACCCAACCATATAAAATAAAGGAAACAAGGACAGTCTCATCCAGGCATTATTTTCCTTGTCTTTTTAATTCTTGGGTTTTTATGATTTTTTTAAACATGCTTTTCAATAAATTGTGTTTTAAGGGATTGTCAAATAACCCTGAAGGGCTAATTAGAGTAGAGGATGTGAGAGAACCATCAGAAAGGAACACCTAAGAACTTTGTGAAGTTGAGCAGAAACAGCCTATTCACAGCCAAACCCTGTCTAAGGAAAAAACTGCTTTGAAATATGGCCTTACGGAGACATAAGAACCTTATTATGATACAGATACAGGGTATTTTAATGATTAAAAGTGAAATCAGAATGAGGAGGTGTTTTAAGCTTTTGAACTGTTCAGTATAATAGGCTGTCCCATATTATCTGATTAACTGTTGTAAGCAGGCATGTAATTTTTTTTCCTGTAGACTTTCTTGGGTTGCTTTGTCAAGGTTTTGTTTAAATGAGCTCTGAGAAGTGGAGACATCTGAGATAAATCAAAAGTTTTGAATTAATGCTCATGGAAACGGTATGTCATGTTGTGAAAGCAGAATGTTTGAAAGGAACAAATTCTACAGGAAGGTCTGTGTGCTTTTAAAAATGAAAGCTCTTTATAATTCATTTTGCTGGCAGTTATTCTAGTATTGTGTTCATCCTTTGTTTTGAATTCTTTAAACTGATAATGTTCAAGATGTTCTTGGGATCTCCTGGTTTTTAGTATAGAGGCATAATAGTAGTGGTACTTAAGATACCAAAAATTCTTCTTCACATGAACAAAAAGTCCTTGGTGCTGGTTAAAAATTAATGAAGCTTTTCTCTGATCCTTTATTTTTTTGAAAGCAAGGAGGGCGAAAAATCCTTTTGTGATGCTTTCTTTAACTTTCTTTCTTCCTGATTGTAAAAATGGAGCTTTGTATTCTTGACCTTTCTGCCCTTGCAGGCACAGAGCAAAATTCCTGTGCTCAGTGTGTTTACTAACAAACTGTCTCATTGAAAGCCTCCAAGAAATCCTCTTTGGTGCTGTCGGTTCTGTATACTCATAACATTAATGTTCAAGTGATATTATTTTTTATCAGGCAGAATATTTGCATATATATATATATATACACACAAAATTACTTTCTCCTACTATCGTGCACTCTAATTGTACAAAATTCTGTAGTATTTTAAATATTTTAAACAGCTCTGAATGGAAAAGGACATACCAAATCATCCCTGACTTTTTTTCCTAGCAATTGCTGGCAAAAGTATTGGAAATCATGTTGAAATGGATTACTGCAGAACATTTTGACCTGAATAGGTACACAGTAAAAGCATGTGCAAAAAAATTAGCCATTCTGCTGTAACAAACATAATTTCATCTTGCTACTAATGCTCCTATTGACTGAAATGCATATCTTTCTCCTCATATATCTACAGAGAGGTATCAAAGGTCATGTGCATCCATGATCTTACTAACAGCTGATTTTAAAAAAAATACTTCTCTTAAGTGCTTAGAAATAATTGCTCCTTTGTTCCCTGTATGATATCATTAACTTGAAAGAGCAATAGAATTTTAAAGGTTCATATTTTTACAGACCTTATGACTGTTCCTTTTAAAAACCCAAGCAAAAAAAGAAACACCAAGAACAGCAGTATATTAGATATATTAGCTATGAGCTCCCTAATTCTAGAGACCTATGAATTGGCTAAGGGTTTCATTTCTAAAATGTAATTACTGTGTCGAGGTGATTATTTTTCCCAATTAATTTCATGTAATACCTTTGCAAGTCACTTTTCATAAATGGAACTTATTTATGTTCAAACTATGGTTGAACTTACAATTTGCGTAATGACACTGTAAAACACTTGTAAAGAGGACTTACTCTAATTAAGCATTAAAAAAACTTAAGCTGATTTTCACAAGCTCTGTGCAACTGACCTAATGCTTGAAATTTGTAGGTGGTACTAGCAGTTGGTAGTCAAGAAAAGCTTGCATAATTTCTTTAAATTAATTAGTTTTAATTTAAAGCAAGGTGCTAACAAGTGGCGATGGTTAACATCTGATACCTTGTACTGTTGGGGCTCCCAACCCCTTCCACTTGACTGCTCCTTCGGCTGCTCTGGTTAATGGTCTTGGTGAGGAGGACTGAAGCATGGTGCCTGCAGCTCACTGCTGCATGACTGAGAGGCCACATGAAGGGGACAAATGCCAGTTGTCCTTTGTGGAAGGAGTACTTAGTGCCATGCCCACGCCCTGTGCTGTGCTGGCCTCCTGTGGCATCCTGGGTGCGGCTCCAAATGGGGCTCCTGTGTTCAAAGCCTTAAATGGGCTCAGACAGCGTTATCACAAAGGCTGCCTGTCTCCTGCACAGTAGCTTCTCCCAAAGAAATAAAACTACTGAAGTACACCTTTGGTCTCTACTTTGTGAAATACCCAGGCACTAGATGGAAGGTTGAACATCTTATGGTCTTCAGAAAAAGACAAACCTATTTAATGTCTGGGTTTGTTTGTTAAAGCAATTATTCTCCTAACAGTTATGCTGTTAAATTGCTTCTTGTAATAAGCTTCCAGAGTAAATAGAATAGGTTCAACTCTTAAAATAAGCAGCTTAGCTTCAAAGCCATAGGAGGGGATAGACAGGAAAGTGGTTTAGTGCTGTAGGTTGTTGTGTAGACTTGTGTGTGCCTGTGTGCATGTGCTCTCACACACGTGCACACTGTGTGGGCACAGTAAAAACATCAGTGAGGTGGGCTATGCACTCATATATTATAATTTTTGAGGAATATCTTAGTGTGCTAGTATTTCTTCACACACACATGTTTGAGAAAGGAAAAGCTTATTAAGGATGTACATTCAGAAGTTCACAAACTGAGAATGCCCATAATTGACGGTGACGGCTTTGCAAGAGCAGTTTGGTTCCTTTCAGTGTTTGCATCATCCTGCAGGTTTTCCCCAGAATTTTTTACAGAGTCATCCTATGTTATAATTGCAGCATTCAAATCAAATTTCAAAGAAGGGCTGGCTCTGTCATGGGCTTTGCCATTATATTAATTACTGTAATTTAAAAAGGTTTTACAAATGTATTTTCATAATATGCTTTCATTTTATTGTACAGATAATCTAATTTTAGGTGTCCCATTTTGAATACCTAGAACCCAATTCTCAGAGTACTTAACACTATACAGCACTTGAAGTTCTGAGCATGCAGCTTTCACTGTTTTCTTTCATTTCAGCTCTGGGGGTTCAGTGCCTCTGTCGTTCTGACCTAAGTGAAACTGAGGCTTATTGGAAAAGAGGGGTATAAAATTTAGGGATTAACTGTACTAAGTATGTGCAGTGGGTCTTGTGGATACTTATAAAGGTCTACTGTGACTAGATGGTAGAAGATTTTATTAAAGCTAAGATAAGTCATTTCTGAGACCAAAGCCATGGACACCTAGATGTGTTTTAAGCCAGTTTTCCAATCAGTGAAGACTGAAGTTTTACCAGCAAAAAGTTGCCTAACACAATACATTTTTGTTTTTCCCTTTAGGGAATGAAACAGGGTGAAGAATGTGTTGGAAAGCACAGGCGTAAATGAAAGACAGGCCATACACTTCTGAAGTGTTTTTGGGTAGAAATATCAGGGAGACTGCTAACGATAAACCAGTCCATGTGGAAAGCAGCAGCCTCATATTGGATTAGGGCTTCAACCTTTTTTTAGGGTTGAAGCTTGCAATTTTACAGGTGTCTTTATAGTAATGCTTTGACAGAGGTCATTTTTGTTAGCACCCAAACCATCCTTTCTTACTTCTTGCTTTGCCAAAATAAAACCTATGATCTCATGCATGTGACAGTTGGGAAATGGCAAAATCAGTGTTACCCCTTCCATCACAATAGGAAATCTCTTCTGCTTGTATAGCAAGATTTTCATGTGTCATGACAAGGCATTCTGCTGTCTGAAAACTTAGCCTTCATAACAATGAATTATATCAGTTACTAGAAATACCCTTGCTGAATCTTGAGCTGTGTATGCTTTTTAAAATAAAATTAATTAAAGTGTTCTGGCATGGGGGTTGCTTCATTGCCCCTTGCCTGGTTCACACTATGCCAAAGGCATAGATTACATATGTTTTTCTGTTTGGTTGGTTCTAATTAAATCTGTTCAGTGTCTATAATTAACAGCAACAGCAAGAGATTCAACAGACTTTCAAAATTTTCTGCCCTTAAAATTTTCAGAAGCCCCCTTTTTTATTTATTTTTTCTGGGAGTAGCTATGAAAAAGACATCTGCTATCTGAAACTAAAATTAGACATCTAACAATGCCTGTGAGGACCCAAGAGGGAAGGAAAAAAGACAGAGACCAGCCTGTGTAGCCAACACAAACTTTCTTTCTGTTTCCCTTTGCTCTTTGTTGGAATAGGATACTTGGGAGACACTGAAGCTTTCTCTTCTCTTTAACTGCATTTATCTGAACTCTGCCAGAGTTCAAGTTACAACCAGCTCGAGATATCTGACCTTGACAGCCCTAAGCTCTGCAGAACAGGTGTAGCCCACCTGAGATTGCATCTCACAGGCTGGGCATTGTGAAATATGGACAATAACTACTTGTAATGTAGATTTGTACATCAATGCTGCTTTGTGAGTTGTCCTCATTAGAAGCCTTTATAGTATCTTGTAATGCAGATTCGGCCTGGCAAACTGTTCAAGGTGATGCTGGACAAATGCTGATCTGCTCACAAGTTATCTCCCCTTTGGAATAAATGCTCATTTGAGAGGGGTCTCCTTGGTAAAGATCTGTGTGATAAGATGGCTTAAGGTACTACATCCACTTATGTTCCCAATGCCATTTGTTTTAGGAACCATGTATCACAATTAATAGCTGTATTTTCAGGTGCATTTCACAAAAGTTATCAGTTGTCACTTGGTTTTTTGATCCTTTCTTTTCCCACAGAGACTCAACAGTGCAGTTTCACATAGGTGTGAGTGGTTATATGAGGTGTAAGCTAGTCTTAAGCATCTTAAGCATCCTGTTTCTTTGCAGTTCCCCTCCCCTTTCCCACCCCTGATTCTGATCCCTCCAAAGCTCCCTTACTCGTTACCACATGTGCAGGTTTTTTGAGATGACACATTTCCTATAGCATGCAGGTTATTTCAGGTGAGGGTCATACAGGTAAAAATGTGGGCGTTTTGTCTCTATGGGATTTTAACCTATTGCAACATCTGTGGTATAAAGCAGAGTATTTTTGAAAAGCAGAGTGATCAAACACTGTGAGATGACATTGAAAAATACTATCTCATGTCCGGATTAATCTGGTATTTGTTGTCATGAAGCAAGTCCTTATTATTGTTTGAATATTTTTGCCTCACTATCATATATCAGATCATATTATATCATTTAATAACTAATGTGTTTTAATCAAGCATGTCACTTTGTCTTAATAGCTCTTTCCATATGCCTCCTTTCCTGCCTTTATAAGGCTGTGAGTATCGTGGTTTCATTTTGCAGAGGACAAAGGAAAAACTTTGAGAATTTAACTGCAGTCCTTGTTTAGCTTTCCTTGAGAAGTTGCCGTTCTCTCAGTTGCCAGTTACAAAGTGTTAAGTAATTTATCCTTGGGGTGGAAAGATGGAATAGATTTGGTGAGTTCAGAGAATCCAGAATCTCTCTGGCCTTCCCAAATCCCTCTTTTGAGGTACTAGAAGATGTAAGCACCTTCTGGTTGTAGAAATGTCCAAGTCACAGTGAATCTATTCTCCTGTTTCTCTCCCATCTCACAGTCCCTGCCCAGCAGACAGGGAGTAAGCAGAGAGGACATCCCTGCTTGGCAAGCTGGGTACTACACAGGTGAAAAGAATGTTATATAGGGATGGTATGACTTGGGAGATTAAAATTTTAGTACCTTATTCACAGGATGTTGTAAATGTTGAGCATTTAACTACAGCTTTTTTTCATCCATATTTCATTATCTAAAGTCCCATTTAAATTGGACTTGAAGTGAGAAACATAAATGTCCTAAAAGACAAATAGAGTGCTGAGCAATGTGTATATATACTGGTATTTATTTTAAAAAACCCACAACACTTGTCATGAGTGTTCGACTACCCATTAGGTTTTAGTTTCTTTTATTTAACTTACATTAACGTATCCATGGCCTAATCTACATAGGATTTTTTTCACAAAGGGTAAAGAAAAGTGGGTAGCAGGTGTAAGTTTGAACTGCAGTATAGGTGTATTATTTCACATTTTAATATCCAAAGCTCCAAATTATATTTTGGATCTAAAATATACATTAAGGTGGTTATTACATTCCCCTGGGAATTCTACACTGACGGTAATTACTTGCAGTTTCACAATATTGTAGCAGCAAGAAAAAAAATCTAAGTGTATCTGAGCTGCCCAAGTAAAACCACAGCTTTTTTGTTAGAGAATTTGGCCCAAGAAAATGGCTGCTGTTATTCTTTCTGTACCGGCTTAATAGTTTTCAGTTATTTTACAACAGTTATTTTACAACTTTTCAGGTGTTTTTTAGTCTTACATTCAGGGTATTTATGACATCTCAGTCTCAACTCGGTCTTTTGCATCAACAAATAGCATTTTACAAGTCTGTAGAGCAGCAAAGTTTGTGTCAAGGACCCCATGTCCATGGAATACATATCCCAGTTGTTTTATTTCAGCTGAGCTCTCTTCTGAGAGCCTCAGGCTGAGAGTGCCATCAGCAAAATGAGTACCTTAGGTGAGCTTTTGGATTTCATCTAATGTTTTAGCTTCATCCAAAAGGATCCCCATTCTGCACAGCACCCCATGCTGAAAGCCAGAAGCTCAGGGAGGGATGATGGGGAGGTTAATTTCAAAAGGTCTGTTCTGATCATTCAGTGTAAACATTAAGGTGAGAGTCCCAAGGGAGAAGGTCAGTCAAAAATCTGTTTTATTAAGGTTAACAAAAGCCCATTTTGCTTGAAAAATGAAGTGCTGCATTACCCACTAGCAACTGGGGCTGCTTTATCTAAGCATGTGCTTCCTCACTTTAGCAACCTACAGTAAGCCTGAAAGTATCATTTGGCTTGGTAGCACATTCATCATAAGATGAATGATGAATGCAGGAACAGGGTGGTTTCTATGCAGTCACAATTTGTATGCAGTTACTTCTTAGTTACTGAGTTACAGAAGAGAAAGATTTTTTTTTTTAATAGATCCACTATATTTTTTAATGCTGTAGCCCAAAAATGTGACTGAGCAAGACACGTAAAAATGAGCAAATATTGCAAAATTGGTAAATTGGTAGCACACCTGGTAGGTCTGGTAGTCATCATAAGTTTCCTTTCCTAGGTTTAATGGCTGCTGTTCCTTAGAAAACAGTGACAAGTGATCTGTTGTGAACAGCTTAATAGTAACATTCAACCATCTTTAAAAAAAAAAAAAAACACTTTGGAAAAGAATAAAATATTCCAGTAGAGATTTAACTGGAAATTTCATAGCAGGATGAGGTATGTTTGGAGGAAGCATCTGTAAATCAGTCCAGAAAAATTAGCTGCAGTCAAATGACTAGAGAGATGTGGGCAAATATCACATATGCTCTAAGAATATTAAGGCTTGCCTTCAGTAAAAAATTCCTTCAGAATTGTTGCTCTCTGTATCTGTGATGGCTGCTGGCAATTCTGCCTAACACAAATTTCATGTAGTGTTCCCATAAGAGCAGCAGTCTCTGCTCACTGGAGGAAGTTTCTCCCTGAGGCCATGCTTTCTAGTGAGCAGTAATGCACAGTTTGAGGTGTACCTTATGCATAAGGGAAAAAAAAATTTGGTGCAAGTTTCTAGGTCAGATACACAGTCCCACTGGTTGGTCAGTTCATGGTGTTTTAGCTGGGGGATGTGTTTAAAATTATTATAAACATTATTCATTCCCATCTAAAAATAGAGAGCTTTCTAGGACAGAGAAAAGCTTAATTTCTTCTGGTAGAATGCTTTTATTGGCTTAATTAGATAAGGGCAGTGAGCAGGGAAGGTTATCTTTGTAGTCTGCTTGTTCCTTTGCACCTGGGCTTTGCTGGAATGCCGCATATTACTCCATAAAAACACCTTTAAGTGTAATGGAAAAATCCTTAGAAACTTGATTTTAAGGGTTTTTATTTAATTCAGTTCAAAGAAAAATCTAAAGAAGATTGTACTTGGAGTGTTTTACTCCACTTTGAAATCTCTTTAACGTTAAAATCTTATTTTAAAATATTATTATTTGAGTTAGACATTTTTATTTTATTGTGTTTAGCTATTAGGTGACATGATTCATCTTAATATCATATTTTAAAAAGAACCAAATGTTTCAACTTTTAATTTCCCTTTTTTGTTTTTAATCTTAACTATACAAAGCAAACCCTCCTACTTTTTCCTAGGTAGCTCAACATACCCATCCTAGCTATACCTATCCTAGCTATACCTATCATAACAAGTATTTGGTAAAAAACTATTGTTCATGGGTTAAAATGGAGATTAGGGAAGACTACAAACATTGGAAAAACACAGAAAAATTGTTAGAGGAAGGATTGCATTACACCAAGCATTTTATCAAAATACATTAAATTGTTATGGCAAACAATCATGCAGTCACTCCTTGTTAAGGCTAATTGCAGCTCTTGCAGTTAAAGCAGACATTTATTTCTTTCATGGGTAGGAATAGATCTGAGGTTTCTGCTGTGCTGTGCTTTCTTTTGCCCTAAAGCCAGCACTGATGTTTGGTAGCACAGGATGCATCTGTACAAGCACAGAGAGTGGGGGTTTGGGTTTGTTGGGCTTTTTGGTTGAGCTTTTTTTCCCTAAGCTGCTGAGGGAAATGTGATTTTTCCCAGCTAGATCAGTTTTCTGAGCTGTCAGACCACACTGCAGCACCAGCCCTGTGATGTTAGCAGGGGTACACGGGGCAGGGAGGATGACATCCACCCCCTCCTCTGGTTTGGCAAGAAATAGGTGTTCCTTACAACAGCATTTTCTGAAATTGTGCCATTGCAGTTTGTCTCCTGGTGCTGATCCTCAGCAAAGGCTCCTCTCCCTTGGGAGCTGTTGCCTTTGTGTAACATCACATTTACGTGTCTCTGCCTGTTTGGTGCAAATAATCCCTGCAAAGGGCTGAATGAAAAGAAAAGAAAACCAGATTTTGCTGTCACTCTCTTCTTCAGAATTCACAGATATAAATTGTTCAGTGGCACTTGAAATACTGAATGTTTGAGTCTCTGGAGGTAGTCGAGTAGATGCTCTTTCAAACTGATTTAATTGAAGGCCTTTAACTCCTTCAAGAGTATTGATGACTGTGCTCATTTAGTCATAGAAATTAGGCATGTGTTTGTAATTCGGTGATATTTTTCTTTTATTTTTAATTTCTTAAACTTTTTGGAGCCAACTAAATAAGAGAACAAGGGAAAAATATTCTCTCTTATTTTGGAATCAAATTGATATCTCTCCAATCTAAGGACATTATTTTTAAGTAACTTCTTTCTTGGCTCAGCAGGAATGGTTTTGCTATTCCAAAACTGGGGTTCCTATGAAAGTCCAGCAGAATTCAATGTTCTATCTTTAATGGACCTTCTGACTGTTACATTGTTGTTTGGTAGTTGGGTTTTTTGTGGTGTTTTGGTTTTTTTGTTGTTTTCTTGTTGTTGTTGGGAATGTTTTTGTTTCATTTTGGTTTTAATTAACTACATTTTTTTTATTCCCTCTAGGAAAAATTTTCCACTTGTTAGAGAACTACCTGAAAAAACAACCATTTTTTCATTTTTATCGATGTAGGAATTGCCAGACAATTTCTGTTTGAACTGTAATATGAACTGTTGAAAAGGTATTCCCAAAAGGGTATGTGGTAGAGATGGTAAATGTTAAAGTCTTAAAGGATATTAAAAATAATTAGGGATACTTAATTAAATTAAGGAGCAAAATTTAAAGCCACAGTGTCAAAAATCATTACAACTTTGCTTTTTTCCCCATTTCTTAAGCTTCAAGACATTAATTCTCTAGAGTGCAGCCTGGTAGGTATAATTACATTGGTATAACAAGACAAAGGGATGATGCTGTCAGAATTTATTTCCTGTGAAGTTTAGAACAATCTGATATTCTAACCTTAGTAACTGTTTTCTCTGGCTACCTCTGCTACTTACATTTAAATAAACCATTCTTACATCTTGCTTTATATTCTCAAATAATAGCAGCTTTATGTGCTGCATTGCATCCAGCTGATAAGCTTAACCATTAGCCTCAGGCATGTACTTTTCTTAATTTTTCCTTCCTCTAGTTTATTGGGAACAAAAGTCATATGGAAAACTGGATGATTAGAAGCACTTCCAGCTGTGTTTAAGTCTGTGTGCATGTCATGCAGAAATACAATTTAGACTTGCACAGCGCTTCTTATCCAAAGCTTTGAAAATGGGCTAATATCCTCATATAGCAGGTAGCAAAATTATTATAGGAGAGAGGAAATGACCAGTGGGAGGTTTCACAGGGAAGAGTGATGAGGAAAACCCCCCCCGGACCGACCTTCAGCCTCATACAGTTCCTATATTTGAAACTAGCCCCAGTACTCCAGAAGAGGTTATGCCTGTGCTTTTCCATGTACTTAGGAAGGGCAGTGCAGCTTATTTTGCTGGGGAGGTTGGGGGTGTAAAGATGGGAGTAAATATAGGATTTGAAGTCTTTATCACTTTTGTGTCAAGAAAATTGCAGGGGCAATTGTATTCTGACTTCAAGGTGCTGTGACAACACTTACCTGGGCATTATAAACCCTTAATTTTAGTTTATATTTTACCCCAAAATTTTCAAAAAATCAGGAATTTTCAAAAAATCAGGAAACTCACCACAATATGAATATAATTCCTTGACTTACTTTTTCTGGGTAGGATCTCTTTTTGTCATTTAAAGGGTAATAATGTGGTTAGAAAGACAGAGTAATATTGCAGCATTAGTTTAGTTTCCAAAGCATAAGAGGCCAAAAGGGATTTATAATCCCTGCACACCTTGTTCTTTACAAGTCATTGAGGAAGCTTTGGGGAGCTTGTTGTGAATCCTTGATCCAGGGGTGAATTGTGTAGGACTGCATTAGAGCTCCTATGGATGTGACAGGTCACTCTGTCCTGGTGTTCTCCCTGCCCCTTGTTACCATGTAACTTTGGATACACATCTTTACCTGCCTCTCTTTTCCTCGGGCTGAGCACAGGAGAGTGGCTTATACAGGAACTTTAGCACATCCATTAACAAGGTCTCAGCATGGGAGAAAATCAGGACTGCCTCTTTTAGGCCTAAATTTATGAGACTCTCAAGTTTCCCAGGCAGTGTAAAATGCACTGAATGGAGCAGATAATGTTATTATAGTTTTTTGAGGTAGTTAATCTATTTAGATGATATGCATATAGCTTGTTTTGGTGTGTGGTTTTGTTCCTAAGTACCTGAGTGTATTACATAGATGGAAATGTTGGAATTAATCCCTCTCCACCAATCGTTGGATATCTAGTAACTTGGCTGCCACCTAAGCAGCTAAAGAAGTTATCTGGATAATATCCGTATTCTATTCAAAGGTGCTGAGCATTGTAGAAAATTTGGCTGTGATGGAGGTTTCTGCAAACATCCAGAGTCAGGAATGTTTTGGTTTTGTTATAGTTTTTGAAGGTTGGTTTTGTTGTTGTTGTTGGTTCAGGTTTTTTTTTCCAAATCTAAGCATAAAATCCATATAAATTTTTTTTAAAAGAGCATAACACTTTTGACCTGTGACTGGAGGCAAATCTATGTTATCATCACTGTACTGGAATACATAGATATTGTCATTACTGGCAGAGAGCAGTAAAACAGTGCTCAGCAATTTGTAATCCAGGAATATGGCTGTTCCATTAAGGATAATAAACTGTCACCGTTCAGCACTTTGATGACTTCGACAGCTGGCAGGTGCTGGAATATCTTGTGCTAAGGTACTTCATGCCTGATAATTTAAACTGTATGCTTTATGTATCAGTAGCTGTTATCTCTGATAGAGGTGTGTCTTAATATGTATTTCTTCTGTGGTGATTTCATTGTTCAGAAGGAAATAGAAATAGAAATCTGTGAGTGACATTTCATAAACAGATTCTCTGGGGTTTTGTGGCCCTAAGAGCAGGTGCTGAGCTTTTTGCTGAGTTTCAGCCACACATTCTATTGCTTTTTGGTGTAGGATAAGTCAGCCTTCCATGCTATGATTGTATGAATTTTAGACCTGAAAAAAATAATGTCAAACTAATGTCTTTTTATAGGTAGATAATTTGTCATCAATGCCTACTTGTGCTTTTTTTGAACTATTTTAGCAAATACCAGTTTTTCCAATAAGGCCATTATGAGAATTTCAAGGTAATTTTGCAGTAGCTCTCTTCACATGTTACTCAAATATTTTATGTTCACTTAGACATTCAGTTTTGGATGAATATTTGAGAGATCCAAATGCCTGTGTCCAGTGTTGCTTTTTATGGGGAAGAGGGCCTGGGAGAATATTCATAAAATCAGGAGATTTGCAGAGGCTTTGTCAGCCTGCAGTAATATTTTGCATGACGTACTCAGAGATCATACGTGACCTAAATAATTAATGTGTCTGGCCCATTAGTAATTCCTTGGACTATCATGATAGTCTATGTGAAAATTCACATGCTTCGTAATCAAGGCATATTCTTATGTCAGGATGATGTTTCCTTACATTTATGACTAGCAAAAAAACTCTCAGTAAGAGTCTCACAGGCTGTATGTGTGAATTCCCATCAGCTTCTTTAGGAAAGAAGCCTGGGTATGGCTGAGTGACCTTCCACAAGACAGTGGAGGTAGCTGTGCATGGTTTGTCTTAGGTGGCTATGTGATAAATGCAACATCCCATAAACATCTTTGAAGTTTCTCCTTTGGCATGGATGGAAAGGACAACCTTCCTGTGGGTTGTGACTTGCCATGCATATGCGGTACCTCCAAGACAAGCGGGTATGTGCTGCTCGTTTCTAGCGACTGCTTTGTGTGGGGTTAATGAATACTGCAGTCACTAGAAAGGAGCAGCACATACCAGCCTTCTTTTGTGGCACATCACTTTGAAAAGGACCTGCTGAGTCTTTTGGGCTCCTTTCTTGTCATTTGGGCTTCTTTCTTGACATAATTTTTGACCGACAAGAGAAGTCTATTAGGAGGCAGAAAGACATATTTTTTCAGCAATGGAGGAAGATGGATTGGAGGAAAGCTAAAGCCAAACGAGAAGAGTTGTCATGTTCCCCACTCTCTGTAAACTTGTTCAGGTGCTTCATCTGTCTCTGTGAAGTTCATCAGCTGTGAAACACTTGAAATGCAGGCATAGCTCTGACAAATATGGTGAAGCCAGCCTAATTTTTATAGAGTCTGTGTGAGCTGCTGCTGGAAAGCTTCTACATTTACATGGAAATGTAAAACTTTAACTAATCAAGAATTTGTATTTAAAAGAATAGCTTTCATTGTACTGGTATTTTGTTTGGTGAAAATAGTGTGAGAAAATTCTTAATTCAGAGGAGAACAAATGGTTTGTATTGCAGCAGGTGTTTACTCACTTTAATTTTTGGATTAATTAAATGAGGGCCAAGCCTATTGCAGGCAGCTGTAATGGTTGACATAAAAGCCACAGGGAAGGCTGAAAAAATCATGCAAACTGACTCTTTGAATAGAGTAGTTGAACTGTGTAGATGTTTTGAATAAAAGTGGCATTGATTTTGCATTGCTTTATGACTACTGTAAATTCAACTGAATCAAAGTTCTGGTAAGCTCTTTATTATCTATCTTCTATATCTTGTCTGACAGACCATAGGCAGGTGTGCAAAGTCAGCCAAACTTAAACCAGTTGTACACGAATTCTCAGCATCAGAGCTACTGAACTAGTCTCACTCTCCTTTGTACCAGTTTTCCTTGAGCTGCTTACTTCTCTCCCTCACTGCAAAATCTTTTGCTGCAGTTAATCTGGTACTCTCATGTAATCTAGATAAAGCTTTATTCAAAAGGCTGATGTGATAAATGGCAATTTCCGTCTCTTACACAATTTGAACCCACTGGCATTTCTGGGGCCTGGTTATGTTTTTGGAAGTCAGCTGAAGTCTTTGCCCCTTCTGTTTCCTCACCTGGGGTGTTCACCTAATTGCTTTCTATTTCTATAAAAAACAATATGTATATGTTTAGCTATGTTTTATCAAATAAAATGAAAAAAAAAGACAACAGAACTAGAACAGAAGTTTGTGACATGATTGGGTTTTCTGTCTTTAACTTAGGATAAAAAAAACATATTCTCCTTATTTAAATGGCATCAGGATAAAATGACCCGTATTTGTGAAGCCTGATATGAACAGAGGAGTATTTCAGAACTTTCAAATGACTTTCACCACCTAGGTTACTTAAATATTGCATCTAATTCTTTTACTGAAGCTTCAGCCATTGCTAGAGTCTCCACATTTAAATTAGAGAGCTTAATTTTATTTTTTCTCTGGGTATGGACTGTCACTATGGTGAAATTCCTTCAGGTTGAATAAAGTCTGTTGTAACAGAGTAATGATTTGTCGTTATCTTGGGGATTATAATATCTGAACAAAAGCTAGAAGAAAATTGGAAGTTTGTTTCAGTGTTTAAAGTGAAACACTGCAGATAAAATATAAATTGAGACTGATACAATAGAAAAAATTCTGCTTTGATTTATGCTAATAAATTATAGTTCTGCTGAGATAATATCTATAGTGCGACTTTAACAACTAAAAACCACGTTTGTAATTATCAGAACCTTTGAATAAGTGGAAGAGTTGTATTATACTTGATCATTAATAAATTTAGAGTTACATTAGTGCTACACTCCTAGAGGCAACTGTGTTCAACAACATTTAACTGCTTCAGTTTTCACATATTCACTTTGAGGGGAATAAACCAAACAAACAAAAAAAACCCCCTAGTATCCCCTTTGTATGTTTTAGGCTTGTTCTGTGTCTTTGATCCAAAGCTCTTGCACTGAATCTCTTTAACACACACCTGAATAGTACAAAGAATTCAGTAAGTAGGTCTGTCTGCCCACTTAGTGCATTCAGACTTGGGATAAAAAACCATTTTG
This sequence comes from Anomalospiza imberbis, assembly GCF_031753505.1. Lineage (NCBI taxonomy): Eukaryota > Metazoa > Chordata > Aves > Passeriformes > Viduidae > Anomalospiza > Anomalospiza imberbis. The sequence continues at coordinate 53,126,951 of NC_089681.1, read as the reverse complement.
AAAAAGATCTCTGAATATGGTAGAGAAATTTTCCAAGCTCTGAATGTATCTAAACCGACTGATTATCATTAAAAGGATTTATTTAATTTTATCTAATATTTATTTTCAGTTAGACCTGACATACTCTGGTTTTCTTTTTCTTTGCTTTCATTACTGCTTTGACTTAAAAGGCAAGGCTCATTGTATTGCAGAAAGCAATATAATGTTTCAGTAGCAAACCAGCATCACCCAGTAGTTAAATAATTCTGTAAATTATCTATAGTCTTTGGAAATGAATGATTCATTTGATTCTTTGGAAGTAGACCAAATCCTTGCTGCTTTCCTGGAAGCACTTGGAAGTTTTTTCACTGTTCTCATTTGCCAGTCGGTTGCACGTTGCTCTAATTTATTGAAGGTCACATTTAAATTTAGCAGTGTCCCCTACCATTAAAACTTGGGTAATGCTACCCCGTTTCCACTTGGGAATGCTCTGGTGAAAACTACATTAATGTACCCGCGGTGTGCAGTGACAGTGGCACAGCTCTCATAGCATCCTAGTCAGACACGCTTTTCCACGAGGTGCTCCTGAGAGTTATGTAGGCCACCTCAAGATGAGCTAAATAACCCAAAAATTGTGCATGGGGTTATCCTAACCCTTTTATTTGTTCACTTTTCCAAAAAGCCTGGTCTTTTTCAGTCCCAGTATTGAATGCTGAAGAAACAACAAATTACTTTGTTACAAATGGAAATGGGAGCCAGAGCAAAAACTTTCGCCCTCTGTCCTCTAGCTAGCAAGTTGATTTTGCATAACATTTTTACATGCCAGTGCTTTGGACCATATTACAGAAATTGAACACAAAAACTTGTGTGTGTCTTCTAATATGTCATAGAAAATTTAAGATACCTAACTCTTGACTTCAAGGGTGTCTGTGTCTATGTTTATACCGCATGTTATGGTGTCAGAAGCATCATGTGGCGCTCCTGGCAGAGTAATTTAAAGTCAGCATTAGGGCAGGTTAGTTTTTTACAGATTGACTAGCTGCTGCCTAATACGATGGGTGATAGCAGAGTTGGTGGTGGAGAGGAGCTCTGCCCTAAGAAGTGCCAGCCCTGAACTCTCAGCACTCTTACCATGAGGCAGAATGATTCTCCTTCATTAAGTGTGTTGGACATCTGGGTAAAATATGGAAGCACTTAAAAATAATTATTGTACTGCACATTTTAAATAAAAAACAATTGGAATTCATAAAAGTGCAGTAGTAATGCAAATATTGTTGTGGCTGGTGGCCATATCTGAGGTCCCTGTGGGAAAATTCAAAGTTAGTTAACTCACCTTAGGACTGGAGCTTTACAGCATCTTTAATCCATGTTTAGGGAGGCAAAACCTGAGTGGCTTTTGAACGAAGGGAGAAAATTAGGGAGGGACAGGCATTTGAGCTGAAAAACAATCCTTTGCTGCTGTTAAGTACAAGCCTATCCTTAGGCTTTGTTTATTTAAAAATTGAGGCAGGCCTAGGAGGGGGATTAAAGCTCAGACAGTGCCCCATTGTGAGATGTGGATTCTGCCTGGTCTCATCTAGCTTCAGCAAGAATCAGGGAGATGTGTATGTTGAGGGGAAAAAAGGCTTTTCCTCAAAGAGAAGTACTTGCAATAATTGCACTTTTGCAAGTATCAAACCTCTTTGGTTCCTGTACAAAGGCTGTATATTTGAAGAACTCAAGAACATTAAATTGGCAGAGTTCATTGGAAGAGCATAATTTGGGCCATATGAAAAACCTAAAACACCAATGAATCCCTGTGCAAGAGGTATTCCTTAAGGTGTTGGAGTAAGGTATATGGAATGGAAATATGGGCAGTGTTTGTGCATTAAAGGAATCTAAATAATTTGGGTTTTGTTTTTGCCATGTGTGTAAAAGGAGTGTTTGTGGATATTGTTTTTACATTGTTTTTAAAGTCAAAGTGTTCCAGTCACTTCATCACAGTCTATTAGAAAAACACTGTGTGAGTCCAGACTGGTGTAGAAACTGCAGGAATGCTCAAGGTGGGACAAAATTGCCTTTTCACTAATGATTTCAGCACAACAAAGTACAAGTTCAGTCTGTGGGAAATGCTTGTGTGTTGGGGTTTTTTTTGGTCTGAAGCCATGACTTTCAAAAGAACTTGATGAGATGGTGTAAAGCTTAATAATGCAGGCTTTCTTGTTTATTTTTAAAATTTATTCATCCACTGATTGGTTTCCAGAGATCAGGTCTTTGCTGAAATTTAAATCAATCAGGAACAAAAATGTTCTAAAATTCAAGGTGTACGTCTTTATTTTTTTTTTTTTTACCTGAGATGAGCAGCATTATTTACTGTTAGTGATGACACTTATTTCAGTGTTATGCAGTTGTTTTGAGGTGTAAATGTGCAACTTTGTGTTTTAAAAAAGCTTTGCTAGGTCCATTTTTACCCTTGTTTTTCTTAATATATTTCTGTTTTCACATATAATTGAAAACTATATCGGTACTTGTCACTTGCTAGGTGCCAGAGGTTTTTATTTTCTGCTAAATTGTCCAACAGTATAGTTTAGAATGTGTGACTGTAAATAATTGATGCTTTAAAAAAAAAATTTACAAGTGATAATCCCTGATTATCCAACTCAAAAACCCCTCTTATTTATCAATTCATCCAGTGAACTGTGAAAAGCTTTTCTTTTCTTTGTTTGTATTTGATTTGTATTACAGGTAAAGTGACAGCACTCATATGCTGAAGCACCAATCAGTTGACTTGTATATTTTGCTTCTAGTTATATAGACCTAAAAGTTTTACTTTTAGGAAGTTGCATTAGTAGTTTTATCCATGGGAAGAAGCATTGACAATTCTGTGACTTTTGCTTGATAGTCACATGGCAATTGTGTGGTTTACGGGATCCTTGGTAAACTGATACTCCTGAAAGCGCCGAACATTTCTGCTTCAATGCAAGTCAAAGCAAAGTTACTTAGTTAAGTTGTTTGCTGCTTTGTCTTTTAGGAAGAAGAATCTGTGATACAGACAATGAGTAAATAGGGTTTTGATCATGTGTCCTAAATAAGGAGCTGAGAGACTGAATTACAGCTCTGATTTGGTGCTGTTACAGGCTTTCGGCTTGTGTCAGCTTTGCATGCATTATGAAATCTGTTCATAGCACATAAAAACGCACAGACCATATTACTGAGCTGCAGAAGCCCTGCTGCTGATACATCAAAGAAAGCAGCAGCTGTCATCCAGTTTTAGCCACGGTGCTTTTGAATGCCTTAATCCTCTTCCCAAACTGAAGAAGGCAGAGAGCGTGTACTTTCTTTATCCACCCCCTCTTCTATTTTTTTGAAGTTTTGGTAGCAAAATCCAGAAGCTGTGTTCAGCAGCCATCACTGCATGGCACAAGACATAATTTTCTTTGCATCTGATCTGGACATTTTAGTCTTCATGCATGCTAAGCCCTTTCAAATGTACTTTTTATTAAATTTAGAAGTATTTATTCCAGGTGCTGGAAGTATCAAAGTGGTTATTCAGTTATACTTCATTTTCATTGCAGTTTCCTTCAAACTGGTATTCTTTGTTCCCTTTCAGTTGCTGAAGCGGTGTATGTTGGGATTGTACTCATAACCTGAGTTACAGGAAACACATCTACCACTGGAATTAATATATTTTACTTAGTGTGATTCCATATTTTCAGATTATATTTTTAACAATACAAGTTTTAGAAGACAGTTACTACAAAATAGCCTCCTTAAGAAGTTAGAAAGATATACTACAAATATAAGTGTAACCTTTTAGAGCTGTTTTTAAGGTCTGTATGGTGCAGTGTCCTGTCTCCAAAGTGAGTTATGGCAGAAGTCAGGAGAAGGGTAGGAGAGCTGAGCAAGAAAGCAGTGATGCTTCCCTGACTTTCCTGCCTCAATAGCACTTCCCAAGACAGAAGCTGTTCTTTGAACGGAAAAAAAATACAGGTTTTTCTTCTTCTAATTTGCCTAATCACTTTCCCTAACTGCATTTTTTAATAAATATATATAAACACATTTCAAGGGAATAGCATGTGCAAAATTTTTATATTCAACCAAGTTACCAAAATTATTGGAAATAAATTATAATATAAAGTGTTTTATGTATTGGGTTTTAAATTTGTTTTTGTTTATTAGCCACTGTCTGCAAAGTGAATTTGCACTGCAAGGTAATCCCAACAGAAGAATGAAGTACATAAATGCAAAGCTGTCAGACTACAGCAATCATTAAATCATCTGTCTAGATAAACTAATGGGAAAGGATTTTAAGTTTTGCTAACCTCCAGCCTCTCAGACCAAAAATACTTTGTTGTGCTGAAGTAAGTAAGCAGATAGAGTAAAATGTAATGCTTTAATAATCTCTTTGTGTTGTCCTATTTCCTCAAAAAGAATTTCAAAACTCTGGAGTAAAAAGTGTGTCAACCAGGATCGTACCGAAAGGCATATTAGAAAAAATGTCATTTGATGACAAGGTTTGGTATATTTAGAAATGCTCCTGTTATTAAAGTTGCTGCTGTGCCAACTACTCCTACACTGGAGTCTGCTGATTTGTGTGACATGCTATCTATCCCAACACCCAAGGAAGATCAGAGATTACATGCAATAACTCCAGTCCTACTTCCGCTGTCAGACAAGGATCTCCCAGCAATGACATTACTTCTTGTGGTTTACTATTGCAATCCCATTTTCCCTTCCCTCTGTATTAATATCTATTTTCAAACTCCTCAGTTTGAAATGCCATCTATTTACATCTTTAAAATTCCAGAGGCTTCGATATTGCTCATAAGGAAAATAATTAATGTCAAGAGAGAAAATGTGCATTTATCATTGTGGGACGTTCACGACAGTCTTCTCCTAGCTCACCTTACTCAATGAGTAAGAGGTCATTGGTATGCTTTGCTCTTGACAGGGCACAAATAAGAAGCCTCAAGTAAATGAAAAATTGAGGTACGACCTCATCGCTATGGCATACAGTTGTTGGTAGTTTCAGCGGCCTGTGTGCCTCCACAGCACAGCTGTGCACCAGGCAAAGGAGTTCTTGTGGGCTGCTGTCCCAGTGCTCAGTGAGTAATACTGGACATCCACCGCTGTGTCCAGACACCTCTCAGGTCAATGAAGAGACATAAACTGAAGGGAAGTTTCCAAGTGTCATTAAGCTGTGGGAGGAAGAAGGCATCTCATGTTAGTTTATTCTTTCTTTAAATTTCTTCCTACCTGCCCCACAAAAAAAGATCGTGTGTGTGCAAGATAGTCTTACAAGGTAGAGTAATTTTACTTTGAGGTTTGCAGTATCAGAAGGGAAAAGGGAAAATAACGTTAAAAGGTCCTGCCTTGTTTTTAAATGATGAATTTTTATTTCAAATATTGAAATAAGAAAGCTGTAGGTATGTGGTATGAGCTGCTCTTGATTGTTCTATGCTGTATTATTTAAGTGCTTACTCAAGTGCTACTATGGGTATTAGCGGATCATTTTGATTTTGATGTTTATTGCCCTCTCAGTTGCCGGGTTTGTTATACAAACACCAGAAAAGTTCCTCACTTGACCTATTAATTCATGTAAATAGCATTAATATATATTTCTTTTTTGTTTTTTACAGGTTATTGAATCACTAGGGATTATTATATATAAAGCCCTGGACTATGGTTTGAAGGAAAATGAGGAGAGGGAATTAAGTCCTCCACTGGAGCAGCTTATTGACTACATGACTAATGCCACAGAAACAGATGGGAGTAGGGATGAAGGATATGATGCTCTGGATGAAGGAGTGGAGGATGACGATGATGACAAAGAGGAAGTTGAGGCCATTCACTCCTATAGAGATGTCATGAAGGTACAGTAGTGTGCAGTTTATTGTTCTGTCAGTGAGAAAACTGTTTTCTATGTCATTATTCTGTGTGTTACTGGCTGTGTCATTTTCTGATTTCCCTGATCCTTTTATCAGGTTTGCTTGTGAAAATGGCATGCAGTATTATTTCAAGTTTGACAGTAGGCAACAGAAAATCCATTATCAACTTTAGCATTGGATGTGCCATTAATATCACAATCTGATTTAATCCCTGCACTGGATAGTCAGCCTTCCAGTGTAAACATCTGTTGAATTACTTCATTTACTCTTGGATACTTCATGGTGCATTTCAATTAATTCGCCTTTTCATTAGCAGGTTATTAGTGCAATTATTTCTTATCAGTTCCTTTGCTTGCCACCCTCCCCTCCTGAAGCACAGCAGTGCTTTTGTACAAGTAGCTTATTTGTATGATAGGAGTGAGTCAGGACACAGTATTTCAGTGGTGATCATTATGGTTGCAGTTCTTGACCTGAGTTGTGAAATTCAGAAATATAGCTTATGATTTTTAATTGTGACAAGTTCTTTAATGTTATCTGGACAACTGTGAATAATCGTTTAAAAGTATTACCTTCTGTTTTCTAAAGAGTAATCTGTGCATGGTTTAGAGCCTAGTGAGCTCTTATTACAGAGAGAGGTATTAATAAGCGTGGCTGAAAAAAACCAGTGTAATTGGTTTAACTCATAAAAAATCTAATATAAAAACAGGTTGGAAAACATTATGCTCACTTGTACCAGAGGACTGAGCCATTTATAGTGATTCTTCACAAATACAAGTCATATCTAAGGAGCAGGAGCTAAGTGCACCGCGTATATTAAGTGTCATGGTGGAAGCTGAGACCATAGGAATGTCCCAAATAGCCCATCAGAACACACTGACACAGGAAAAAGACCCCACTAAAACCCTTCAGTTCTGCTGGGTTAACAGAAGAGAGAAACTATTAGGAGACTGGAGAGGAAGTAACTTTAAGATTCTTTTGCATCCTCCTTGAGTCAGAAGTAATGCTAAGTGCTTAGTGCCTTTGTTTTTCCTCCCTCCCTCAGAGAAGCAGAGGCCAGAGGGAGAAATGAATGAAATGTGCTTTTGCTCCCTGGGATGGGGAGGGCCTGGCTGGCTGAAGTGCTCTGCCCTTCAAGCCCCTGTCCCTGCCAGCCGTGCTGAGTTGCTGCATGCAGGTGCTTTGCTCTCTCCTCCCTCTGCCTCTCCCTGACTCCTACCCCAGAGGGGGCCAGTTGCACCCTGCTAAGCCCCCGTGCAAGCTGCTCCAGACAGTCTAGAGGAAATGTAGAAGATTGATGGGATACATTCCTCCTTTTCCCCCAGTTTGGCAAAATGCTGTGAATTGGTGACAGCTGAAGTTAGATTGTTAAGTGAAAGTTTCACTTAGTGCAGAGGCAGACAAGACCTTTGTGTACACAGAGCTGAAGACAGTGGCTTTGTGGAAGTGATTATTTTGGAAGTTCTTTGCTTGATTTCTGCAAACAATGAAAGATAAATTTGGAAAACTTTGCTGAACTCCTTTAGGTACACTGATGTAGACATCCCTGAAATCAAAAGCAATAAGAAAATTCAACAGGTTTCAAAGGTTAAGGGCATGGAATGGCATCCTCTTCATTTGGCTTTGTTAATATCTCTGCTAGTCTGAGGTATCTGCTTGTTTCTATGTTTTAAAGTCAGCATCTTTCATTTTATTTCTTCATCATATTTTGTTAATAATCTTATATCATCCTGGACATGTACTGCTTCTGTGACTTCATCTTAGTAAACTGAAGGTCAGCTGTCATTTATATATCATCCTAACTTTTACTCCTCCATCCCTTGGAATTCTTTTATTTCTGTTGTTATTTTTGCCTAAATTATGTGCTGCAGGCTTATCTCTGAAAATTACCTTTATTCCCTACTCAGTGTTGTTCCTGCATTGAGAGGACTAGAATGGCAGCATTGTTCTGCCGTATTTTTGTCATGAGTGCAGATTTGCAAGATCTTTTTTTCTTGACTTAATACCATTTTAGGGGTAAGACCATATTCTGCATGTGGCTTTCTCTTCTTTCCCCCCCTCCCCCAGTAGTGGTAAACTACAGAGGCTACACCCTTATTTACCCAGTGACTGTTTCAGAACAGTAGTGTGTGGTCTTGTGACCATGTGGTTCAATTATTTTAAGATCCTCTTGGCAAGACTCACTGTGAAGCTTTTTCCTCCACAGTTTGTAGTGAATGCTGAAGCAAGTTTGCTCGTTGAATTGAGAACTGTTGTTCTTGCCTCCCCTGCATTCTCTACATCACAAGCTTGGAAAATGGTAGAGATGGCCTGTGTGCTACTAATACTGATTTTTAAGGATTTTAAATATGTAGTCTCCCCTCTGGAAATTATTTTGTCCTTGAGAAATGATTGTATGGTTCCTCCTCCAAAAACTGTCTTTGTCTGGCCAGTAAAATGAAACTTTTCACCATTAATCACTAACTTGGGTGAGCATATTTTGTGATTAAAACACAGAGGTAGTTAAGATATGTGTCAGGTTTTTGTGTAATGTGAAGTAAGCAAGGTCAATCCTGCACCCTCCCCCTAGCCTGGAAAATGCTGAGTAATATGGCAAACACTGATTCCCAAGAACTGGGAAAAGGGTAAGTGCTAAATAGTACTGCCAAGATTATCATTGGCAAAGCCAGTGGGGAAGACACAGACAAGCTTTTGTGCTGCTTCTTGGTATATTTGGCTGATTTAGCTTCTGATTTGCTTGGCAGGACCAACCTGCTGGCCAGACTTGACCTACTGTTTTTAAAAATGCATCTGTGAAGAGAGGAGACATTGGTTGCCAGAAGCTTTTAGTCTTTGATATATTTCTGATTTGCCAGCCCTGCTGCAAATGAAGGGGGAAACGGAGACAGCAAAGACTGGACATTTTCAGACAGATGCTTTCCTTGTTTGAGTCCCTCTCCCCACCCCATCCACTGTGTGTACACACCGTGCTCTGTGGTTCAGGAAATCTCTGCATGTGGGGAGTGCCAGGTTGGCTCTGCGTGCACACAAGGCACAGTAATCCCCAGGGATCGGGAACCCAGCAGGCTGACAGCACACATCCCCCTTGGAGAATAGACAGGGAAGGCCTGGCATGCTGGGCAGCGTTGGGCTTGCTAAGGGTGTGGGAAGTCCTGTCATGTGGCACCTTTATCACAGCACGAGGCCCTCCCTGATACTGAGACAAGATGATGCAGTTTATCAACCTCTTCCAGAGTATGCTCAAACCCTAATTCCACTCCTAATCTTAACATTATCACACTCCTTATCCCACAGATCTCTGCAGTCAGATGGTTTAAACCAACAACATTTTTCATGTTAACCCGGAGGCACTTTCTAAGCTGCAATTTATCAATATCTGTTGTCTTGAGCCCCAACCCTAAACCCAGTTACAGTATTATACTTCATTCTAGGTCAACACCCCTTTCTAATTCTGGATGTAAAGGTAACCTCTTAAGGCTTTGATAGCAGGTTTTATTCTGTGCTGGTATTTGCTGGGCTGAACTGCCATCCTAGCCTATAATTTCTTCCAGATTTGGATGTCATTGTAGCCAAATTGCTACTGCCAGTACTAGACTTTACCTCAGCCCTTCTGCATAGCAGAGGTGTTGTAGAGTGTTGTCAGGTGTGCAAGTCACGACACTAACCTTTGTCACTGCCTTGCTACCTTTTTCTGCAGGTCTTGTAGAAAGTACAGAAAGGAGGCCCTTCCTGAACCAGTATCTTTCTTATGTTCACCTTTCATCCCAAAAGTTAATTCAGCTTTTAACAAGAACCTTATCTGTAGCTAAGCCACACCTTCTTGTCTAGAACACAAATACAGGTGGATGGCCTCTGGTGCTCAATGGTTTCGGGTCCCAGGTCTTACCTAATTGCTTTTAAGAAGTTCAGTAATAGTGTTTGTTAATTCTGACCAAAAATTAACTGTCATGCAAGTGCTGCTTCACAAAGGTGAATGAGTGGCCCAGGTCCCATAGTAAACAAAACTCATACATAGAAAATCTCCATGCTGACTTAATTTGCATGATTTTTTTTTTCAGAGAGCATGGTCAGTATCGTGTTATCTTGCTATAAGAAATGTAAACAAGGATGCAGTTTGCAATATTTTTATTGGTAGAAAATGATGTTTGTGCCTTGCAAAGAGGAAGAATAAATTGTTTCCGTGAAGTTCAAACACTCCTCCTCTCCTATTTCAGTTTTTTTAATCATTGGCATGGTCATGAGATGAGAAACTTGTATGTCTAGGTGACTCATACGTCTTGGTAGTTCAAGGATATGGCTGACTCCTTTCAGCTGGAAGGAACTGAAATTTACTGTGGTGATATTGATCTGCCTCTGTTTTATTTTGAGTACTGTGATAGCAGTACAGGTCTACCATCTATGGCATGTGTAGGATTATAGGGGAAAAGAAAAGTATGTCCTGTCTCAATGTAATTATAGGCAGGATAAGAAGATCTACATTTAGATCTAAGTATTTTGGAAACTCCCTTCTGAGTCTGAGGACTATTATCATATAGATGCTGTGACCCCATATAAGTATAATATGAGAGAAACCAGAAAATGCAGTTAAAAACAAGTCAGAGTATTTGTTTATGACAGACAGTTAAAGAGTTCATGTTACTGGAATTCAAAAGCCCATAATTTTGTCTAGTCCAAGCTTAGTAAGGTGCAGCTTTCTGTGAGTGTAATTCAGTTTAAGGCTGGGCTGGCTTAAGCATTTTTGTATGAGCCTTCAAAACAGTATTTATGCTTCTTTTCCAAACAAGCAATTTGAAGTGTATGCTGTAACTCTGTGTGAAGCTGGTGAAAATTTGCAAACTTACTGAGATGGTAAAGAAAGTCCCAGAAGTTGCCAATTCATTTTATATTAAAAAGGAACGCAGCAACGTTGGCCATTTGTGAAAATGCTCAAAAAAGACAACAATTGAATCCTTTCTCTTGAATCCTGTACTCACATGTTTATGTGCTAGTCTTTATCTTGGTGGATCTCATTTTAGAAAAACATTATTTTTTGTCTAATGTGCATGGAGAGACATTGAAATTACAGTGGGTTGGAAGTCCTCAGTTCACTTTTTTTCTCATAGTACTTGCTGGCTTGAACAAAAATTTATCATATTCCACTTGAGGATCTTCAGTTACATAGACCTGCTGTCTGAGACCCCTTTTGTAATACTGGGAAACCTCCCGTCCCATCTGTTTGGGTCTCTGAAAGTGCAGCCTTCTAGTTTTTGTACCTCTTAAGTTCTGAGGAAGGCTTCTCCTTTGGCTGTTCCTTTTTTGCAGTTTAACTCTTTGGGGACTGTCAGCTAGAAAGAAACCCCCAAATCTCCCAAAGTGACTTTGTAAACACAGCCCCATATCATACTGCAATGACAGGACACCATCAGGTGGATGCCCCTGGGCAGTGTGGGCCTCTGAAGGTGGAGTTTCATGGTGCTGCTCTGAGCAGGTAGACAGCTTGTGTCAGCACATGTCCTGGCCACCCTTTCTCCCTGCTGCATTGACAGAAGTGGGAGCTCTGAGTTCAGCAGTGAAGTCACAAGGACCAGGGCTCATCTCCTATGCGCAAGAGGTGAGCATGTGCTCAAGCATTCCCTTTGGGACTCCTACAAAACAATCACTGAGATTGGACTAGCAAAGGAATCTTGGCTGAATGGGACCCATCTACAGGCCTTTCCTTATTCTTTCACCATGCTTTGAGAGAACTTGGAGTTGTCTTAGAAATGCAGTAAACCTGCTGCTTTTCTCTTGTCCAAGCAAGCCTTGTGCATCATGGTTATTCATTCAAAACAGAATCAGAGAATCACAGAATAAAGAGGTTGGAAGAGACTTCTAAGATCATCAAGTCCAACCTATGCCCTAACACCTCAACTAGACTATAGCACCAAGTGCCGTGTCCAGTCTTTTTTTAAACATGTCCAGAGATGGTGATAATACCACCTCCCTGGGAAGACAATTCCAGTACTTTATTATTCTTTCGGTGAAAAATTTCTTCCTAATATCCAACCTATGCCTTCCCTGACATAGCTCAAGACTGTGTCCCCTTGTTCTGTCAGTTGCTGCCCGGTGGAAGAGACCGACCCCCACCTGTCTACAACCTCCCTTCAGGAAGTTGTAGAGAGCAATAAGGTCACCTCTAAGCCTCCTCTTCTCCAGGCTACACAACCCCAGCTCCTTCAAACGTTCCTCATAGGAAACACAGTGTGTTTCTCATGTCTGTGTTGTCACCTTTGCTGGGACCTTTGTCACCTACGTGTTGCCACAGCATCCTAAAAGCTTATTTGTTTGCCTTTTTTCTTTATTCAGTTCCTTCATCTATTTTGTGCCACAAACAGTTGTGCAGGTGCAGAGTAAACAGCATTCCTGGCTGAGTCATGGTTGGAGCCAGTGTTGGAAACTCCTGTACTGTGCAGGCCCACAGAGCTGAGCTGAAGATAGACTGTGCAAAATTAAGCAGGAGTGTCTCTCTGCATGTTTGAGTGTTTGTAAGATATGAGCAATATCTCCATGTTGCTGATATTAAAATAAAAGTATTTAACAATAATAATAGGGCTTTGATATGAAGGGCTTCTACCTGGTCTACTTGCAAGGAAGTTGTCCCTCAAGACCTTAGTCTTTCAATTTAAAAAGAACTTTTTGTCTTCCTTGCTTTAATTATTCTTGGAAACATTCCTTCCATCAGTATGGGCTTAGATAGATGGGAGTGTCTTACTCCAAGCTGGGAGACAAAACCAAATGACCTTTCCTGCAATGATTTATGGCTCACAGTAGCACATCTACACTGGTTAAAAACCCCTGTACCCATAATTCACATAATTATACTGGTATAACCTGTCTAAGGTATAAAATAGTCAGAGGAATCCAAGGAGTTGTCCAACAAAAACAGGAAACACAGATGGGGTGTTCAGATTATTTTTATGTATCAGAAGGTTAGAATACACCTGAAATTTGTGTGTGGCCATTATGCATCTAAAAGAGGCACAGTAGGGCAGGGACTTTTTTTCCTCTGAGCCTTTTATGCTGTACTTTATATAAATCATTTATACACGGGTAAAATAAAGGTCCATATTTTAGTGCAGGTGGAAGGATTCTTTGGTGGCAAGAATGGTGGCCCATAATGCATAAAAGGCAGAATTTGTCATGACAGAGCTCCAGTTATCCCATAAAAGATACAAGTTCAAAAATGTGCAAAGCATTCTGTAAGAAATAATGCATCTGAAGTATCAAAGAATCTGAGTGGGCCTGCGCTGCCTAAAATATATACTGGAGACTAAAGTAGATCAATGAGTGTTTACTTTCACAAGATATGTTCTGCTTGATCAGATTAATTTGAAATTCTAAGTAATGACTGGAAATCAGGGTAATGGTCAATTAACACAGTAAAGCTGTAGAGACCCATAACAAAGCAGGAAAAGAGCAGGGCCACTATTACAAAAAGGACTCATATCTTCTCTGCCCTACAGATTAACTGCAGCACTCAGCTGCCTGTTAGTCAGTGCTGCCTGACCTGGCCAAAGCTGGAGGGATCTGCCTGAGTCTTCCTCTCCGACTCTTAACCTCCTCTCTTCTCCAGGTGTTAAAACTGATAAGTGCACAGAAGGCCATGATGGGTTTTTCAGATTCGCTGTCAGCCTGGTAAAGGCAGTAGATCTGCTCAGAAAAATTAGCCAGGACAGCAGCTTGTCTTATGTTAGGATTTGGCAAAGATTCATCTTGTCAGAATCCTTTCTGCCCATGTAGGCTTGGCAGACTTGGATGTTTGTGGTGTTGCTGGTAGCTTTTTATCTCTGCAGGCTCCTTCAGATACTTTAAAAGTGAAGGCCATTCTTACACAAGCTCTCATGACGTCTTCTATCATGCCTGTAAGGTGCAAGTGTTTGATTTGCATTCCGTGTAATGCCAGCATCCAACAGAGGATAACCCATGAGGAATTTCCAGTGTAGCTTCCCAGGACCCCCTGTATTACATCCATTATGTGTGGGATACATGTTTCAGTAGACAGGTAAACTAATGGTGACACGCAAAACCGATGGGCAGTTTTCTCATGTAGTATTACATGCTGCAGTTTCCCAGTCACTGTGCTCACTGACCATGTTCAAAACAGCAGATGAACTTATTTCTGCAGTTTTTAAGTTGTCCATCTGCAGCTCATTTGAAATAGGCACTGTGGGTGTTCTTGTAGCTCTAGTGCTCTACAGGCATGAGAGAAGCGGGATTTGTGGGATGGGGGAGAACTTCTTAATTAGTCTGACTGATTTAGCTGGGGTAAAATATGTCACACCTTCCAGGCTGAAAGAAAAAGTCCAATAGCAGAGTCTACAGGTGCTTGTCCTCTATAAATTGTGGAGTCCCTAACTTCTCTGAGGTGTTAGAGCCTCACAATCCATCAGCCTATTCAGGAGAGAAGTTAAGAGGAAAAGTGGCTGTGGAAGTTTTGCCTTTTTTAGATCTTGCCAGGAAATAAATCACTGAATATGAGTATGCTAAGAAAACTATCTTGCTGATAGCAATTATGTAAAAAACTATGGGCATTTCAGTTGTCAATATTGCTAGTCCAGAGTCACTTATAATGGTGTAATTGCATTGCGAAAGAAAATAGAAGCAGCATAGATGCTGCAAAATTACTTAACTCCTTACAGAGGCATATTGTCCTGTAACAGCAACATGGGAAAAATAAAGAAACTGAGGGAGGGCCCTTTAATTAAGCCACTGTGATCTTCTTGCTTTTGAATTATTCAAGAGGGAGCCTTGGGCTTGAGGCAAAATTTCTTTTGGCACATTTATTTCAGTGCCAGTAACAGTATAAAAAGAAATTAAACATTTGGAGGAAAGGTCACAGAATTTATTTAAAAGTACCATTAATTGTCAAAAATAATAATCGCTCTCTTTTATCTGTGTGATTGTTTTTAGTATTCTCTTGACTACTGTGCTCCTATTATACTATTTTCTGCTCCCTTTTGCTTAGTGTACTGTTGCATGCTGTATTTTAGAAAAATATTTAAGTGAGATAAGGCCATTTGATACGAAGAAATAAACAGTGTCTGCTAGACTGTGTTGACCCCTGAAGATCCACATCTAAAAGGCAGGATATCGTATTTATCCCAAAGACTAGTCTGAAGACAGGGCATGTTTTGCATTGCTTAGTAAAAGGTTTTTTACAGTAGGTTTTTGTTTAAAACATTCACTTCCAACATCCCTAAATAGCATTGTAACTGAAGCTCTCCTGAGAGGTAGCTTTCAAAAGATTCTTGTCTGCAGGACGCATGGCCCTGAGTGTGTTTTTAAGTGATAGATTTGTAAATATTTTTAATGAAATAACACAATGGGAAAAGCAGTATTCCTCTGGGTGATGGCTTCAGGGCACTTCTCATGTATTTTCAGGTTTGCCTCACTGCAAACTTTGGGCCATGCATTCCAAAGCTTCTTCATACGTGGGTCGGGTATGCGGAATTGTGGAGAATGATTTGAATGTTTTAACCGAGCAGCCTTTCAGATAACTCACACTAATCTGTGCAAGTGAATCAAGTGGTCCCAGGAGATAAGTTCCTTGAATCTACTAGGCTTGGCAGAGCTTTTACTGAAGGGGAAGGTGTAGGGCAGCCTGGTTGTTATAGAAAGGCATGGCAATTTGGGGATTTTATGAGAGGAGGCAAAGCAAACTGGCAGCACTTAGTAGCAACCATGAGTAGTTGTTGTTTGGAGACTCATACTAGACCCTCTCAGGAGGAATATTTAGCTGGGGGATTGACAAGGACAGAGAGCTCAGGGATTGTGCTAAGGGCAGGCAGCTGCACGCAGTGGCAGAGCTTCACACGCTGCTCTCGGCTGGCTTTGTGTAAAGGCTGTAAAGAAGGCACTAGGAAGATTCTTCTCGGAAGCTTGGGTGAATGGAAAACAGGCATTTTATTGCCTCTGCACTGAAGAGAGAACAAAACCCTTTGTTTTGTTGTTATTTATCTATAGATCTCCGAGAAAGAGGCTAGAAACTTGATTTCAAGCACTAGAAAAAACAGGCATTCCTTTTGTAGTTATTGCACTCATATTGGCAGGGAAGAACATGATACTTTGGGTGATTTAAGCCAAAAGAGAGCTGTATGGTTGGGGTTTTTGGAGCAAGTTGGCTAGGTTTGGGGTTTTTCGCCTTCTCTTAGGACAAAGCAGGCTTGGAGTTGGGACAAGAAGGTCCTATTGAGGAATTGTATTGTATTTTCTTTTTGGCATGCCAAGATTTCTTGATGTGAGCATTAAGACCAACACTTGCTTTAAATCAGCAAATTCTCATGAAGCCAAATGTCTTTATAAACTAGTCTCTTCTAATCAATTCACATCTACCAGTCCATTATATCATACTGTATGCAACAAGCCCCCATTTATGTATTTTATACAGTCACATATACTTACATAAGTTAGTGTAAGATATCACTACCCTCAATCCAGCTTTTGAAAAAGAAAGATTGTAAGGTGGTGTTTAAAAACATGATAGTGTTAAGTGAAGAAAGTGAGTTATAGGGTTTGTTTTTTAAAAATCTTCTGTGGTAGCATGTGATATTAAAAAAACAAGTGAAAAAACTGAAGTTCAGACCAGTATTAGCAAGATTTATTAAGTCTTTCATATCTGGGCAGAAGCAGCATGTCACACTTAGAACTATTTTTAATGGCCCAGAAGTAAAAAACATAAGGAATATGTTTTCTAGGCAACACACGTTTGGAAATAAAAATACTCAGTGAGTTAATTTTGTCCTTGTGTTTGCCCTTGTGTTTAATTTCTTATAAACCCATATAGAAAGTGAAGGGATTCTTGTACCTTAGCTTGATGAAGAAAGCTGGGGACAGTTCACATAAATCCCTTCAAAGTAAATTTAAAGCCGCTTTGAACGTGACAAGTGTTTAAGTGAATTATGTTGATAGACAGGTTTCATTAATTAAAGTGATGTCATTTGGTGTCTCAAACAGTTGTCCTGATTTTTCATCTGGGGCAGTGTAACTGGAGGTCAACATGTGGTCAGCTTTACTTTGAAAGTAACCACTGTGCTCCTTTTAAAAGGGTGATGTCAGTCCTTTTCACATTTGAGTGTGCTGGTGAGCAAAGGAGGGTGCTTATTGCAATTTCTTGCCCTGGTAATGGTGCCTACTGTGTTTGGAGCCAAGGCACTTTGCTGGGGACTTTCCAGTGAAGTCTGGTTGCTAGAGACACTTGGCCTCATGGTGTCACCTTCAGCAGAAGTGCTGAAATCTGTCCTTACTTCAAAAAAAACCCAAAAAAACTTACCTCAGAACGCTACGAGTTGGGCTTGCTTTCCTACCTTGGAGAGGGAGAGAGGGAACATGCCTGCTCCTTCCAGGTGCTCTCCTGGTGGCCTGGGGATGGATGGCACCCACCTGCCCTCAGCCTGGCTCTATGGTCAAGCAAGCAGGTAAAGCAGGACAGGCTTTTCTGTTGTGTTCAGGACACTTGCTGCTGTGAAGGTGAAACTCAGGAGGTTTGTAATCTCTGGGCAGGTATTGCTTGTGCCTGGGTGCAGGGCAGCGAGCAGCTGAGGGCAGATAACCAGCAAGATAACTAGACACCCCCCACCAGCCTCTTTTGTCTTGCATGCCTACCACAATAAAAGGATTATTAATTTTCTTTACCACTCTGGCAGATAAAGATAACCTCTCTTTGAAGGTAATTTGGCAGCTATCTAGGCCTTTTAATGAAGGTGCTGCAAGCAGAGTGGTTTCTTGGCAGCTCCTTGTTGGTGTTGTGCAGAGTTTGAGGGGACTGATCCCCCTTGCCTTCCCTGCCTCCCCCAGGTTCCTCTTGAAGCCGTCTTTCTTGTGGGACACTGAGGTGTACTTCAGGATACTGGCAAAAAGTCCTTTAGAAACAGTTTTGGGCTTTTTGACAAGAAAGTGATGTTTTAAGTTATCTTTGCTGACAGAACCATCTGTGAGCTTTAACACTCATCAGTTTTACACCAGTCTTTTGGTAGATGTGATGGTACATATGAAATTTGGTTCAGAGCTGTTGACTAACTCCAGTTGAGGCACTTTGCCAATGTCATAGTTATGTCCCTTTGTCCATTGCTATAAAGCTCAGTATGAAATTGATGTTAAACTGCCTTTCATCTTTCTGAAGGTAGCAATATTTGAAATAGATGTATATACTTGCATTTCTAGTTACTGTACTTTGCTCTGAAGTCCTGGTTTCTAGAAATATAACTGCTCTGAATTCCAGCCTTCAAAAGTGGTTTTATTATGAAAAATGTTAGTATAGAAAAGAGTTGTCCAAGAGTAACAATTGGTCTTTGAGTACATGCAGGAGACTGCTCTACCATGATCACCCCTTTGATAACCTTACTCTCTGTGGATTGAGGTCACTAGAGTATTAATTACCTTCCAGAGATATATTTCCCTTTATATTTCTGCTTTAGAAGACATTGATAGACTTATCATGTAAAAGCATCAATTTCAATGGACATGTAGTAGATGCCTCTGCAAGTGCCAGGGGTTTTAAAGGTAGCTTTGAAGTTGAAGAACTGAGCTGGGAGTTCCTGCCTGACTTGTAGAGATATATCTTTCATGATGTGTAACTGAGAACAGGTAAATAATTACCTATGGTGTAGGTCCTTAGAGTACTTGGCACAAAATTGTTCAATTATTTCAAGGGCTGTGTTTGAAAACAAAGCAGTCATGCAGCACTTGACTGGAGAACTAGAAAAATGGTTTGCCTACCTCCATTTTCTCTTTTTCCCTTCAGATAATAAGATTTTGATGAAGAGGTGGCTGGTAGCTGGGTTGTGGCGTGTGAGGTTTTTTTTAATTTTTGGGGTTTTTTGCTGTTTGTTTTTTGTTCCCTGAATTATTCTCTGTTGAGGGCCACATCCCTTTTAGTGAGGAACATACCTGTTTCTACAAGGTCCTTCTCAGATAAGAATGGTAAGACTTATCTGATATGGTTGAAATAACCTAAAGTGCAAAATTATTTTATGCTAATTAAAAGCAAGGTAATAAAGGTTGGAAAGATTCTTCAAATACTTTAAACTAAGTATATGTTTTCCAATGCATCTTTTTCTGAGTGTGCAAGTAAATTCATTTCCAAAAGAATGGTCAGCATTTGAAAGTACAGGGAAGTTTATTTGAAAATAAAACAAACTGTGCTTTTGGTTTTGCAGTCAGAGATTGGCCCAGGTGCATGGGTTGGCCTACTTTTACAAGTAGCATATTTTGAAATAAACAAGATAGCTGTTAGAAAGAACAGCCAAGCCCTAAGGAAGAGGAAGAAATGTTCTTGTGTTCAGTTTATTAGCAAGAGACAATCTCTCTTGCTCTCCATCTTTGGGTTCCCATCTTGTGTTGGGGTCTGTGTTCATCTCTTTTGGAAGCAGAGACTCATTGCTTTCTCCTCCAAGAAGTCATGATGTGAGGAAACGAATATATTTTAGGATTGCAGCAAGAGATCAGTCTTTAAAAGATACTAGAATAATCACAATTTTAGTTAGAAATAATAAAGGTTATATTTCATATATATTCCTATGAGTTCAGGACCTAAGATTTCAAGAAAACTATAAATTACTGCAAGATGCTCAATAATTCACTACAGCTGTCCATCCTAAATGTTCATATGGAGACCAAGATCTTTTGAGCAGAGAGAAGTGCAAATGGACCAACACAGCAGGGAAGAATATGCTGTAGCATCATATGTGATTTGGTCAGTGATGGCTTTGATCCAGAATTTTTTTGTTTCCCATATCAAAAAAGATTCCCACTGGTCTTTGCATTAACCTCAGCTGCACTGACAAAAATAAAATTTGTAATTCCTAATATCATAAGGGAGAATGAATGTGTGTGGGCATGGACTTCAAGGCTCTGACAGAGCCCCAGCAGCACAACTACAGTCCCCACAGTGCAGACTCAGCACAGTTTGGGGTACATGAACTGGCTTTGAATCCTTGACAGAGAGGTGCTTTGACTGCTGTTACTGCCAATGGCAAGAAGCGTGTGGAGGCAAAGTGAAGCAGCAGAGTTGTCTTTCCCTCAAGCCTCTGAGCATTCTGGGCAGTATAAACACCATCTGCAGTCCCTACAGGTGGTTAATCCCACCTGTGTTCTGGGAGTATTTCAAGGCCATTGGCTCCAGGTAGTTCAATTTCTAGTAATTACCATGCTGGAGACAATTTCCAGGAATGAAGTGTGTGTAAGGAAAAGGACAAAAAAGGGCACCACCACTACAAACAGAGGGAACTGAGGAGAAAATAACACTTTTAAACACATTTAAAGTTCTGATTTATTTGGTATCGATTCTCTTTGAATAAGCAAGGATATATATTTGAATCAAAATTACTTAATCAATTTAATCAATAAATTGTGGGTTAAATAATTTTGTTCATACCTATCTTAGAGTGGCATATTTAACATTTATGTAACTGAAATGCTTGATAAGACAATTAAAATGTAGATTCAGTGGCTATAAATTTTAAGAGAAAAGTGTTAAGCATACTTGCCTGGAAGAAGAAGAGAAAGAATTTTTCTGTAAGCCTTTTTCATGCAATCAGGGTTCCAAGACCTGGTTTCCCTGACAAAGGTAGTACAAATAAGGAGTAGGCATACATGAACGAGTAGAAAAGCTTTCCATACACTGAGGTCTAATGAAAGCAAAATGAGACTGGTTAGAAGTGACTTGATTTTTTCATTGGGAGTGAAGTTTAAAAGCTTGTTATGCTTAGTAATGCTGTCTATTTGGTTATGTGGCTGGAAAGCTGTTTTTTGGATAAGAATAAAAAAGTCATGCTTCAGGACAAAACATGAAAGCAAATTATTATTATTATTATTATTATGCCTACTGAGAGAAGTTTCAGCACTTTACATAAAAACAAACAAGCTTCCCACACACACATACACTTTAAAGCTTTGTATGTGAACTGTAAATTGCTGCCAAGGAAAGTGCATGTTTTTATTTTAGTTGATATATTTTAATTGGATTTTAAGTGGCTCATGAATAAACTGCCTTACATTGATATATTGTCTCTCAGAATGTACACAAACATCTGAACTGTGTAGTGACGAGACTGATGGGCATTATTCAAAAACAGAGATATAGCCTCTCCTCTGCAGTATTCTCCCTTTCCTTTTCTACGTGTGTCACTGTGATGTGGTTTCTGATTTACGGGTCATTTCCCAACATTTTATTGTACCTTTTGATAAAATTGCTTTCTCATTTAAACTGTTTTACAAACTTCACTATTCTACTGTTTTTCCTTAGATACGCTTCTTTTGTTTTATTTTTTGTTTTTTTTTCTTTTTCCAAGCAGCAGCCTGGGTGTAATCACTGCTTTATCTGCTTGTGTGAGGTCTTGGGGAGAGGGGAAGAAAGAAGGGCTTCCATCCTGCCCTCATTCTCTGCTGCATATGCCAAGCATCCTGGTACAAAACTAACTCTCCTCTCTTCTCCTGAACAGAAGCAGTAATTCAGTAGTGGTAGAAGGCACCCTTCAACCCTCAGAGGGGCCTGAGTAACATGGCAGACAAACATACCAAATGGCATTATAAGGGTGCAGCTCTTTGCTAGCAGTTGTTCAGGTCTAAGTTATTTAATAATGTGAAGGGTGGTTCCACAGCTTAATGGGCTGTTAGCTAAATAACTACAAGTAGCCATGTGAATATGCACAGCCACTCCCCTTCTCCTTTAATTATCCAGTTTTATCATGTTTTCCCATCTACGCCTCTACTCTGCTTTTGAAGCTGGTTTTCTTACCCAGATGCCTCCGTCTCATCCTTCACTCTGCTCCTCCAGCGTGAAATGCAGATGTGTGAGTGGTACAGATGAGAGTTGCAATAAGCTGTTGTCTGCCTGTGAAGCAGGGAGCTTTAGAAAGCAGTTGCTGCTGGCAGGCTACCTAGTGGTTTTGCTAAGTGTTGCAGAGATTGACATTTCATGTTAAAAAAAGGGAAAAATAGAAATGGTAGGTTTTCTCCCTTGCCCATGAATAATCCCATTGATGTTCCACTGAATAGTCAAAGAACGAGAGCTAGCAAATTCAGATTACTGCATATTTATATTATTAATTCCTCCATTATTCTGCTAAGAAACAACAGAGCACAGTTTCCCTGAAACTAAGAGAGAATGCAGAATTGGTTTTCACTTAATTGGCTCTTTTGAGACAAGTCTCTTTGAGAAGCAGGATGTTGTTAGTCCACTGTGTAAAGACAGTGTAACAATACACCTAACACATAGTCCAGAAACAGCTGTATGCAGGGGGCTGTATTTCAGGGGTAAAAATATCCTCGTAGCTTTCAAGTAGAAATGAGAATTTATACAAATGCAACTTTGTCAAGAAGTCTGCACTAGCACAGAAAATTAGTCAGTCATTGAAAACTTAATATCAAAATGTCCAGTGGAAATAATAATTGTCTCAAAAAAAACATAGGTTGACTTTCATTTAAAGTCTATTTTGATAGTCATTCTTAGAAACCTAATAAAGAGTGAGAATAGGGTTCACTGAGCATGAAAAATACAGGATTTGGCTTAAAAATTGAGATGTAGTCAGTAACGTATAGTAGAGTTTGCTTTTCTCTTCCTGACACCAGTGTAAGTTTTAAGTACTTTCAAAAATGTTTGTAATTATGTTAAATATTTGTAAGACTCATTTACCTAAAGATAGTATCATATAAATGTAACAGATTACAAATTATCTTCACCTTTAATTGTCTGTTGTTGGGTAAGGTTCAAGTTTATAGGTGAGACAGTTCAGTGAGGTGTTAGTCTTGTAGATGCTGTCTGCTGCAGTTTTATCAAGATTCTCATCACTGCTTAAATTCAGTCTAATAGCATGGAAAAGTAGTTAAGACTCATCAAATAGCTGTGTAGTGTTAAGATCTTAAGAAAGAAAATGAGTCATGGTGCTCAGCACCTCAATGCAATTGGTACCTGAAGGAAACAGTGTCGGGACAGATATTCTGTTCAGGAAAAAATAGTGGAAGGGAGTCCTTAACTATGAACCAGTTTCATCCTCAACATTTTGAAGCTGTGTGTTTTGCTTTGTGTTTCGAAAACAGCAGCAGCATCCAAAACCTCACAGCAGCATTTCCCAGCACAGTCTACCCTCATGACGAGTGTCTTTCAATTTTACTTGCAGGCTGACTTAAGTTTTGACTCAGGAAGGCATATGTAAACATTTGTGAGTCCATTCCTGTTTGACATTTCAGCATATATATAAATAATTTGCTCAAAGCCTTTAATCCTTATGCTTTGCAAAGCAGAGGGTAGTTAGCGATGGCAATGACGATTATCTGATACAGACAAGTGGACATTTCTTTAAGGATCAGGATCCTATGCAAAGCAGTGTTTTCAATCCTTGCATCACCCAATTTCCATTTGCAGATTTGGCTTTAATTTCAGCAGCTACCTTGTTGTGTCCTTTACACAGTCTTGAAAGAGAGAACCAACGAAGGCCACTATTTCTTCAAATTATACCTGTTATTGCTAAATGCAGTAGCTCTGCTGCTGCATTTGCAGGTTCATACTAGAAAGGAAAATCAGTAAAGAAAGACTGTATTTACTAAAGGATTTTATGGGGAGGATCACTCAAAACATTAAATTTGGAAATTGTGAAAGCAGGGAACTGTGTAGTACTTGCCTTGTCCACCCCAAAGCAATGATCAAAACAACAAATACCAGCACAAGAGAAGGCCTTACCAGAGTGGTGGAGAACACTTAAATACTCAGGTAGATGTTCTTGATACTAGCAATTTGCTTCAATTTCCAGAAAACCTACCTTTCCCTTGAGGTGTGCCAAATGGACTAGGAGCTCACAAGCAATCGGACATTCCGTGGCACTTGCAAAAGATGATTTAAAATATCAATTAAAAAGTTACCACATTTTTGCAGGTGAAGAGTAACTTTCTGTGAATACTTTCTATATTTTCTCTTAATTTATTTTGTGGATTAATAGCTAACTCAACTCCCATCCCTTTTATCCTACTGCAGTGTTTCCTCAGTAGTGTTCCCCTAGAATCCTTATCAGAGGGACCAGGCAGTCCTTGGCCCACTGCAGTTACAAGCAGCAGAGCCAGGGGCACATGGCTGCCTGGGATGTTTGAGAGAGCAGCTCTGAAGTGCTGGGAAGCAGGTGAAATGGCTCCAGGTGTCATGAAAGCTACCTCAAAACTTGTACTGTGCCTAAGTTGTGGGTACTGTGCACAGGGGTGGTCCTAGCAGGCAGAAACATCTTACAAACTCATGGCAAAACACTTATTCCTGTCAACAGCCCATCCCTCAACATTATTCTGGATAATAAAGCAGAGCAAAATGCTTGGTTGAATTTTACATATATGCAGGTACTGTCCTGGTAAGATTTCTCTGGTAAGGTATGTGGCTTCTTGAAGTTCATATTCATATTAAGAAGGATATATATGAAAACAAAAGCCAAATCATAAACTGTAGTTTATTTTCATGGAGATAAAATATTTCAAAAAATAGCCTTGACTTGAAAAGGCATCTCAAGCTGAGTTTTATTTTGTGAACATGTTGCAGTACCATACTGGAAAGGATGAGGCAAATACCTAGTACACTTGCATGTTCAGTGATCTGTTGGTTAAAATAACTTCTTTTTGCTTAAGAAAAAGTGCATCTTTTAAGTCTTTGTTAATACTCCAGGGCTTTCAAAATGCTTAACAAGCCTGGCATTTGCAGGCTGGTAATATGTTTTGCATAATATCAATGGCCTGTCTTTGTGGCCCATGGGAAAAAGAAATCTTTTTCTTCTTTGTGGTGCATTCCCCAAGATAATTACAAGTGGAAACACTCTTTGTCTTCTGAAATCTTAATTCCAGCAGCCCAGGTGTTTTGATGAAGCTTCCAGTATATATCTAGCCAAAAGGTTTTGCAAAACTTAGCTGCATTTTAGTGGGAGAGTCAGTTGTATTTCTTGTAACTTTATGGAGGCCTTGCTGGAATATATTCAAACAAATGCACGAAATGCTGTTTGATCTCTTCAGATGGTTAAATTGTGATTCCTGTTAGCACCGCTTTGGCTTGGTGCACCCTGTTTCTTAGTCAACTGAGGATGAAGTTGGAGGAGCTGGCAAGGCTATGATATTTACATAATGCCTTTTTTTCCTGTGAACCCTGAATGTGGATGGAAACAGCCTCTAATCTTCTTAGTGATCTAAGCAAAAATTGAATGCTTTGGGTCAAGCTGGGGTTTCGGATAGGCTCAGTTAGGAAAAAAAAAATATTCAGAAATCCCAGCTCTTCATAATGATTGCAAATGGAAATATTTACAGACTGAGCTAGTTAATGTTTTAGTAGTTGATAATATTTTTATTATTTCACCAGTTTGCAAAGACCACATAATCTGTTTTGAACCATACTTTTTGAGACTTCTTGGAAGCAGAACAAACAGGCCTTGTATTAAGCTCTGGGCACTGTTTGAGTTCCTTCCCCTTAGGGTAGTTTTAAGTTGTATCATGAGGGATGAAAAGGCAAGTGTCAGAATAAGCATACACCCTCAAAATGACTGGAAAAGACTGCATATATGATCTTAATCCTTCTTACAGTACTACCACTATGACACAGTAAGAGGAGGATTTTTATTAGGTACCTTTCCTTTCATATCTCCGTTATTAAAACATACTGACTGGGATTTTTGTTGTGTATTACAGTAACATAGCCTTTCAAACACTACTACCATAAACTTAAACATTTAAGTTTTTTTAAGTGGATAAATATCCTGAACTCAGGCTAGAAGTGACATTTCATGCTTGATTTGCCTTGCCTGCTTAGATTTTGTAGTATTTTTTCATGCAGAAGTTACAGCTTGTCAGGCATTCTGAACCAATGTGCAAGTACAATATATTACAATGAAGAGGGGTAAAAAATCAGCCTGTCCTATTTACATTTTCCTTTTTCTTCAGGCTTACCTTCCCTAATCCAAAAACATCATGTTGAGTCGTTTGACTTAATATTACCACAAGGAGTTTTATTATGTAATGTGTCTTCACATAATGTAAGATCACTCAGAGACTGATTTCTCAGAACATGAAAGTTAGTAGAAGCTGCTGGCCCTCTTTTAATACCTGCAGCCTAACCTTTGCAAAGCAAATGGTCAGGTTTTATGTGATTGCTTTTGTAACTTCAGATCAGCAGCAGGCTTTTTTTTTTTTTTTTTTTGCTTTACTTTGTGTTCACTAATGGAATCAATATTACAAGCATTCCCTGCTTGAACTTGTCACCACTGCATTTCATTAACTTTCTCAACGTTTGATGCAAAATGTTCCTAACTTACATGCCTCTGAATAAAGAAAAAAAGGATTCTTAAAAACATGTGTGCAGTCTGTATAATAATAAAAATGTATTCTCAGCTATGAAGACTTATAACATTTTATGACCTCTTTCAAAATCGCTGTTGCTATTATTTTTATTTTTGTAAGTAGTGTATTTTAGAAACCCTTTTTTCTGTACTATAATTAATAACTAGAAAATGAAAAATAATAAGGCAAGTATGGACATGATTCATTATTGAGAAAAAGTGCACAACCATACTCAGAACTGGTCTAATGTTCTAGTATTTTCATTAAGGGAAATGCTTAGTAGATTTCTATCTTTTTGATATGTGTTATCACTATTGCACACATTAGGCGTGCATCTGTTTTGGTTTTTCTCCCTTTATCTGCCAAGGAGATGATCTGATTTGTTAAAAAGGGAAAAAGGAAAAAAAGAAAATTAAAAAAAAGGAAGGAAAAAAGGAAAAAAAGGAGGGAGTTGGAGTGGGGAGAAAAGGGGAGACATATGTCAACTATGTATTTGTGATTATCCAGAAATAAATTTGAAGAGTGTAAGAAAATTTTGGCCATCCACTGTAAAAAAACATAAAAAGCGAAGTGTAGGGATCAAGGGCAATTTCATGAACATAGCTGCCTTGAATTTCCTACGTGGAAGAATAATATTTGAAAGGAATAAATATATACACACACACACACACACACACACATATATATATATAAACTTTCTGTATGTACATTCTTTTTTACAACTAAAAGGAGATAAATACATAGGGGTACATAATCAGAAGAGGATATTGCAGGAGTCCAAATTGTGCCTGTAAAGGTTTATCAAAGGAGTTGACCAAATCTGACCACTGGGCTCTGTATTGTTATTCTAATGAGAAGAAATAAAAGATAGCAAGGGGCCTATGGCCTCAGAGAGCAACTTGTCAATGGGATTGAGGCAGTCTAAATCTGACTGTACCCAAACACAATTGCTCAGCCCTTCCTCCCTTTTCCCACCCTGGCAGCACGTTCTCCTTGCTCCGTTTTGCCTTCAGTTCTGTGAGTGTGTCCCTGCCATGAAGAGTAATTGTCTCCTGCTCCACTTCCTTCACATTGATAATTTTTGTCTGGGTGAGTAATCATCTCTGAGTTAGGGCATGAACTCCTGTGCCAGCATAAGGGTATCCGTGGATTCCTATAGCTGGAGGCCACAGGACCACACCTTTTAGTGGCAGCATGGATTTAAATCAAATGGAAAGCAATATGGAAAAGCAGCCTGAGCTTTACATGCATCGTGCCCCTTGTAACCACAGCATTCACTGTAATAACAGGAGAGATTTAGACAAGTATGCCACTAGGCTAATTAAGGGCTCTTCTGCTAAAGAGGCTTTTGTCTCAAGCTTTAGTTCTGGAGATCTGAATGTAGCTATATATATATTTATATATAATAGTTACTATATAATCTCATTAAAAAAACGAATTTAATGACCTTGATTAAGACTTTTTTTTTACATATACACCAGTATACAGCCAGCCATACTCAAGTTTCAGCTTTGTGATTTTTTTAAATTTAAAAGTGTTTAGGAAACAAATTACAGATGTTATTTTATTCTGTCTGTTTTCAGCCAATATTTCCATGAACATGATATGTTCATGAAGCTGGACGTCACTCAAACCACTCAGGTTCTCAGTTTGACATGTAAATGAAATGGTTTCAGTGAATCTTCTCTTGTTGCAAACGGGAGCTACATGTTTTACTCTAAAAGCAATGCTGGACTGACTGTTCATCAGTAATTGTGAATAATTCTTAGTGATTTGAATAGGTTTTCAGAGTTTTGCAAGTTTAGTGTATATGGAAACACCTGCAGGGTTCCCTTGCATTAGCTATGCCTGTGTTTGGAAATGTTCATGAATGTCTGAGGTAAAGCAATAAATAAGCCTGTGCTTCCATAGCTCTTGCTGATTTTTAAAATCTTTGTGCTGCTTGAAATAAATCTGATCGGAGTTTCAGCTTGATGATTACACTGTACTTTTTTCCTTGCTTCACCTTCCATCCTTTCATAAACTGGTAGGGATACAGTTCTCTTCCACGTTCATAGGCATACTTAACGCTTACTGGTAAGGCCAGTTTGAATTAAGTATGTTTTCCCAAAATTTGTTACTGCAAGATGGCTTGTTTTCACAATTATGACAATTACGTTGAATTATATTGTCCGCCCCCTTTTTTTCTTTTTTGTTATGAAAAAACAGTGTCTTGGTTTTCCAGAACATGGTCTACCAGTACCTTTACCATTCCTATAGTACTCTTCTCATAAAACATAGGAACAGAAGGTATATAAAATAGACCCCAATTCCTGACTATACTGAAATGTCTCATGGATGCTTGTGCCCTTGATGTTTGGTTGCATTCACTTTAATGTTATCTCATGCTCTGTAGCATTAATGAAAGCAACGGGGCATTGTTTTGATCCTGTTGTTTTTCTCCCTAGCTGTGTGCTGCCCACCTGCCAACCCGATCGGAGGCGCCCAACCACTACCAAGCAGTGTGTCGGGCTCTGTTTGCCGAAACAATGGAGCTCTACACTTTCCTGGCCAAAATTAAAAGTGCAAAAGAGGTAAGCGGTCTGAGAATGTTATTTGCTTTTGAGCTCATCACCGTGTGAATTTGGCTTACAAAATCACTTCTGTACCCAGACAATAGGGAATGTCAGATGCTTGAGGAGGTATCTGTAGTTTTCAGGGAGTACACTCCTTCAGCAGAGGGTTTTTTTTTAAATTTTGGCCTGTAACCATTTCCATCCTTCAGAATTTGTTATTAATTGTGATTAGTCTATTTGGGAGTAAAGCAGAGTATTTTCTTGGAGGGTAATACATTGCATACATGTACCCATTCCTGTATGCGTGTATGCAATATATTTGAGTCTAAAATCTTCTCTGGTGTTTTTGGGATGTTATGAAGTGTCAGAGCTTTGCCTGTTCTTCCTCAGCTCCTTCCCATGAGGGGATTCTTTTTGCTGAGAATTATCTGAGATTCTTCTTGTTTGTGTTTTGTCCCCAGTCAGCAGCTTCTCTTACCTTCTGCTGTATGATTGGTTTGTTGTCTGTCACATTGGTTTCACAGCAGAGCCAACTTTAAAAATAGAAAAATTTTCCCCTTCAGGTCACAATGCTTATGTTCACTGCTTGTTTGGCTGTTATTGTTGGCTGAAAGGCCATCCTGTGAAACATTGCAATTAACAGGTCTGGCTGAGGAGTGATTTTAAGGTTGATACTGCAAATAGTTTCAGTGATCTGGCCTGCAGAGTGGCCCTGTGAACAATTGTATTAAAACAGTCTGGGTGCTGGTAACATTGGAAAACTGGTGGGTGAGGGGAAGGGCAGGAAGGGAAACTCATTTCTCAAAGCTGGTTTCTTCACCAAAGCAAACCTACCCAGTAGCAACGCTTTCATAATTTTTTTTTCTTAATAAATCCCTCAAGGATTTTCTTTTCTTTTGTAAGTCAAGATCTACAGTACCTTTGAAAAGCAGGATAAGATTTTACAGGCTGACCTAAAAATTTTGCTGCTGAAAAAGGCAGATCTGTTCCACCCACGCACATGTACTCCCACTGTTTTCCTTCTTCTGGTTCTAGGGAGCAAATGCAGTAAATATCAAGCAAAACAAAAAGTAAAGGAGTTACTCCTTATCAGGTTAATGGGCTGAATCAGCTCATTAAAGGGTCAGATGAGCCTCAGATGAGTACAAGAGAGCTTTTAGCACACTGGTGGTGGAAGATGCAAACTAGTCAGAGACATAAGGGGCTGCTGCTCTTTCCTTCCTGAGTGAGATGCATCATCCAGGAGGGTGAATCCTTCTGAGATGTTTTTCTGCTGCACAGGTCACATTTCATCTCCACTTCTTCTCCAGTCCTATTCAAACGGAAAGCAATTTTTAAACTAAAGCAATGTCATACAAGGATAATTTTAGCAGTGTCAGCATGGCTAAAGAGCCACTTGTTTTCTGAAGTGCCTGTGTTATGGCACATCTGCATCCAATGTCCCTGATACAGGAAGCAGCCAGGATACAAGATCTCCATGCTAAAGCTGTCTCCCAAACCTTGACATCATTGATTTCACATCTTGGCTTTTAACTACTGGCTATATTGACTGAGGGACCTGTGCTGGAAACACCTCACTCAACAGCTATTGCAAAGCCCATGTTGAGGCCCAAAGATAACACCCTTCAGAGTTCTTCTTTCTGCTCAGAGAGGAATTGTTTCCAATAGTTCTCAAACACCTTGGCCACAGTGAGCAGTAATAAGGCATCTTTGTTGTCAATGTCAAAATAAAACATTGTGGCCTGTAGCCATGTAAAATCATGTCTTAACAATAATATTTTAAAAATATTTTTAAAAGTGGAAAGGCATTTTGAATTTGTAAATTACTTAATCACATTTTATCATTGGGCATAAAACCCCAACAACATCTGATCACCCCATAAAGAATACTATGAGTTAATCCCAAATGAAAGAAGCCATTTGCCTCTCACAGACTATTAGGCATTGATTCAAAGCACATTTAGGTCAAAGGAAGTAATCCTTGTGGATGGAATTTTGGCCCTACTGAATCAGTAAGACTTTTATTGCTGCACCTAACCAGGGCCAGGATTTTGACCTTTTGATTTCATTTTACTCTGGATCAGTCCCTGAGCAGGCATGATTAGGTAATTTCAATTACCGAGAAAATTATCTTGGAAGCAGCTTTTGGAATCTGAATACTTTGGGTTTATTATGTGCTTGGTCCTTGGTCATAGCTTTTATCTAACTATAGATTTGGAAGATATTTTATTTTGAAAATAATACGGTGTACAAAATAAAAAATTGGTATGAAGAAAATATGAGGTGCAATGCTATAAATCTTGTTGCACCATTTTAAAATGACCTTTATAGTTTATACTTGAGGCAAGCAGGGATCATATGATCACATTAGGTTTGTGCCAGTAAAAGCTGTGCTATTGTTTACATGCTCTTCTGTCTTGCAAATACACAGCAGAATCTTAAGTCATGAGGAGTACAGTTAAATACTCTTCTAGTGAATTCCTTTTTTCTTTTCCTGTTGTTGTTGTCATATAAGTAATGGGTATAAAGGAGATAAACACTGAATACTTCAATAAGGAAATTTTGTCGTCATGGATTTGTGGTGATTTCATTGGCATAGAACTGGGGGAAAAGAACCAAGTTACACACATCAGTTCCAATTAAAAAAAAAATATACTGTATAATATTGTGGGTTTGATGCTAACAATGCCAGGAATTTTAAATTGTTAGTTTGTTTCAAAAAATAACAGCCTAATTTGGAGATCATCCTTTAGATTCCCTCAGACCTAGATGCTGTTGTGGATGTGAGATCAAAATGAAATTAAAAACACCAAAAAAGGGAAAGAATCCTCTGGAATTATTCAAAGTAACTTTCCTGTGGATAAAAATTACTTTGAAATTAATTGGATTCCTTCTAGGGCCACTGAGTGGCATCTGGGTATCTGTTTCCCAGGTATATGAGGTTCATATTCTTTGGTCAGTAAATGCTTTGGTCAGCTTCACTGTAGTGAAAGAGGGAGAATTTTTATCAGTAAAAATTCACTTGCTTGGAGTGAACTAAATCTGACCTATATTATGCTGCACCCTAGAAGAGGTTTAGATGAGAAATAAACTGTGAAAGAGTCAGGAAAAATAATATTGCTGTGATGCTGTTTTCAATTTGGCTCTATAAAAACTTAGCAGAACTTTGAAAATCCAGGATTTCAAGAGGGATAGATTGGTAGGTAGGAGGGGTAGGTTTATAGGTTGTAATATGTTTTAATACTAATTTATATCCTGAGGAGTCACGTGTTCCCCAGTCATCATCTGTCATATAACAAATAGAGCATAGATTCACAAAGGGTTGGACTGGCATGATTCTGGGGGAGTGTATTAATCTGAGATGATGAAGCGATGAGTGAGCTGTTCGTATCATCTCAATGGATGTCAAATAGAAGGTTTAAGGCACTTTGTCACATACTTGATGCCATATGATTATTTCCAGTCTAATTCCCTGTGTATGAAAGGTCAGCAGCAAAGCTGACTGGCAGACAGGGAGATGTTGCTCCCATTCTTGAAAAGTGTGAAATGTTTAATGTAGTGGATGCTCAGGATGGGCAGAGTTGAGAAAGATGTGATAGCACTGTTGCAATAGTTTAAGAAAGTAAACAACTAAAAGTTTTCTTTTTGCAAGGTGAAGTTTTTTTAGCAAGTTTACAGGGGTGTTTTCCAGCTTGCTGGCAGCACCTGCATGCTGCTCAGGGTCTGTGAAAGCTGCCCTTCCTGCAGACTCACCCTGGGTACCATCTGCTGGTATCCAGGAGTGGTTTTCTGATGGGCCAAGACCTCCTAGTACTTGTGACCTGCTGTTTAAGCTTTTACAGCTGATAACAAAGGTAGAGTACAGCTTGTTTTTCATGTCAAGAAGTGAGCTTTCAAAATTACAGTACGAAAATCCCACAGAAAGGGATTCTCTCTCTCTCTCTTTCTTTCTCTTTCTCTTTCCCCCCCTGCCATTGTTTTGGGGGGAAAATCGTCCACAAGATGAAGGAAATGCACAAATGTATGGCAGGGGGCAAGGTAATTTGAATATCTGCTAAAAATTGACCCATGTAAAAGAAAAGATACATCTTTTTCAGGATCATCCAAAAGTCATTGACATAACCTTTTGTGACACCTGGCCATAGACAGAACTGTAGGCACAAATAAGTGATGTCCATAGGATAAAGCAACTGTTCCTGCTGTGAAGTATCTGAAAAGGTCACACACATCGCTCAGAAATGGCATCAAGTGTGACTGAGAGAGACAGGAGAGACTATGCAAGCAAAGGAATGCAAAATTGGTGCTCTGGATCAGACAGGGGATTCAGCAGGGCTGTATCCACATTGTGAACATGCTTTTTTGAAGGGATATCTGCCCTAGTCCTCCTCTGGCTCCCTGTTACTGCCCAGTCTTGCCTTCTCCTGGAGTTAATGTTCCACATGCACTTCATGGCTGAGCAAACCAGCAAAGTGCCCTTGCTACAAAGAAGGCCAGTGGTGTCCCAGGCTGCATTCGGAGGAATGTTGCCAGCAGGTTGAGGGAGGTGATCCTCCCCCTCTGCTCAGCACTCGTGAGGCCACAGCTGGAGTGCTGGGTCCAGCTCTGGGCTCCCCAGAGCAGGAGAGACATTGACACCATGGAGAGAGTCCAGGGAAGGGCCAGGAAGATGATGAAGGACTGAAACAGCTCTCCTGTGAGGAAAGGCAGAAAGACCCAGGGCTGTTCAGTCTGGAAATGAGAAGGCTCATCAATGTCTCTCAATACCTGAGGGAAGGGTGTGAAGACAACAGCATCAGGCGCTTTTCAGTGGTGCTCAGTGACAGGACCGGAGGTAGCGGACACAAACTGAAACTCAGGAGATTCCTCTAAGCAGCCAGAAATACTGTTTTTTACTGTGAGGGTGTCAAAGATTTTCTGGGGAGGCTGTGGATTCTCTGTCCTTGGAGATATTCAAAAGCTGCTTGAACATGATGCTGGACAATTGGCTCTGGGTGGCCCTGCTTTAGCAGGGGGCTTGGACCAGCTGACTTCCAGAGAGCTCTTCCGCTCTCAAACACTTTGTGACTCTGTGGGTCGTACCTATAAAGGTGATACTGGCATGTGGGATGTAGACCTGTGGGTGATAAACTCCTCAGCTGACACAGGAGGTGCTAAAAACACCATGTGATGCTGGCCAGCATAGGAGATGAGTGTCCAGTAGGCAGATCTGTTGCAGTAGGTTTGACTTAAACCTCAAAAAGTTTTAGACATTGATGTATACCCTAGAGCATCAAAATTAGTGTTCCTTCCAAAACTAATTAAGACTTTGTATATTTATATAATTGCCTACATCTCTAACTGCAGTGAAAATCCATGCTCATCAAAGACTCATCCATAATTTCATTATCCACAGTGTGCCTTGTAATTAGGCTTTCGGTAGAAAATAGAGAAAGCTCCCAGTCTGTCACCTTTGTACTGTTCTTTTAAACATGTTGCCTTGCATTTCTGTCCTTTCTGATGTAAAAACAATTCTTTCAGTCTGCCTGAATATATTTCAATCCAATCTGTATGACATGCAAACATACAAATTCTATTTAAGTACACACATGAAATGAAGTTGTTCATCTCTTTTATTCCTAGTTTCATGCCATACAAAGATTCAGGTGCAAAAGAGCTAATGAAAAAGGTCAGGTGGCTATACTGCTGTATTATTTGTACAAAATATGATAATGGAGGTAGTTAATAGGTACCTAAACAATGTTAATGGCTAACTTATTTTGGAAATAGAGTCATTAGCCAAGTTACGCTCAAAAGTCTTGTGACTGTAAAAGTTGTCAAATACTCTGCTGCTTGGATTTTCAGAGAGCACAGCTGTAGAAATAAATTAATTCCCAAACTTTTCAGCTCATAACTTCACTTTTGCCTACACTTCCAAGTCTCCAGTGACTCCACCTTTGCAGCTGTGTTTTCATCAAGCTTGTGGCTCCATTCTGATTAGTTTGATCCTTCAATTTAGGACCTTTAATAAAGGAAAATACTGCTGGTTTGTGTTTGGCAGGGGAGGGTTTGATTTTATTTTCTTGAGTGATGCAGCCACTGTCACTCAATCAGTGATACATGTCTTTGGTTTGGGTTTTTTGCCTCTCCTTACACAGATGTTGAGCAGCATGGTGACTATTGCCCTCTCCAGAGCTGAGCAAAGTGCATCAGCCCATACCTCTGTACATGAAGAACTTTGTCTGCTATCAGCTCAAGGTTTTCAGGGACTGATTTAACTGATCATATTCCCAGTTTGAATTAAATAGGGTTTGGGTTTTTTCAAAGACCTAGGGCAATGCTACTACCTAAGCCCTTGGAATTTAAACCCATGTTGAATAGCTGAAGGTATATAAAAGGAGTTTCTCCCATATGTGAATGTTATGTATTTTTAAATTGACCCTAGATGTGCAAGAATGTTTTACTAGTTTTACAGATAGCAGTGTAAAAATCAATTTCATCAGTGAACAAATGATTCCTAATTTAGAGTATGAACTGGGAGCTGCAGTAGACTGTGCTCTGCAGTTGGTGAAAGTCAAGTCCAGGTCTGGATTCCCTAGAATACCACATTCATTAAAGCACTGTGTTTTTAGAAAGCATTTTATGGAAGGGAGTCTTTGACACTGTGCTGACAAGAGTCTTACATAAATTCCCATCTGTCACTGAGCACAGAGGAGCACATCTCAAATGTGGGCCACACAGCAGCAGCAAATCAGCTGCCTGCTTTTAATAGTACAGCAAGAGATTTGAAGACATTTGATATTTTTATTACTAGCTTTTGCCACAAAATGCAGTCTTCTAAAAAAATGGCCAAATGCTGTAAAGGTTTTTAAAAAAGGTGAAAGCTCTTGAAACAGTAATTTCCTACACATCCAACCTTTATTGCCTGAACGAATGCCCAGGCTGTAATAGGTGAATTGGGTCTGAGGTTCTGGGATCCTTTAGAAAAACCCTTTTAAAACATTTCTGCTTTCTGGAATGGAAATGCATTTAGGCCATGTATTTATTGTACTGTAATAGCTTTTCTTAAGCCATTGTCCCAAGGGTAAGTGCAAGTGGCTACAGCAGCAGCAGCTGAGGTTACTTGCAGGTTTTGGAACACAGCTGAATTCTGACAGAGGGTCTATTATATTTTAAATGTGTTGGTTTCTATTATTTACGGTTGAAACAGAGGCAGAAACCCACTGATGCTGGCTGAGGATGCTGGAGGGAAACCCTAATGTTCCATTTAGTCTACAAGTTTAAATATAATCATTTGTCACAGTGAATTTATTCCTTCCCAAGCAGTGCCTGACAGTGTAGAAGAGCTAAAGAAGCCTTCCTAAACACTTCCTGCAAGCACAGAGCGCTTGCTGCTTTCTTCCAAAGCTTTGCTAGTTCTATAATGATGGAAATTCCTTTATCTTCTACTCTTCTCCACTGATTGCATGGTGAGCTGCATTTAAGGGCCAGAGCCAGGTGCCAGGGAAGGGAATGAACTATCCCTACAAAGTGGGTGTCTGTGTTTCCAGGGCTGCAGCCAAACACTGAGCACAGGGATGGGGAGTAAAAGAAGCCCAACTTTGGCAGTAGCCTGTGCTTGTACCAGCTCATTTGTATCATAAACTGCACTTGGAGACACTTCATCTCTTGGCTGGCAGGTTTTGCTCCTGCAGCTCTCTGGTGCATCACTTACACTTGTGCTTTCTTGGGTAGGAACTGCCCCTCTAGCTATGTTCCAGAGAAACTAATTAGATGGTTGCCTTATTTGGAAGGTCTTTCAGCTGCTCAGGGTGGGTTTTTTCCCCCCTTATTTTCTGCTGTTGAGAAAAACAGGTTGTAATCTCTTCTAGCTTCATGAAATATTTATGTCAGTCAAAAGCACCAGCCTTTGGGCATAAACCAGCCCCATAAACTGTGTGGTAGGGAACACAGTTGCTGAGATGGGTGATTGTCACCAGTCTTGCTGAATAGCTGAAGCATTGTTTAAGCAGCTGGAACACATTATTTAAAAAAAAAAATAAAGTTTAGCTTCCTGTTAAATAGTATGGGAAGGAGGAGCAGATCTGACAGTTGTGAGCCCATTTACTGAAGTTATCCTTTTGATTACAAAGAGATAAAGGAAAAAATATCAGATGTTTTATTTTGCAGTTTGCCAGTAGATGTTAGCAGATTGCAAGAAAGAAAGTAATTTACAGTTCATAGGTACTGCATTTGAAATTATTACTTCCACTGTATGATTCAGAAAAGAAGAATCCTAGATAGCAGAATACACATAAGCAAGATCTTTATGTTACCCGTTCTTTCCATATTTCTGTTTTTCCCTTGGAAAGGGCAATTACCCGTAAGTGTCAGACTGACCACAGTGCCAGGACCAACAGAAGTTTCCATGAAGACATTTTTTCCCAGTTGGGTATCCTGTTGTGATGCTGCAAGTCATGCTAAAATGTTCCCACATTGTCCCATGATGTATCTGCTTTTGTTAGTGTGGGTGATTTATGCTTTTTTGGAGTCTCCTTGTAAATTATGTATTTTATTTTGATAGGGCAATGGTAGTAGTTCTTCTTTGATACTAAAGCAATTGTGTTACTTACATAAATAAGACAATAAAGAACCCATCTGGTGTCTTTCCAAAACCTCTGTGGTAGCTGACTCACATGTCCTATCTCTGCAGCCAGGTTTGGTAGATGCTTGCACTGTTGGATGTGCAATTTGAGCACTCTTCCAGTGCTTCCATTTCTTACACTGAAATGTTGGCATTTTAAAAGTATGCTTATTTTTATTTTTTCTGGAAAGCTCAGAAGCTGAATTGAGAGTGATTGTTCAATTCCATTAAAAGAGCTTAAGTGTATAATTGTTCAATTCCATTAAAAGAGCTTAAGTGTATTTAAAGATATAAATACTTTGGTAGATAGATCTGTCAGATCTCTGACCTGTCATTTATGTCTCATAAAAATAAAAAAAGTTGCTAGCAGAGGACTTAAATATCCATTTCAGATATATTAGTGAGTAATTAGAAAATAGATCAAATTAAACATTGTTAAAGATTTCGTAGAAAACAAAGTGGATTACTGAGAAATGGCTTGTACTGCTGATTCCAAAACATTTCAGTACAGAAGAAAACAAAAAAAAGCCTTTTGAATATACAGGTGTTGATATGTATGAGGAAATTTGTGTAAAGCCACAGCCTTCTGTGTTCAAGCTTGCCTGTTATTTGGTCTACTGTAACTTTTAATTGTCTTTCATATTCTTGTTGGCATGAAAGCTTTTTTTTTGCCCCTTTGCATTCCATCTTTTCCATATTTGCATGATCTGATTTTGTTAATAAGTAGCAGTTTTCATCTTTGAAAGATCTGTTTCTCTTCCTCACATGATTTTATTATGGATATTTTAGAATCTATACCCATGTTATACAGACTAATTAATTATAATATAGATATGCAATTCTGCCAGTATTCAATGTTTCTCATAGTTTATTTCTCCTTTGACAAAAATGAGCTGCCCTGAATTCAACAAGCATTAATTTTGGTATGAATGGATCCCTATCAAGCTGGTAATATTTTTTGTGTTGTAGCTTAACAGACCTGATAGGTGGTTAAGGTTTTTGTCTCTGTGCATATAAAAATTTAGGGATATAAACATTTTAATGTGTAGTTTTTCCTCCAGCATGTTATTATCTGAAGTACTTTCATACTCAAAATGTAACATTTGTTCCCAGCATTTAAGGTTAACTTTCCAAGGAGGAGAAATATATTCAAATATTCTTTCAAGTTACTTTTACAGTATTGCTATTCAAGGCATCAAACATTCAGTAGAATACCCAAACAATACAAGAGAGTAAAAATTAAGCTTCAATTTTACTTGAGAGTTAATGTCACTGTTCATTTATTCACTCATTTCCTTTTCATTGGCAGAACCTGAAGAAGATTCAGGAAATGGACAAAGAGGCAAGTGATGAATCCAGCACGGATCTTGATGAACTGAAAAATGCTGACTGGGTAAGACAACAGTGGAATAGTGATTCAGCATCACTATTGGTAGTTTATTTTTCTTTATAAAGCTTAACTAAGGCATTATTACCTCTGCCCTCATGAGACCCCACCTGAAACAGTCTCCATCTCTGTAGCTCCCAACATAAGAAGGCTGTGGACCCGTTGGACTAAGTCCAGAGGAGGCCAAAATGCTCAGAGGGCTGAAGCACCTCTCCTATGGAAACAGGCTGAGAGAGCTGGGATTGTTTGGCCCAGAGAAGAGAAGGCTCCAGGGAGACCTTCGAGCAGCCTTCCAGTACCTAAAGGAAGCCTCCGAGAGAGCTGGAGAGGGTTTTTTAATAAGGATATTTAGTGACAGGAGAAAATGGAATGGCTTTAAAGTGAAAGAGGTTTAGATTAGATATTAGGAAAAATTCTTTACAATGGGGGTGGTGAGGTACAGGAACAGGTTTCAGCAACCTAGTAAAAAGTGTCCCTGCCCAGTGCAGGAGGGTTGGAACTAGAGGAGCTTTAAGGTATTTTCTACCCAAACCATTCTATGATACTGTGTTCAAATCAGTCTCTGTTTTTTTAAGTATATGTATTAATAGTAACCCACTACAAGTTAGAACTAAATGAAGCCTCAACTTCCCTTGGCAGACAGATAAAACTGTACGAGTATCCAAGCAATATGTTTTTCCTTAGGCTGTTTTCATGGAGAAGCTTTTGCAGTTTGCAGACTGGACATTTAGACAGGTACCATGCTGACTGCCCTTCAGAGGGGCAGTCAGGCAGTAGACAGAGACACCAGCTCTGAATTTCTCCAGTGATGAAAGAAAAAGGCAGCAGGGCAACTCTTAAGCAGGAAGTAACTTTATTTTCTAGCTACCGTTCTTGCCGGTTCATAGAGGAATATTACGAGGTTCTTAAAAAGTACTTGATTTTAACTTCCAATCTTCAATTCACCACCTGTTCTTTCTTCTCCCCAGCCATTCTGCTTCACAGAAAATGAAAGGGAGGTGTTAGTGTGTGGTGCTCTTACAGGCAGAGCAAAAGAAGTTGAGTTTTTCTATTGCAAGATCTTAGGACTTGGGAGTCCATTCCAAAATTTATATTTGAAGAACACCTTTTGAGAAAATTTTACAGGGGAGTCCTGGGTAACAAAGTTTCAGATTCAGTCACTGTTTTAATTCAGATTGTATTAGCTATGAGTCTAAAAACTTTGATTTTGTGCTTGCAGTATACTTGAAGCGGGAATTTAGATGTAAGGTATGAGAATTTTGAATCCTCTTTCCATATTTGAGGTGAGACCCAGCAGTCCTGCTGAGTTGCAACAGTTTTGTTATGTTCACAAGTGTTAAAAATAAGCTTGTGTAAAATAAAATGGGATTTGGTTGATGTGATTAAAAAAAAAATAGTACAGCTGTAAATATTTGGTGGTGTCCTGGAAGGAAACTTTTGTTTAATGTGAGGTGGTATTCAAGGGTAAGGTATGAAGTAAAATTTCTATCTCTTTTGTCTTCAGGCCCGTTTTTGGGTGCAAGTGATGAGAGATTTACGGAATGGTGTTAAACTTAAGAAAGTTCAAGAGCGTCAGTACAACCCACTGCCCATAGAATATCAGCTCACACCCTATGAGATGCTGATGGATGATATCAGATCCAAGCGCTATACCTTAAGGAAGGTCATGGTAAGTCAAGAGAATTACCAGAGTTTTTCAAACCTGAAATGTTATTTTCCTTTTTTTATCTTATTTTTGTCTTTTTTTTTTCTTCTGAGAATCTTGAAATTATTATTTCTTATACAAACTAATGTTCATGGGGTTTATATGGCATCATAAATTTGTGCAGTGCATTGAGGTAGAGAACATGAAACCAACATATGTAGTGTACTTTGTTTTCCATGTGGGAGGCATTTAAAATTTTGAAAGACATGCCTACCTATCATAAGCTTGAACAAATTACTTGTGTTGGGTTTGTGGTAACTTTTAGAGTCATCTCAGAAGTCGTGTCATGCTTTCCAACGAGAGATTGTTTTAGACTTTTCTTATTGGCAGTACATTTATCTTGAGCTACAACATAGTTTTTGGAGTTCCAGAATATAAAGTGCTACCATGAATGATACTGTGATGGGAAAGGAAAACCTACAGTGGTTGAAAACTGCCTGGATCACAGTGTTTGAAAACTTACACTGCCATGATCTGTTATGAATTTTCAAGGAATAGTCTATGTAAAAAAAAATATTAAATCTTCCGTTCATAGAAGTTGAGCTCAGTTATTTTCAGCATGTTTTCTTGTTGCTTTCAAATCAAGATGATATGCCACAGCAAGCTAGAGAATGTTCGTGGGTCTCCTCCCCCTAGATCCTCATAAAGGTGCTTGTAAAATTGACTGGAGGCACTCTTTTTATCAGAACTAATTTACTCATGTCTCCCTGTTCTTTCCGTACTTTCGGGTTATATTTTTTTTTCAATATTAAGATTTTTTTCCTGATCGCCTAGCAACTGATCTAAAGGGTGTATTATCCCTCGTAAGAAATTGTAAATCCCTTTGTCAGGGGCATGTATTTGGTCAACATCAATATTTATACCTTACACTTGCTTATCTTCACCTTTCATTAGTTACAATGGAAGCATTGTCTTAGAATATTCCGTATTCAGATGTATTTACTTTCCTGACAAATCTTCACACAGTGACAGAGCTGTGATTCCACCAAAAAAAAAAAAATCAGAGGGGAAGATGGGGGGTGAGGGAGACAGATGAGAGAGGCAGAAAGTGTGTGGTATAAATGCTTTTTATGTTTGAGCTGAAAATACTTTCCTAATTGAGATCTGGATTTAGACTATCCAGTTGTATTTATTTTCTGCTGCAGATGTTGCTTAAATGTTAAATCAATAGGGTAAAATACATACGCAGGTAATGATGTTATCTCTCTTTCCCTAACAATTCAGAGAACTGTCTGAGTGTTCCTACTACCCTATGCAAAAGAGGACCAGTCCCCTCAGGACCTCGATTACTGTACGCAATCAGAACAGTAGTTTTGTTTGAATGGGAACCCCTGGGTCATCTAATTTTGCTTTTGTCAGACTAGCTTTTAATTCAGCTGCTGCTAAGCAAGCTCCTGCTTCTTCAGAAGAGATTTCCTTCATTATGTAGTACATCTTGGGGGCACAGCTGCTGCTCTGCTTATCCAGACTCTGACTCTGTACAAAATCCCTGGAAGCATCTATTTTTGGCCTGCTATCTTGTCTTCTAGATAGATTATCCAAAGTGAACTCTGGGAATAAATATGATTGCAATCAGCTGCAGGTGCAGTACCTGTAAGGCTGTCTGTGATGCAATTGCTGGCTTAGTCTGACAACTGCTGATGACACTGTGTTAGAAAAATCACTTCTTTCTTACTGGAAACCTTAAACTCAGTAACTTGGATTCTGCTGCAGGGTCTGCTTGAAGATTGTGCAAAGCATGTTCAGCAATAAGAGTGCAGCTTGACATGGAACGTGTGGAACCTGAAGGATTCACACAGAATTACAAGTTTAGCTGGATTGCATAGATGCATCTTCTAACTAGCTATCACATGTTGAAGCTCATTGTATGGATTCCCATCAGTGGAAACCCTTGTTGTTCTTGAGAAGAGGAGAAAAGGATCCCAAATCTGAATTTTAAGGCAGTCTAGGAAAGATGGATTATGTTTCTTTCTATCATTCAAAATGGATGTTCAGAAAAATTGGTATTTTAAGTAATATTTGCTTTAAATTTATGGGTGGTAGTTTTAGACTTGGTAGCTTGTGAGGACACGTATCCTACTAAGGATACCAAGAGGTTAAGTAAATTTCCAACATAATACGTAATTTATTTAAATAAATGAAATGCAGCATGAAATCTTTACTGTTCCTTTTATGTGATGCTATGTTTAAAAGAGTAGCTTGATCTGTCGCTGACTGCTCAGTGTTCTGCATAGAAATTAAGGAAGGAACAGATGTTCCTGTTAGGCCATATTTTAGTGTTTCAGACTGTTGTGCTAACAGACAGCAGTAACTGGAGCTTCCTGTTCTCACCCATTGTTATAGTGCAAATATTCAAAATGTTTTGAAGATCTAAAATGTCAAATTCTTGGCTTTTGGTAAATAACTGGTTTCATTTGTTTCGGTGACGTTGGCATTTCTATTTCAGTACATCTGAAAATAATTTCAGATTTGTCATCTTTCTATCCTGAGGCAAGACTCCTCATTGCTGCAATTGTTGTGGGAGCAAAATAGCTTTCATTCTGGAATCTTATACACTTTAAGTATCTACCTTAGAGAGATTTAATAGCTTTCCTCATCTATGGAGCACCCACTCCCACAAAAGCTAAAAGCTGTGGTCATTGGTAAAATCAACACTTGGAAATGAAGAAATGTAAGAATTAAATTACACTTTTAGGTTTAATTTTTCTTTCTTATTTGTATGTGTTGAGCTACCGTTTTTAATTTCAGAGTGCTACACAATTTGCTCTGCTTTCTGCCCATCTCCACTTCCCTCCAAGATATGCACCATTCCCTGTATTTCTTGAGCAGTGCTTATTGAACAGTAACTGATATCTCTTGTGTTACCTACTCAATACATGCCTGACAGGTACTTTTATGCCCTATCCAAACTCAGCATTATGTTCTGTAACAGTTACACTCTCTGTAGGTAACAGCACTCTTGTCATCATATTCAAGCTCTTCACAAGTACCCGTCATGCAGTGGTATTGGCTTGGCCATGTTGCAGAAGGGAAATTTAAACATACAGGTTGAAGCCATTATTATCAAAAATATCCAGTAATTTGAATGTCCAAGCTGAGAATCCTGTGGCGTGGGTTTTTTTTTTTTGCTTTTGGTTGTTGGGTTTTTTTTAAATTTACTTCTTTGAAGTATTTATCATCTTAGAGTACTTAGGTTACTTGCAGTAACAGCTGTGCATGGACAGTATTTTCATAAGCATGATTTCATATGCTTCAAGCAGGACATAGAGAATGTGAGCTTTGCTGTGCAAAGGACTTTGACCACTTTATCCAGCTGGACATAGTAGAGTTTGTTGTTCCCTTATACACAAGTCTGACTCGGTTGCGGTGAGCTGCTTTCAGCAGGGGAGCTGTACTTTTCATTTTACACCTTCATCATAATGTTTCTATAGAAGTATAGGAGTCATCCTAGGTAGAGCAGGGAGCTTTACAGTGCTTAACCGTGCTTTAGGGGTATTCAGAGGAGGGACTCTGTGGTTACCGTGTGGTATCATAAACTTGTTTCTGCAATAGATGCGCAGGAACGGAAGTGTGAGTACAGTGCCTCGTGATGGGAAATACCAGAGCACTTCGTTCTTGGACATTGCTGCTTGAGCTTGCTGTGGGGTGTCAAAATACTGTGTAACAACTGTGTTAACTTAAATACCCCTAAAGCACTATACTGTCTGCATAATGCAAGATGATAAATAGATATCTACTTATAATAATTTAATTCACCAATGAATTTCATCGTGAGCTGTTCTGGAAATGATGTAGTGTGTCCCCTCTGTCTGTTTCAGTGTCCATGCAATTTCCTTTCACATGAAAATTTCTAGATAGTACAAAATCATATCAGTTTCCCATTGACTATTATTTAAAGATAGCACTCTCCTACTTATTGCTGACACCTTTTATAGCTGAGCAAATAAATGGTTATGATATTTGACTGTCAATGATAGGTGATGTTATTTTTTGTGAAAGTTATCAGCAATGTACTTCTTGTTTAGGATCACCATTTTTAAAACTTTGGGCTTCAGCCAAAGGTAACCAAGTACCATTTGCCATTATTTTTTAAATTGCAAATCCATATTTATATATTAAAATGTGATGGTAACAGGTTGTTGGTAGATGATGACATGCTAATTTTTCTGCTCATT
The DNA here is from genome assembly GCF_031753505.1 of Anomalospiza imberbis. Lineage (NCBI taxonomy): Eukaryota > Metazoa > Chordata > Aves > Passeriformes > Viduidae > Anomalospiza > Anomalospiza imberbis. The sequence goes on along the minus strand of NC_089681.1, from coordinate 53,082,380 downwards.
AGCTGTTTAGATCTCTACATTTATGTTGGATTTTTATAATAATTGGTTAAGCTTTCTTCACACTGTCTGTTTTAATGCACACTACTGTACAAAAGCTGTTTAACACACATGAAGATTTAGGGTAGCTTTATCATGTTTTGAGGTATTTATTCAAATACAGGTTTGTAGTTGGGGCCAGCCTGTTATGTGGAGAGGAAAAAAAAAACCCCAAACTTTTTCCTTGGTGTTTTTTTTCCCCTGCAGCCTGGGTATCATGGCTGCATCTGTGCAATGTCTCTGACTGAGACTTTAATCAAGAGCCATGAATTTTAATTAAGTAAACATAAAGGATGCATTTGAAGTTGCTCACTACAGAGAGAGTTAGTTTAAGTAAATAAATAAATAAATCTAGTCTGAACAGAGAGGATAAAAGTTTCCCTGCAGTATCTTTCATGTCAGTATCTTGTTTGGGCACCAAGTACGAAAAGGTGGGTTCTGCCATTGATGCTCCTGCTCTTGGCTTGTTGGCTGCAAAACATCCACTTGCTTGGCCACCAGCTCCCCATGTATCCTGTGGAAAATCACTTAAGCAAATCCTACATTTCTCTTTTTCCAATCAGATGGTAATACTGATACTAATTATACCCTGGTGGCATTAAGTCAGGGCCTAGAGTGCCCTGAGGTGAAAGGCTCAGAGCCATGTATTATTTATTGAGTATTGTCACGCAGAGGGTCGTTCCCCAAGGCTCCAGCAAAGATTATCGGTTTACAAAACGGCTGTTCTGATGGTAATAATTCTCATCTTCAGCTATCAACTTTGACATCTGATGAACAGCAGCTCAGGGAAGAAAGACTTCTCATTTCATTAACCATCTTCCAGGGCATGCTGGCCTCAAAAAACTGCTCAGTCTTTGAACAGAAGAAATCAATCACACTCCTTAAAATAGTATTCTCCTCATCAGGAAATGTCAAATCATGGTTTAGTATAAACCTTTTCCATTTTAATTTTTCTGCACTATTTTTAAGAAGATGATGCATTTTGCAGGGTTTAGCAGCTAGGAATTCTTTGCTGAGCAACATGAAATTCACTCTAAGGAAACTTAGGAGGGTGGAACAAAAAGAGTTTGGACTGTGTCTGGGGTAGGATATCTCCAGAAAGAGTCCTCAGGAAAGCAATTAAATGCTCTTCAGGAGGGACTCTGCGTCTGATTTCTTAGAGGGAAAGGGATGAATCTTCTCAAGGAGGCTGTCACTCAGCCTCAGCCTGGACACAGGGCATGCCTGAGGTGAGCAAAGCTTGTATGGAAGCTGCATGGCATTGGTGAAGTTCTGTTAGGGATCATATTCAGGTGACCTTATGGACATTTAAACCCCTTTTTGTGATGGCAGCAGTCCTTCTAGTTAGCAGAAAGACATGTTATTTGGCAAACCAGATGTGTCTTTACATAGGTTTTCTGGCTACAGAGCTTGTGTGAATGCAGTCCCACAAAAATAAAATGAGGCAACTGACCCTTAAAAAAGAAGCCTGAAATATGGTCTAAGCAATACAGTGTCATGAAAATTTCTGTCAAATTGGAGGACAGGGCTGATAGCCAGCTACTGTGCAAGAAAAGGAGGTAGCAGAAGGATATATGTGACATAGGTTGATCTCTTGTCCCTGACAGCATGTT